>NC_059433.1:52510979-52848479 GCF_021028975.2 Sphaerodactylus townsendi | reverse complement strand
ACGGACGCGATGTTGCGTCGTCAGGAACGTGGCCGACCGGTAACCGACCGAGCTACCAGCACATCTGGGGGGTGGGGAGACAAACGCGGGCGGAGCATCCGCCGCTCACGGTCAACAGCGGATTTCGGCGGCTGCAGTCGCTATAGGTTTGAGCATCATGTCAATCTCTGGGGAAGGGACCTCATGAGTCAGGTCAAAGCGACTTTGGTCTGGGATGGGTAAAAAACGCGTCACGAATCATTGATCTATCGTGCCCAGCTGGTACTTTCTAATTTCATTAAACTGTTTCCCTCTCCCTCCTCTCGCTCCTTCTGTTTTCGTCCAGTAGAGGCGGAGGCCGAATTGGCTGACTGGCCCTCCCTGGATTAAATCTGGGCGATCCTGAGTACCGCCCAGCACTGCCAGGACAGGCCCCAGGTTAAAAGGGCTGCCGCCATTATGCCTATGCCAAACATGTTTGGGTTATGGCTTATGGCCTGGCAACTTTATCAGTACCGTTAAAGGCCGAAATGCGGCTTGGCAGCTTCGCCCAGGAAGGTCGCCGACGAGCGACGAATTACAAGATAATTCGATCACAAACTTTAGCACCATCCAGCTTCCTGCGTTCCAGCCACCAAGGTCACGGTAAGGGTAACTCCCTTGCAAAACCCCTTTTTTTTGTTTATTGATGGGGAATGCCTCCTAATAAGCCTGTCATTCTCCGGATGCATCCATCCCCCCCAAAGGCACTTTTAAAGGCCTGCTTTTGTGTTGCTGATTAAGCATGCATACCCACAATCCCCAGGACCGCCTGTCCCCTCCCCACCGACCGGATATTTTCGCCTTGGCGCAGCACCCTGATGGCTCTGAAGCCAATTCCCGCAGGGTAAAAAAGCCCACCCTCCTGCCTCCTGTCAAACAATTAAAGAAGAGGGTGGCCCCCAGGAGAGTTGCATTAAAAGCGGCCTTTACAGGCTGCAAAACAAGCCTCCTTATATTAAGCTCTAAACTCTAAGCCCAACTCCAAGCAAAGAGCGATCTGATCTCCGCCATCGGCTCTAGAACTGAAAAGGCCTGGGGACCGGTATAACCTGGGGAAAGGGGTGTGTTTCAGTCCCTCTTCCTACAGGTCCTGTGGACTCCGATTAACCATGACAGGCCAACCGCTGGAATGAAGGAAAACCAGCCCCATCCGGAGATGGAACATCTCCTAAAGTTACGCCCAGCGGTCTCAACGAGGCGCCGTCGCTAGCAAAGACCAGAATGACCTGAGGCGTCAGAAGAACCACCAGCCAAGCCCTAGAATGCTGCGCCAGCAAGAACCGCGAACTTGCGAGAACCTCTGTGCGCTCTGCTGCGATCATCATGCTTCGGCGACCACCATCACTTTTGCCTGCTCTGCTTTCACCCGGCGTCAGGCCCACCCACAATGACGCGGGTAACATCTGGGAGCAGTTTGCTGCGCTGCCGTCTCATCTTTCTGCCTGGGCCAGTACACAAATTAGAGCCTGCTCCCTGCCTGCTCCCGATCATACCGCGGAGACTTCCTGGCGGAGTCTGGGTAAAAGCCCCTTCATGAATGCCTCATCATCGGTACTTTCTATGGCGCCCGACTGAGGACCACGTCGTCCAAACCTCCGATGGCTCTCTCCCTTGTCACCAAGACTGTAAGCTAACCAGATCAACACCTCGCCGCATCACCGGTAGCAACCAGCCCAGAGGAACGACCGGGCCTTCGTCAAACCGGCCAATTGGAACTGCACACATGGAGAGGGGACATTCCCCGTGTTGGAAACATCCTGCTCCCCAGGGGGCTGGTTCTGGACCTGCGGGGAAGCGTTTAATTACATTCAGCCGACTCTCTGCGAACTCTTTGTTGCCTCAATTAAGCCTCACCATCGTCCTACCCAGGCTCCACCCACAGGAGCCGGACGCCCGCCGCCGCCATCGGCTGCCTTTCAACCCTCCTGTGGACGGCAGCGGTCGCCTCTCGAAGCGGAGTTAGATCTCCTCACCAACTTCCCTGAGTGAAGGTCGGTTCGCCTCTTACAATGCTAAAGACTATTGGCGGTGGCCTGTGCCCTTTAGAAGTCCATCAACTCTACCTCCATTGCTCTGGATGCTCTGGCCTCGAGGCAGCAGGAACTTCGATCAGCGACCCTAGACAATGTACGCGCTATTGACTACTTATTGTTATTATCACCAAGGCTGTGAGAATGTACATAATATGTATTTGTTTTAATCTTTCTGATAATTCCCAATTGATTCATATGAAGAATGCGTGAGCTGCAAAGTTGTATCTAATCTGAAATATGATGTTTTGCCCCATTATTGGTGGTCCCTTCCTCTGGAGCTGGCTGCGGAGGAGATGGTTGAGAGTGCTATTATTGCAGCTCTGCATTGGTTTTAATTATTGTGCCTGGATTATCCGGATCTTGTTTGGATTCAATGTCTAATATTGCCTGTAGCGATGTGTAAGCCTCGAATTTCCATACCCGCAACCAAGTTCTAATGTTACACAAAGCAGCTTTCGGTCGAAAGCAGCCGAGCGGTAGAGAGACAAAGCGTCCCTTTAAATCACCCGCCAGCATTTGGGTCCACGCGCTACAAAATGTAAAAGAGATGTAATGCTGACCCAGCAGCACCGTGGTAAACGTTGGGGCATAGCGGACTATTACCTCTGACCTTCTGGTCGCTTCGCGCCCACTCCTCATCCCCTATGAGTCCGCGAGATTAAGAACTGTCTGGCTCAGTCACCGAGCGCGAGGACAATGGTCTTGCCCAGGTGAGGGTAGGCTCCAGGCAGCGTACGCTCCTCTCCGCCGTAGCCAGGTGAGATCATGCATGATGATCTCCCGACCTCCGCCTCCACGCTCTCGGAACTCCCGGTCCTCAACTTCTACGCCCGATAGAATAACAATAAAAGGTGCCAGGAACCATGCAGCGAGCTTCGCTAAAGACCGCGGACCTCGGGCTCCGCTGCTGGCGATCTCCACCAGATGTTATCTCCGCGTCTCGTCTCGTTCTTACGCTGACCACGTGGGTCGACTACAAGCGAGCCCAAGGAAATTGGAAACACTACCAAAAAAATCATAAATAAAAATCTGAAGCAGGTTTATATGACCCACCTCCTCTCCCATGGGGCCTCCTATACTATTCTGAAAAAAAGGATAGCATCCTACAATTATATACAAACTACCATGACTTAAAGACCATCTCCATGACTAACTGTTACCCACTGCCACTCATTAACGAGTTTGACCTACCTGTCTAAAAAAAAGAATGTACCAAGTTGGATTTGAGGGAGGCTTATTTTAAAACCCAAATCCAAAGACCAATTTCAATTCACAATGAAACCAATATAAATATCACAGATTGAGGGAGGAGTATAAGAACAATGTCCTGCAACCTCCCCCTGCCCCAGTTCTTAACTCTCAGATAATCTGTTAGACAATTTATCACCACACCACCCCAGTCCAGCCCAGGGATATCATGATAACACCCCAAATATTGATTGTGATATTTGTGCCTTTTTGGTCCAATACTTTCTCTATGAGATTGCTCAATGACTGTGGTGGCGAACCTTTGGCACTCCAGATGTTATGGACTACAATTCCCATCAGCCCCTGCCAGCATGGCCAATTGGCAGGTAGCTTTAGCAAGAATAACCCCTTCCCTATTCTGTGACACTGCCTACACATCTTACAGCCCCTGAATGGACAGTTACTTAGTAATGCCAGAGTAAAAGGGGATAGCACACAGCACGTAACATCATATTTTGGAGATGTCATTGCATGAAGCAATTGGCCAACAATCATTTCTGAACAGCCATAGTATGAACTGCAGCACCATGTCAGGCCAGAATTAGTAGAGCAGAAAGTTGTATTGCCCAGGCTGTCCATTTAGTTTGGTACATCTGAGGACCCAGTATACTGTTCTTGCCTCACTGATGTTCAATTGCGCGTAAGCATATTTGTTCTCTCAAGTGCATGAAGAATTGGGCAATTTGCGTATGGGACACAGGTTTGTGAATGCAATGTTAGTTAATCATATTAATCAGTCTAGAGGTCAAGCATGAAATAGATAGTGCTCTACTTTTTACTCTCTCACAGAAAGCAATTCTTATAGCCTAATCTGCCCTGGAGCATTATTTTATATGAAGTATGTATAGATAGGTATATGTAATGTGTACCTTATTAAACCTTGTCTGTTTGGAGATATTCCAGTTTATTGAATTGGAAACTCTAGATGCTAAAAACATTTGCTGAAAAAATGCCTGAAGGGATTCAGTTCACTTCTGCCTTCTTAGTTACAGTTGTCTCAAATAGTTTGCTGGTAGGAATATTTATCTCTGCATGGTTTTGCACTCATCATGATCCAATTTTGTATCTGTCCATTTCTCTTTAACTGTCAGTTACAAAATCCTTGCAAAGCATTATCAGCAACTTTGGAGCACTTCTAGGTTTAAAATTATTCCTCAATAATGCCTTCAACTCATACAATCAATGATCTTCTAGGCACTGCTGAGTGTGTCAACCAAGTCTCATTAGACTTTAATCTGTTTTGCCTTAAGCATGTGAAGAGAAAGTAAATTCATGGCATGTGCAACTATTATATTAAAAAAAGTTTCCATCTGCCCATAGTTTTCATAAGGTACCAAACAAAATAAAATGTATTTTTCATTAATTGCTTCAAAAGCATTTTTTTCTTAATAGGAAAAATGGGTGGCAAATATATTTTTGCAAAATGTGAGTTCTACCTAACCCCTCTTGCATGAGCAGCAGTCATCTCTGTTCACCCAAGGTAGTGGTCTAAAATCTTTACAGATTTTCCGTTTGGGTTGCAGACACCTAGCACTACATCCCAAGTCATTCTTGACAGTTTTCTGAAACTTGAAAGTGGGTCTTGGGTGATGGAAGGAGGAGAGGAAAAGATCTGTCTCTTGCCATACCCAGGACCCAACCTACTGTTTAGAGGAACCAGTACAATGGCATAGACCATCATGTTATGCAATCAACATGGTTATTCAAGTATAGCAGGAAATCAGGTCAGCAGCACATCCATTTAGAATCAAGTGATTTAAATGTGAGGTTGCTCAGGCACATTCATCTCTTCTGGATGAACTGTGAAATTATGATTTGCATGTGTGAAACAGCCATCACAGAGTAAAAGCTACAATCTCTCTTGGCACCTGATATCCACAGTGGCAGAGGGTAAATCATTGTGGGTTGAGTAACCAAATAATGAATGTACATGTGTGAATCAGGATTTTTCAGGTTTCTCTCCCACAACCCCACATATAATGTAAGTTGTACAAGATAAAGTAGATAAACTATGATGACCTACATTATTGCGAGGTCACAGTTACAAGAAAGTTTATTCCTCTAATAGCTGTTGCCTTCCCACAGGGATAAACCTTAAAAGCAGTAGAATCCAGTTCTCAAAACTTCAGCATTTCTTAGGCGTGGCTGAGTATTCTAACAGTCTTGGAAGCCTAACAAGCTTCTCACATCCAATTCTTGAAGTTCTTCATGATAGGAATTTGCCAGTTAACATCAGAAAGTGCTATTGCATATGGTGCTGGGGTGCTGGGGCACTTCTGCAATCCTTGGGATATCATTGCTGTGTCAGAATCCTAAGGAAGCTTTCTGATACTCCTCACCTCCACCCCCATTTCTCCAGCCTGATAACTATTTTTCTCCCTAGTTCTCAGGATTTATTGTTGAGAAAATCAATGGGAATAATGGATTAAAAGGAAGTTTAGGAATTGTGTAGGAATCTGAGGGGAAAGACTGGAATGCTGGGTAAAGAAACAATTAGGTAGGATTAGATACACATCAACAGAAGGAAAACAAAGTATATTTGAGAAACAGATACCTATCTGCTGAATTACACTAGAACTTCAGATTTTTCTGAGTTTTCCCATTGGATTAGGAGGAGATCCTTCGGTGGCAAAGGTATGCCATACAAAAGGCTTTTGAGTATGGACAGCAGAAAAGACACTTACTTAATAACTGCTAAGCATGTTGAGAGAGCCAGTGTGACAAAGCGGTTAGACTATTGAACTAGAATGGAGGCAATACTGGTTTGAATCCTCACTCTGCCATGGAAGCCTCCTGAGTGACCTTCAACCAATCACACTCAGCCTGATCTAATGCAAAGGGATGCTGAGTGGATTAAATGGAGGCGAGGGGAATAATATAAACTGTTTTAGGTCCTGTTAGTTTGGGTCAACTCAGTTCTCTGTTCTCACAATAAAGTGATACCCAATAAAATGGATACCTAATAAAATGAAAATCATGTGTGTTGAAGATGGAATTTATTAAAAGAGTAATAATTGTCTTTATGGATGCAGTGATGATTGTACAAAACAGAAAAAGCAAAGCAAAAGAAAGCTTACCTTCAGCTTGGTGCATACTGCAGTCATGAGCTAATTAACTGGGTGGGGCTTAAGAACCAGGACACATCTGCACAGTATCATGCCTGACCAGAGAAGTCCAATGAGGGGGGTTTTTTTTGCAATTTTTAAAGGCCAAACTCTACTTTTTAATGTCATAACATGAAGGGAAACAAGCACTTTGTCGAAAGTGATTCACACAGGAAGGCCTGCATTTATAGCATACAGCATATCTCAGGCATGTACTCTGCTAACACTGTAATAAGCATAGCATCTCCGTCTAATTAGCTGGGAAGTTTAGAATTAGGGGCAAGCATTCAGATATTTTCTGTCTGAATATATATCTAAAAATAATTTATTGGGTTCCTGGAAAGATAGTTGGATCTTACCAGTAGGGATCTCAAAAATTCTGGAAATATTTTGGGATGTTTGGAGCTGGGATTTTAGGATTCCCAGGTGTTTTTTCTTCAATTGTGCAAGATGCATGGAAAATAAGAGAGGGAGGCAACTATCCCAGGCATTATAATTCTCTCACAGCCCTCCATAGAAGGGGAAAAAAGCAGGCTGCAGCCTGACTGCATTTCAGGGATAAGATGTTGGTACATCTGTTATACTGTCTTACTAGGTTTGGCTGGCTGCCTGCTTGCCTGCCTTAATACAGGCTTGTCAAGTTGGTTTGGATTCTGTAGTTTGATATTGGTTCTTTTGGGTGTGTGATTGTGCCCTTGCTTAAGTAGTTATGCAATGGATTCTCAGAACTGACATTAATTGTGTTGTCCTTACCACACTGCGATTCTCTGGGATTCAACTGGGATTCTCTGGTTTGATGTTTGTTCTGTTGCACAGAGAAATTTTGAACCAGTGGCTTCTCATGTGTGTGTCTATTGGGTGCTTTGCCCTGGAAAATAATGGAATCCCAAACATTTCACAGATGCGTGACTGGCAATTTGCTCCATAGAGTGGCATCTCAAGAGAACTTCCAGGAATCTCCATCTTTATAGATTGATGTAGGGAAGCCTATGTTTGCTTGTACCCATGATCTTGTTAAATTTTTATAAACACACCTTAACAAACACATCTTAACACCGGGTTTGATTCCCAGCTCTGCCGCCTGAGCTGTGGAGGCTTATCTGGGGAATTCAGATTAGCCTGTGCACTCCCACACACGCCAGCTGGGTGACCTTGGGCTAGTCACAGCTTCTCGGAGCTCTCTCAGCCCCACCTACCTCACAGGGTGTTTGTTGTGAGGGGGGAAGGGCAAGGAGATTGTCAGCCCCTTTGAGTCTCCTGCAGGAGAGAAAGGGGGGATATAAATCCAAACTCTTCTTCTTCTTCTTCTTCTTCTTCTTCTTCTTCTTCTTCTTCTTCTTCTTCTTCTTCTTCTTCTTCTTCTTCTTCTTCTTCTTCTTCTTCTTCTTCTTTATCAGATGTTATTTGCCCTCTTTTGGAGTACCCTACAAATGTAAAAGCAGAGTCTGTCAGGTCATGACTCTAAAGTAATACAGGTAGTTGGTTTATATTGCTTTAAAGGAGGATACATGAAATTTATGAAGGATTTCTTATAGTCTCCTAAATGGCCACTGTTGAGAACATGATGGTAAGTTTGAGGGACACTTAGCCTGAACCACCACTGTTCATATTCTCATGGTGGGCTGACTGAGCATTCTGTTCACATAGGGAGGCTTCAAGGCTTTAAACAATGGTAACTGACTCATTGGATGCTGAAACGAATGATACATCATTCCAACCCATGGCACCATTTTGACCAAGGTATTACATTTCTGTGTCTTCTTGGAACCCAAGTGCCATGACTGAGGTTGCAAAGACAAATTACCTGGAGTAATGAACAATCGGTTACTCCTAGTTGGCTCCACAAAACTACTCAAATAGGCAGTCTCCTTTTGCTTTGTAATTAGTCTGTCTTTGGTTGAGGTTAATAATATTTTTAACTTGACAAAAAAATCAGTACTAATGGATATTCATGTGAAGATACCTAATATGTAATTGGGGATTTATTTTATCATAGGAAAGAAACTTTGTTTAAACAGAAACTTGGATGTTTTTCAAACTCCAGAAAGCTATAGCTGCTATTTTAAGTTTTTCATCTCAGCAATATCTTATTATTACTCTAAATGCACTACAGTTCCTTCGAGAGTGCTGCAGTAGCTAAAATACATTTGGTATTTTTCTGATGAAACCAGAGAGGTTTCATTTTTTCTGTGCAAGTCTAATGCTACTTGTGATTCTGAATACTTACATAAATGGTTAAAGGTTTATTGCTGTTTCTGTAATGACACTTAGATTATTTTCCATGTCCCTGTCCTGGTTGACCTTCTGTCTCTCCACATCTTCCACCTTTGCTCCTCACATGGTCAGTCAAGCATGCAATGATGTTTAATAGAATTTTTTATTAAAATAATTTGAGCTCTACTCTTGTCAAATTGACCCCTACCAAATGACGAGACTAAATATATGCTGTCTTCTTAGAATATAGAGTGCCCTGCCTAGAAAAATCATATCGGAATAGTTTTCTTCCAGAAATACATTTCTACTTTTTTAAAAAGTCAAATGAATTTGTTGAAATTCATTTTGAGGAAGTAGAACATTGGATAAAGTTGTTGAATGATCAAGCAATAGTGAATGATCAGAAGATATGTGAATTATGTATGGGTTTAGTATGAAGTAAGTCCAACTATGTTACTGATAAAACTTATTGGATTGAATCCAACACCTTTTCTGGCATGAGTGTTCTCCATAACTACCCCAAAAGGTCATCCTGGGCATCATGGAATTTGTGTGGACAAAAACCACGTGGAACAGATGCTATAGCAAAGATTGAATGGAGATTGAATTAAAAATTACTAGATCCAACCTATTTCTGAGAAGTGATGGGCAGCTCATGGAATCTCATTTTGGATTGGATCTCGTAATTATGAACACAACAGGAAAATAATAAGTTTCCTTTCAATTTCCTGCAAAATTTAGAAGATTGTACCAAAGACAGAACAAAAGAACAAAATGGGGGGTGTACTGGGGAAAAAAAGATATATTTGTTCAGATATATTGCCCTTTTGCTCTTCACCAATCCTTCAGGGGAATCTATTTAATTCTATCACAAAATTCACACAGCAATAGCTCTGAAAATTTACTAATTGTATTGTGTCCTAAATCATGAGGGCTCCAATTCAGAGCTATTTCAATGTTTCAGGGGAACCAGGGCAGTGGGTAGAGATCCAGTATGGTGTTGTGGTTAAGGTGTCAGACTAGGATCTGGTAAATCCAGGTTCAAATCCTCACTCTGCTATGGAAACTCACTAGTGACCATGGGCCAGGCATACACACTCAGCCTTCATTCTGGCAAGTACTTGGGAGACTTCAAGGAATACCAGCATCATGATATGGAGGCAGGCAATGGTCAACCACCTCTGAATCTCACTTGCCTGAAAACCCTGCTTGGTTGCTGTAAGTCAGCTATTACTTGATAGAAAAAAAGAGCAGATAGTGCCCAGGGTCCTCTCACTCTGACTACCACCAGGACCCCCACTCATGCCTTCCTTCCAGCTCACCCACATACATGGCTGAAACCCACCTGGAGAGGTAATTGCCATCCAGGAGGGGTGGAGAAGGAAGGGCAGCTGTTCATTAGACTGCCGGCTGCTCTGGAGGTGTTTGCCACATCAAGTAGAAAGGGGCAGGGCTGGGCCCAGCAGGATTTAAAAAGATGAGCCCTGCCTGAACTCTGGCCTGTTCTCTGAAGTTCTTCTTATATTAAAATGCTTTTGTATGTTCACATTCCTGTGTTTTGCATTGTTATTTTTATCATCACAGCTTGGCAGATTGGCATTGGAATGGATCCTTTTGGGGGAAGTGGTGTCTGCATAACTCCCTCCCCCAAGGGCCTTGGGGATTTGGTGGGTATTATTATTATTATTATTATTATTATTATTAGTTGTTGTTGTTGTTGTTATTGTCATTACTGTCATTGTCATTTTCATTGTTATTAATATTAATTGTATTTCATAGACCGCCCAATCCCCGAAGGGCCACATGCCCAGGTGGGGGCTGCCGACTGGCCTACACTCCCAGGAAGTAATGGGACACCCATACATAAGCCAGAGTCTGGTGGGATCCTGGGACTTGCTACACCTTGTGTATTCCCCTAGCAGGTGGACTTGGGAAAACAGCATTCACCGGGTTGCCAGGTGGTCTGCCTGGTGTTAGGATCTGTCCCTATGCTGTGCCTTAGCTCCTTGCACCTGAATTCAATAAAACTATGCTGTGGTCAGCTATTTTACCAAAATAAGAGACTGTGTGTTATTTCTTCCCAGATCTTCCCACCAAGTCATTCATTGGCAAAGCAACCTCACCTATTCATGTGTCCTTCCTTTCCTCACCCATTCATGAGCCTTCCCACCTCACAGGGTGTTTGTTGTGAGGGGGGAAGGAAAAGGAGATTGTAAACCCCTTTGAGTCTTCTACAGGAGAGAAAGGGGGATATAAATCCAAACTACTACTACTACTACTACTACTACTACTACTACTTCTTCTTCTTCTTCTTCTTCTTCTTCTTCTTCTTCTTCTTCTTCTTCTTCTTCTTCTTCTTCTTCTTCTTCTTCTTCTTCTTCTTCTTCTTCTTCTTCTTCTTCTTCTTCTTCTTCTTCTTCCACTGTGACATTGCCCCACCTACAGGCTCTTCCTTGGCAACACGTTTTCTGCAGCAATGGGACGTACCAGAAACCCTGGGCCATGGCAGCTGCCCCACATCAAAGTATGCTAATGTCAGCTTTACCTCAATTCTCTTCCCAATAAGCTTCAGATTCCCTTTCCCACAGGACTGTTGTTAGAGCATTCCCTCGTTTTTCAGTGATGGAGGTGCGCTGAGGAGGAAGAAGTGAAAAGGAAGAAAGAGAACAACCATCATAGCAACAGCCAGGTTTGATGGGAAGAATTTGTCTCAGAAATCAGCCCACTGTGAGCTGCTGTTATCCTGGGATGTTGAGAACTTCAATGTAAACATGAGCCAGACTTACCTTGATCAGCTTGTTTGTTTATATTAATGTCAATCCATCTCACTTGACTGCATCATTCTTATTGTTTGCTTTGCATCTGAACAGTAGTGTCATAGCTGAGTTGTGCCATGAAAAATAAGCTACATTTGTAAATTATATATATAAACTTGAAGTTACTTTTATGACCTTTGCAGTCAGCGTACTAAATCTTTTCAATCACTCCAAAAGAATGCAAGTATCTTCCCCAGAGTTATGGGTGGGTCATTAAAGAGACTTTCTTGTCCCACACAGCATCACTTGCAATTTGCCCCAACTTTACACCTAGCAAAGTGCATCTTACTAACTACTGATATTAGAAACATTCCTGACTTATTCTGCCTCCACAGCTGGAAGCATATATTCAAGAAATAATAGAAAGATTTGTCATCTAGGCTCATCAGCAATTTATGAAACTAAGCTCTTATAAGAAATTATTTGAACAACCAATGATCAGTTCAAAAGAAAATCAACCCTTTCTTTTTCACTGCCAATGTGAACAGGATATAGGGACACAAGAATACTGTACTGAAAATGCATCATCCTAAATAGCTCTTAGTTAGCCATACCAAAAATTTTACAACCAATTTTGTAGTTGAAACTTTGGGGAAACTGTCCTTCCTATGAGGCTATGAAACAATGCCCCTACACAAATTAATTCGGATTCAGACAACTTGTTAGCCATTAATGTAAGCCACCCTGAGCCCATAAGGGGAAGGTTGGCCTAGAAATGTAATAAAATAAAAATATCAAAATGGTATCAGCTCAAAAATGTCAAATTTTAGAAACCATGTGCCCTTAAATTTAGGGCCACCAAAATTCTGTTCTTTGTTGTCTTTTTACATCTATATCATTGTCACTACAGGAATGAGCATATGTTTATGTCTGGCTTATTTAGTTACTTATGTATTCAAACATTAAAATGCTTTCTCTCCATATATGCTTGTTTTATACATATATTATGATTCCTCCTTAAATATAAAGTATTGACCTTATCATACTGCTTGATTATGAAAGGTTTTGTTTATTTTTTTAAATCTGGAATTTGTATGCATCTGAAATTTGTAATTATATAAATTATCTTGGTTTGTTTAGGAAGTTCATGACTTTCAAAAAGCATATTTTGCTTTTAACCATTAGAGAATGATGGCACTTCCTTTTATAATTACTGCAGTCTGGCTCTGAGTGAAATGTATGTGTTACTATGAACTGTACCCGTTTGGCAATAACAATACAAACTGGCATGTGTTAACAGTGAAGGAGGGCATAATAGCTCTATCTTAACAGCAAGGGTTTTCTAGCAAAGGCCAGGATGGTAATCATAGCAATCTCTACATACCCATAATGGTGGCTGTTTGCAGTGAATACCATTCACTCTGCTGTCAAAGGCTTGCCTTATTTTACCCAGGAGCCAGTTGATAATGGAATTAGCATTGCCACCTTTGCATCTTGCGATAATGCAAAAGCCTTTGATACTTAAGAGTTAAGTACTTGAGAGCTGTTTCAATAGTTGTTGCCCATGTTCAGACACAAGAAGTGGCTCACTATTATAAGCTAGTTATCTGCTTGCTTGCTTCTCCGTTTGCAAGCTGCCAGGCAAATTTAATCAAATAAAAGGATGTCGTCTGCTTTGGCAATGAATCCTTTTATATTTTATAGCTGCGCTCCTTGCCTACAAATACAATAAATGATTTTAACTCAAACTGAGTCATCTTTTGACCTTTTATTTCACATGTCGGAGCCATAATGGCTCCTTTTGGGGCCATCTTGTAAAAGGTAGTAGCCTGCCTCATAATTCAGGTCTGCTTTACTGCAGAAATATGTCTCACTTGTTAGTGTCTGACGTGTGCAGAAAGCTTATAGCTCAAATGCTGCTGAGGTGATAGATTTCTCCATCACATATGGGTTGATAATCTCAAACCTTCAGTATTATGAGAGATCTTCAGCAGTTTCTCTTTTGAAATCAGAGGAGCCAAGAATTTCAATTACAAATGACTATTGAACTTGCAATATCTCATTCACATGATGAGTCAAGAAGTGAAAGCTCTCCATTGTTATCATCCTCTTAAGTGCCATCTAGTCTGATCTGGAAAGTATAAAGGTTTGAACTGATATATCAGCCTGGTCAGACATGCCTTGAAAAGTGAAAATACATTCATTTCAGTATGGAAGTATTGATTCTGTCAGTAATGCCTGGCAGACTGCTCAGTAACTTTCTCGTAAGGGCTTACTTTTTAAAGTCCTTGCTTAGGTCAAAGTACTTCTTATTGAGACAAAAGTGTAGCAGCCTTTAGATATAAGAGACAAGCAGCTACCTGGCCTAAAGAGCGCCAAAGGCCAGGTCGACCCGCAAGGTGCTGTGTAAAGGACAAGTGATGATTTTTCCCCCTTGGTTCTCCCTCTCACTTTAATTAATTGAGCTGCTGGAACCAAAATGACTTTGCGAGGGTTGGTGGACTCTGGGTGTGCTCGATGCTTAATGCATCCGACTGTGGCTGAGGGACTGGGATTAAAACTGGAATGCTTGTCTCGATCCAGTTTGAGCAAATGGGTAGGATGGCCATGGAGGACTCTCCCGCTACTCACAGGACAACGAGGGTGCTCATCTGCTGTGGGGCTCACTGAGAACATTTATGCTTTATAATTGTAAAAGTTGGCAAGTGCCCCCCTGGTCCAGGACATGCCATGGCTCACCAAACATAATCCTGACATTAACTGGATTGAGAAAGTGGTTTGTTTTACTGACCAGCCCTGCAGGACACATGTTGGGACTGGCCCTAGGGGGGAAAGAGGTTCCAGCCAATGAGGAGAGGGTGATGGAAGCTGCGCTCAGTGAGCAGGTTACAGAAGGCCCTTCCATTCCCCCTCAATACCAGGACCTACAACGTGTTTTTGGGGAGGGGGAGCGTGACAAACTCCCACCACTCAGAAAAAATGATAGCAAAATAAATCTGGTCCCCCGGAGCCAAATTCTCAAAGTGTTTTGCCCTTTCCAGGACTGTTTATTTTGTTTAGTAGCCTGAGTCTGACTGCAGCACAGCCCTCAGAGAATTTTTAGACAAAAACCTTGCGAGGGGATTTATTTGCCCCGCCTCCTCCCCCTTAGCACCTTCGGTACTCTTTCAGAAAAAGAAAGACGGGACTTTAAGACTCTGTATGGATTACCAGGGCCTCAATGCGATCTCTATGTGCAATGCCTACCCCCTGCCTCTCAACACCTTCACTGAAGTTCTCAGTAGGTTTGGGCCCCATAGTAATTCTTAAAAGTTTTTTTAAAAGGCTTTAAAATGGCACTGTGTCCATGGCAGACTTGCAGACTGTGGTATCATCTAATTTGCACTAAGAAGGAAACTTTATTGAAAATTCAGGGGCATGCACAATTACAGGCTTCAAGAGTTTCATTGTTCTATGTGACCAGATGTCCAGGTGATGAGCTGCTTCGTTGGGTATTCTCTGTCTCCCAACAGAACGAGATCTGGGTGGTTGCCCTTATTCACCATATGTAATGGACAGCTCTGATTCCAACATTAGTATTGTTCCAATTGAGAGAGATGTCATGCTGCGGTTAGTGTGTTGGGCCAGAAGTGGGAACATTTGGGTTCAAATCCAGTTCTGATTTGAGGCAGTCTCCTGTCTTTTTGCCTAGCCATGAATTTGGGGATAGACTGTGGCTCGGTGGAAAAGTCACTCATTTGCATGCAGAAAGTTCCAGCTTCCGTCCCCAGTATCTTCAGACAGTCGATGATGTGAAAGATCTCTACCTGAGACCCTGGAGAGTCACTGCCAGTACTGAGCAGACAATACTGACCTTAGTGCATAAGTCCACTAAGGTCAGTACTGTCTGCTCAGTACTGACGGCAATCAAAGGCTCTCAAACAAAAAAAATCTGACTTCTATAAATTCAGTATAAGGCACCTTCATGTGTGTTTATGGATACCATCCTGGGGTTCTTGGAAGAAGGGTGGTGTTAAAATTTATTAGAGACCAATAAACCAGGAAGCTCACTGAGCAATGTTAGAAAAAACAATTGGCTTGGATCCAAAAGCAGATTTTAGCTCATGGAAGAGAACTTCTTTAGCTTCTCCTTCCACTGAAGAGACTCAGTTCACCCCACATGCTGTTTATGAAGATTCTATCCTTCAGGCCATTTTGGAGAGAATTTCAGACTGCAGTGGGAAAGTTTTTTCCATCAATAGCAATCTGTGAAAATTATTACTAGATTCAAGCCATTACCTTTCAGAGCTCTCCCCTTGTCTCATAGAAGCATTACATAGAATGCCTTCGAACCCATACTGAGCACCTGGAATAGGATAGGGTAAGAATAAAACTACTAAACAAAATAAACAGTCCTGGAAAGGGCAAAACACTCAAAGCTGAATGGAGTGTAATTCATCATAACTTTGATTTATGCAATAACCTTCCTTTCAGAAAAGCTACTGTGAGCTTAAGTCCTCGGAATGTTTAATGCTCAAAACATTTTAGAATCCTTACATTCTCCAGAAGAATGGGAAATTATAAAAGCTTTTTTTTTTTGCTAATGCATGAGAGTGTTTGTTTGCTGCAAAGAACTATGTTATAATACAGGAATCCTATTACATTCTTTTAGGAGCATTATTTTTTTAAAAACATAAGTATTAGTATGTCACATAGATCATTCAAAAGGTAGCTGAATTGTTAAAACAGTGTGCCTGGCTGAGAGGGGGAAAAAACATTCCATGAAATAATATTTGTCTGGAAGACCCAAATTACTGTTACACCATATGATCAGGATACCCTAGAAATGTGTATGTGTGAAAACAGCCCACTTCCCAATTGAAGCCCACACCCCCCACCGGAATTGCCCACTGTAAGAAACATATAACTTCAGAAAAAGGTAACTACAAATTCTAAGTAATGAAAATAATACTGAATACCCAGAATCCAGCACCTGCCCATTGGAGGGAAAGCTACCTCATTCAGCCGGGGCAGAGAGGAAAGGGAGAGAATAAGCAACTGGAGAGGATTATTATAGCTACTAATTCTGAAGTCCATTGGAACCCACCACTAATGCAGGAGCTTAGACATTTAAACAGCAAATAATTCAAAGCAAGGGCATATGTTGTGTGCCAGATGGGGACTCCACAGTGCTCAAGAGAGAAGATTGGAATAGGCAAAAAGAAAACTCTAGGGACAGATTCTTTATAGAGCAAAAAGGGTGGTGGCTTGGGACCCCACAAAGGGCTAGGACAGGCATGTTCCAGGGAAGGTGATTCATGAACCCAAATAAGGAGAAATTGGGATGGCTCTGAAAAGAGAAAGAAATTATAAGGGTTGGGGGCAGTGACGTAGGTATAAGTTTTTATGGGGTGGGATGGGGGGATGGGGGGAGGCGTGGCCACGCCTCCTCAAGTCCCCTTGAGTTCCGACCCCACCAGCCCCCACCTGGAGACAGGGCTCTGCCGGCTCCCGTCTGGAAGTGGAGGCTCCAGCTCCAGCTCCACCCCCACCTGCAGCCTCACCTGCCACCTGGAGGTTTGCAACCCTACTTGAAACAGAACGTTGAGCAGTGGGTCAGGGGAACGACAGCTCCATGCAATCACAAAAACACACATAAAGCTATCTTTTGCCGAATCAGAATAGTTTATCAAGATCAGAATTATCTACCTTGTCTCGCACAGGGTCTTTGAGGTTTCAGGTACAGGTCTTTTCCACCACCTGTTACTTGATTCCTTTATCTGGTGATGGTGTTACTCAAAGTGGTGGGAGTCTCTCCCTTTTACAGTAAGGAATTACTGAGAGCAGATGCTTGTCTTAGCTAGAGATTGGACAAACTTGAGACCTTGATTGCCAGTGTATATCAGAGTCAGTTTTTGCAAGAAACTCACAGGAGAGCAGATAGTTTAACAGTTTTTATTGAGAGATATTGGGGGTATACAAGCACACAATGAAATCAATGCAGCAGAACTCACACAGTCCTAGGATATAACCAGGGGGGATAGGTCTGGAATAGATGAGGACATTGGGACAGTAAGGATTATAGAAATCTGATCTTGGAGAGGAATGGTCTGATGAACAGAACTGAGTGAACCGTGCTTAGCTCTGGAAGAACAATGTGTTGTGGATCAATATCACAGAGTGATGTCCAGAGATACTGAATGCTAGCTACTGGGAGAGGGGCCTTCTTATAGGGAAAAATGAACCATGAGGGTTATATGGAGTGTTCTTTTATGTCACAGGACAAAGAGTCAACTTTAATGGTTGGGTCATTGATCTAAAGAATTGAGGTAGTGGCAGAGGTTTCAAGCAGGAATTCTGCCTCCAAAGGGGAATTTAGCCCCAACAAAGTGCGAAGCTGTATAAAACAATGACAATTTAATGAGGTGGTTGTTAAATGTATTAGGCAGAGGAAGAAGCATTTAGTTAATACAACAGTGGGCAGGCAAGCATATTATCTTCACCAGGGTGTATGAACCTGTGCTGGAGATGGGAACTCTCCAGGGTCTTTGTGTTCACAAAATCCTGTGAAGAAGGGTGTGAGAGAGTCATTGCACAAGACTGGTTTGGAGGAAGACAAATGCTGATATAGTTCTTTCTCCTTGGTGCACTGAGCTAACTCTCTGGTAGCTTTTATGAACCAGGAAGTGCAAGAACCAAGTACACAGGTAGTAGATCTCACCTATCCAAAAATCTTGTCCACATCCTTTGGGTCCATTAGATGAAAAGTATGCATATGAATTGGGGAAACAGATGCCAAAAGTACATCATCCAGATATGCACCCACTCCGGCATCTAACTTAGAGCAGATCTGAGCAATTTTATCCGTATACCAAGTGGCAAATTGATCATAGCAGGCCATCACGTCATCAGAGTCCAAATCCTTGGGGCTATGATATAAAAGTCCCCAAACCACACAAAATAGATCCGCTGGAGGTTTACATGCAGATGCAATGGTGGAAGAGAAATATTGCCTTCTTCTCATCATCACTGCCTCCCAATAGGCTCCAATATGAACTCTGTGTTGTGTTTGGTCTTGTTCTTAGTTTCATCACCAGCAGCTCTTTAGTGAACCTGAGAGACTACTTGGCTCTGTCCAGAGAGATACAGTGCTTCGGGAGATTGTGTCAACAGCCCAGGCCTATTCCAAAAATTGGCTAGACCCTTGACCAAATTGTCAGCTATAGACTGAATCTGGGATTTTCTGCATGAAAAGCAAAAAGCTCTAGCAAGGAACACACACACACACACACACACACACACACACCAATCAGATCTCTGCTTTTTCTAGCTTTCACAATCACATGGATGAGTCTTTATGCATATAATTTTTCTATGCAGTTTCAGCTGAACATGCAAATGTTGAGATAGAGGACAGTGGATACAAATTTGCTTTCCTCTGTGCCTATTAAGTGAACATGTGAACAAAGTCTGAGGAGAGGTGAAGTTATCATTCTATAGGTGAATTTTTTCCACTGAAAAGCATTGTGTTGGGATGATATCAGTGGTGTAAAACTTTTGTGTAATTTAGTCTATGGTAGCATCACTTGAGCTGAGTCATGCTGGGTTCGGTGCTTTTGCACTACATCAGAATATAGGAAGCATTTGGTATACATCATTTATTTTCTTCAAGCAGTCCTAGCATGATAGCATGATTACACATGAAGTGGCTTTATACAGAATCAAGGTCAGTGTTGTCTCCTCAAACTGGCACCAGCTCTCAGACAGAGGTTTTTCACATCACTAGTACTGTCAGGTACTTTCAACTGGAGATGCCAGGGATTCTGCATGCCAAGCAGATGCCCCACCATTAAGCCACAGCCCTTTACCTCCCAGCAAAGTCCAGCATGGCTCATGTGGATGTTGCAATTGTCATTGTCAGCAGTGGCAGATCCTTTGATAAACAGCAGATCCTCAAGCCCTGATAGATATGGAAAGTTGGAATAGCAAAAGGCTAATTGTGCCAATGAGCCTCAAAGGGCATACTTCTATTTTTAATGAAGGCACATAGTGACAGAATTCTTCCCATTATTTTCTAAGAATAATTATTATTTAATTAACTAAAAAGTGCATTGTTTTGGTCCTAGAGATTATAACATTTATCTTTCCCATCTAAGGGATTATAACATTCAATTACAAATAAAGGCTTAACCTTGTAATGGAAGGATGCCAAAGGAAATACAGTATGATACTACTGATAGTACCAGTCTGATTTGTTTGCTTGTCGTTTGAAAAAAAAATGTCTTCCAGAAATGAATACAGTGCTAATAGTGGCTTTGACTGATGTGCCTTTCTACCTAGTTTATATAAATATGCCCACATAACATTAGGCCATAAAATATTACACATTTGGGCAGAGGTTTAGCACTAATGGGGACATCTGGGGTGGCTTGTCCCAGGTGCTGCGGGAGGTGGCATGCTGGGCAGGCTGTGGCCACCATTTCCCTACTGCCCAATGTTGGGCGGTGGGTAAATGGCGGCCGCGGCCTGCCCGATGCTGCTGCTTCTCGCTCTGTGGGAGCCAGCAGCAGGGATCAGGAAAACCCCTCTGCCCGACGGAGCAGGCGGCTACCTGCTCCATGGGACAGAGGGGGCTGCTCCCTGCTGACAGCTCTTGCACTGCGGGAGCCGGCAGCATGGAGCAGGAAAACCCCCCTGCCTCACTCCGTGGAGCAGAGGGGGGGATGGAGGACTTTGCATTTTCTGCCCCCATGGGTCCCCACGCTGCAGCCACCCCACACATCATCAGGATAGGGTAAGTGGGGGTGCAGGGGAGGGTGTGTGCAGCCACACTTGTGGGGGGGGCACACGGAAAATGCGGAGGCCGACCCGGGCGCAGCTTTGCACAGTTACACCTTTGCATTTGGGCATTCTTTCAGTTTTCAGTCTTCCTCTAGCCTCAGGTAATTTCTATAATAGTATGGAAATATGAATTGGTTCAAAATGTGACTGCCAAGATTATTGGTGGGGGCTGGATACAGAGATTATATCATCCTTCTGTTGAAAGATCTGCAGAGGCTATTTCCAGGCACAATTCAAAGAGCTTACTTTCAAGGTTCTAAACATCTTGCGTTTGGGTATTTGGAAGGGTGGCCTCTTCCCACATTGTCCAATGAGCCAGTTAAGATCTTTTTTTCCAAGCCCTGCTATCAGTGCCCTCCATGCAGAGGTATGGTAAGTAGTAACCAAATACAAGGCTTTTTCACTGGTGGCCCCCTCTTTCTGGAATGCCACACCTAGTTGGCATATCCCTTACATCCTTGAGGCACCAAGTCCAAACATTTATTTTCATCTAAGCTTTTACTTTTTAAAAAGAAAAATCTTTCTTCCTTTCAAAAAAAAAATAGAAAAAGGGAAAAAAATCTCAAAAGCTAGCAATCAAATTGGATTTAAAAAGCAGAGAAAAATATACATAGAGACAAAAACATAGCAAAGTGATGACATATCTACACATAAGTTTCTGTAAAAGATTTCCAAATATCAAGAAATAAGTTCAAAAGCAATTGCTATCTATACACCATACATTCAAATATTGATAGAGTTCTAAGGTGTCCAGTGCATTGATCTAGCAGAGGTGGGCTTTCCAGTGTTGCCATATGAATTTATTAGCTTTCATAAGAGAACAGAGGTTCCATTTTTGTTGCCCATTAGTTAGTCTTCAAAAGACAGGCAGATAGTTTAAAAGTAAATAAGCACCCTCAAAAATCAATGAGCATCCTCATACAAAATTGATCGGAGTAATAACTTCTTCCTTGAAAAAATGAATGACTGACGTGCCCAAAGCATATTTTAAGGGAGTTGCCCTGTGAGTTAGATATGAACAGACACTCTACTCAGTCCTTTGCTTCAAAGTCACTGTGATGTTCAGCATATCCTAAACATAGTTGTTTTGCTGAATGAATTGCAACTTACCAGCCATATTTGTTAGCTGTATTTATGACCTGCTTAGCTCAGGGTCCACACCCTATCAGTCCTTCTCATCAGCATGGCCAATTGGCCAAGCGCTGGTAGGGGCTGATGGGAATCTTCAGTTCCTGAACATCTGAGAGCCTATAGGTTCCTCACCCCTTGTTCTAGCCCAGGAGGTAGGAACTGCGTCTCTCCGGGTATTCAGGAACTACAATTCCCATCAGCCTCTATCAGCATGGCCAGTGGCCATGCAAGTAGAGCTGATAAAATTCTCAATTCTCGACCTCAGAAGCTGCAGTCCACTATTCAACCCTGAGGATTGCTATATGGTTTTATACAGTTGATTTGCTTTGGATTTTGCTTATATGTTGTTTTATGCTCCTGGCTAGTTAGAGTTTATTTTAGTACTGATAATTCTTATGTTGCATTTTTAATAATTGTATTTGTTCTTACTTTGTATGCCACCTTCAGTGGTTGTTTGGAGAAGTGTCATATTAATTTTCTAGATAAATAATAAAGCAGACTATATGGTGTAAGTTACCCTAGTACACCTTTAGTCCGT
Organism: Sphaerodactylus townsendi; assembly: GCF_021028975.2. Lineage (NCBI taxonomy): Eukaryota > Metazoa > Chordata > Lepidosauria > Squamata > Sphaerodactylidae > Sphaerodactylus > Sphaerodactylus townsendi. Next base: position 52,826,614 of record NC_059433.1, on the reverse strand, counting down.
GTAAATATAGCATGCTACAAAATGTCACTAGAAGCCTCATCAAGGGAAGGGGAAGTGGGGAGAGGCTTTCTGTTGATTGTAGAAGTGTACTACCCTTCCAGGGAAACATTAGGGATTGAAACAACCTCCTCCTTCTTTTAAACCCTAGCCAGAGCTGTGGATAGCACCTGCACTATCACTATCACTTCCACAGCTGTATAACATCAGAAGATAACAGAACATAAACCTGCTCAGAGATATTAGACAATGAATTATGTTGGCTAAAGGAAGACACCTCAGCTCAGCAACATAAAGTGATAAAGGAGACTGAAGTCTTCCTTTACTTCCAAAGCTATTGTAGGAGGATAAATAATTGGTCTCAAAATCAGTGTACCCATGGGTGTTTCTGATTGGCAAATTTTTCTTCCCCACCCCAGTAGTTTCTTTGGGAGAAAAGTGAGGTTGAAAACTCCTTTCTATTCCGAAAGAACTGTGGGAATAATGCAGAATGCTAAGAGCAATTTCCCCCATGACTGAATCCATGTACTACTAATGTAATTCCATTTTTCAGATCAATATAGTTATTATACAGATACATTTTCACGAACCTTTTATTTTACAAAAGCAAAGACCAAGAACACTTGGATAGAAAGGGACCTGAATGAAGTTTTACACACTGGGCAATACTATACTATGTACTGATTTATAGTGCCATTCTAAGCACAGTAGTACCCTTCTACATCAATGGACTTAGAAGGGTATCTTTGCTTAGGGTGGCAGTTATTTAGCATCAGGGCCAGCATTTGACAAACACTAGTGAGTTTAACAGTACTAAATGGTTCAGGGGGTCTCCAACAAAGGACCCCAGCAGCATGAGTTAGATACCTTGCTTTGATTAGCTACTGGGCTACTCTTGGCTGTGCAATAGTGCTACCACTGCAGCTGGCCAGAGAGCAATATTGCTGTTATCAAGTCTGCAAGGATTAGATCAGGGGTAGGGAACCAATTGGCCATGCTGACAGAGGCTGATGGGAATGGCAGTTCCTGAACATCTGGAGAGCCGCAGGTTCCCTACCCCTGGATTAGATGATACAAGTGCAAATAGAGTTGTACGTAGCCCTAGAAAGCAAATGACTTGAGAAGATTCTCCATTTTCATTTCCTTGTGAATGTTTGCTTGCATCCTAACCACTAATGTATTTTAATGTATTTTAATGTTTTATTGCTATTGTATTTATGAGATCTTATATTGTATTTGTTTTATGTCTCATTGTACACCGCCCAGAGCCCTTCGGGGGTTGGGCGGTCTATCAAGCCTAACAAATAATAATAAAATAATAATAATAATAATTCTGACACCTTTCTCTGACACAACTCATGACAATTAGTGGTGAAAATTGCCATCTGTGAAGGATATACATACTTATCCTACTATTTATTTCATGAGTATAAAGATGAGGAGCAAATGGAAGGAAGGTATCAACCTCTCATTGCTCCTTAATTCCTTTAGCTGCAATAGAAAGGGAACATACACATATTCTACTCAAATTTGGGGTCAAAACACAGCATTCAATGCAAGGATGTTTTCATAAATTTTCATGACTGATTTCATCACAGCATATAGAGTTTTCTAGGGTGACTGGATTTGTTTTAGCAAACAAAAGTAGGTTCTATGCATACTATCCATCATGTTTGTAAGCTTGGAAACCCAACACTTAGCCCAAGAGTCAAGGAGAACTACCAGTCCACACATTCTCCTATTCCTACATTTTGGGCTCCTCAATCAAACCTGACAAAGGTGACCAAAAACAGGATTTGGTTTCATCTGTTCTGCCCAACAATAGATTGGAACTACCAAGAATTATGACACTCTGCCTTTGAAGTATTTTCTGATCAAGGTAGAAGGAGCCAACCAGTACACAAATTATGATGATGATTGCAAGGGAAAAAGCGAATAATAAGATCAGACACTCTCTGTTCTGTCCAAAGGATGAAAGTAAGTAAACTGAAATGAGATGACCTAGATAGATTGCTTCACATTGAAACAACATCCTAATATCTGGAAATGAGATTAAATGCTCATCTCATAATCAGCTTTCTGTCAACTAAAAATATTTTTTTTAAATCAAGCAATGTGATAATACGTGGCAGGAATGAATAACAGCTGCCCTGCCAACAAATCTCAGGGAAATCATCAAAATCCATACATCTTATTCAACAGTGAGCCAACACAAAGGTCAGAGAGTTGTCTGACTTCCTTCACTTTCTCTTATTGAAGCGTCCTTTTCTAAGATGTGATCCCCAAGTTCACATTTGACATGGTATACAGTACAATCTTAAGCAGAGTTACTGTTAAATCAATGAGCTTCAAAGAATGTCATTTTGCTTATACTGCGTTGATGATGATTGGCTCAAGATCACAACAAGAACTTCATGGCTGAGCAGGATTTCTAAATCCGAAAGTCCTTTCACATTACTTCACACCTCTTTAGCCAGTATGTCTTGCTTATTTTTTAAACTGAAGGGAAAATTGTATGGAAAAAGATTACAGTTCTCTTAATTCCTTTAGGATTTATCACTGAATGTCATTATAGATCCAGACATCATCCCAGTATACTTGTTCTTTGTAAAATAGGGACCATATAATTGAAGTCTGGTTCTACCTACGCTGGTTTCCAATTTGTTTCTGGGCTCAATTCAAGGTGCTGGCATTACTCTTAAAGGTCTGTACAGCTTAGTACCAATATACCTTAAGGACTGCCTTTTCCAAGACAACCCTAGTCACTTCAGTTGTCTTTGGAGACCCTGGCAAGCCAGGAAAGGTCCTTCTCTGTTGTGGCCCCGGAACTGTGGAATTTCCTTCCCAGAGAGATTCATCTGTCTCTCTCTATCAGTGACTTTTGCCAGCAGGTGAAGATGTGTTTTCTTTGGCATACCTAAATAATGGTTAGCAGTCCTTCTGGTGTTGTTTATGCATATTGAATTGAATTTTATATTTTAACTGTATTTTATTTTATTTTTTTACATTTTTATGTTTGTCACTTTGTAGGTTCTGATTGGGTGGAAAGGTTGCATAAAACATTCTAAACAAAAAAATTAAATAATTATTCGTGCAATTTAATTGGATTATTTAAAAAACCATTAAATTGTTGTCTACTTGACTGCAATATCTAATTAGCAATGTGCTATCTGGATGGAAAAGAGGTTTAATACTGTACTACTTAAACTGGCCTACAGCATTGGGGCAAAAAGAGACATAATTCAACACTTATCAGGTCAGATGATTGAGTGATATAATCATAAAAACAGAATGAACAAATCAGTACTCCAAGACACATAAATATTAGTTATTTTTAGTTAAGAACAAAAGGCATTATTCACTGCTATCAAGCTCCTTGGGAAGTCTTTCACTGATTACTGTGAGGCTTTTAGAAGGCCCTAGATCCTGGCTTGATGGCAAAAAAATTTCTAAATTCACAGATATGCAAATGTGCCTCAAAAAAATGCTGGATAAGGAATATGTGAACAGTTCTTTTAAAATGCTGATTATAACTGTTCATTTAGTAACTTGTTTTTTTCCTTTGAGTTATATGATGTTATATGTATCTGTTCTTAAGTAGGTCAGAAACAAAAAGTGTTTTAAGAACTCATTGGCTAAAAATGCACTTAATGTACTCTGAGGCAACTTGATGAAACATTTTCCCCAAAATCACTGCACAAGTTTCAATTTCCGGATTAGGTTCAAGGGCAGGCCAGCGTAGAGCAAGTTACAATAATCCAGTCTGGTAAATGATAGATACATTCTCAAATCTCCTGTCATCTTTATGTTGAAAAAAAAAGGTATACCTTTCTATGCTCCTATATAGGAGGACATAGAATGTGGGATGTAGACTTAGTACTAGTCTATCCCTAAATCTGTTCTCTTTCTGCAATGAATGAACCTTGATTAGGAATAGATTGGTAGGAGTGCTGGAGGCCCCGTCATTTTCCCCTTAAGAGAATCAAGTATGACAGCACATAAGCCCACAGAATCAAGATGAGAGAGACTTCTACAGTCCATTTATTTATTATCTGTTAAGAAACTGATCACTGTTGTTTGAGTGTTCTTGGTGTTCCAAGGGACAAGGAAAGGGACAACATCAAAATTAATTTGCTCATATTCCACCCACTATTTGTTGCCTATGTTCTATCAGCCCTACTGAGCATCAATTCTACCAGAGGAAGCTCAACCTCCCAAGGCTTTATCCCCAAAATTCCAGGAATTTCCCAACCTGGACCTGGCAACACTATGGGACCTGGTCTCTGTAATAGGGAGATTTGTTGTGATTCCAGGAAATTTCCAGGATCCCCCTGGAGGTTGGCAATCCTAGAAGGAGGAAAGGATCCAAGAAAGGCTATGGGGTGTTTCAGCAAAGGGAAAGAAGAAATACTGAGGGGAAGGGAAATAAGATATCCTCCAGAAGTGCTTTCAGGTTTCCACATGTGTGTGTGCATGTGTATTTCAAGGCAAGAGATCTTCAGACGTATTCATTGGGGGTCTCCCATCTAAATACTAATGAGGGCCAACTGGGCTTAGTTTCCAAGATCTGACAAGATCAGGCTGACCTGGGCAATTATACAATCTTGTAATTATCCTAAGCAGCTGAAATCAGTGGATCTGCTTTCAAATAATGCAGTGTGCTATTTACATCTTCAGTTATAAACTGCAAGATAATAGATGTTAACATTCCTGTCAGTTGTTCAGCACAATACCAAGGGCAATGACATACAGCACTTTGACAGCCATCCTAATTTGTTGATTTGCTTCTACACTGAGTTGTTGGTAGTTTATGCAGAGTCTAAAAGCTCTTATTTTCTAGATGTTTTCATTTCTCTTCTCTGCTACCAATTTGGTTTCTCAAAACTTTTCCTCTCTGAGTTTTGGGCATAAAATCTTTTGCTTTCAAAATATATGTTTACTGTTGTTTCTTTAACTTGTAAAAAAGTATTACTACCTCCTGTCTTATTTGATTGTACAATCTGTAATAGATACAAAATGCCAGACAAATTCTATATAACAGAAGGGCCAACCCCTGTTTAGGAAGCTCCTGGAGATTTAGAGACTGTGCCTGGGGAGGTTTGCAACTTAGGGAGGGGGAGATCTCAGTGGGGCTGTGAGGTTGTGTCCAGATCAAAAGTCAGCCAGGAAGTTCCTAACACCTCCCATCTCAGTGAGGTTACTTCTACCCATCAAACTCAAATTTTACATTTCCCACCTGAAATCACATCTCCATACCTTTTTCTGTCATATTCCATAACTTGTAGACTTCTGCATACATTTGGTCTGTACATAATACCAACCTTTTGATCCTAAATATTCATACTGGAGTAACTGTCTGCTACCTAGTTATGTTCCATTCAATCTTTTTAAAAAAACTTCTCAATATGTCTTCAAGTTTTTCTAGGCATTAAGGTGAAAAATCCACTCTGAGGAACTCAGGGAGGACACTAGCCAACAGTAGCCCCATTCCTTTCTCAATCCCTAACTAGCTTCTGGTCTATAGTATTTTACAGAAAACATTTAGTTTTGTTTCAACTGCATGGTATTCTATAGAGTTCATATGATATTTTATAGAAGAAGCAGAAATCCTAGAGCAGCCGTCCTCTGTAGCCACTGTAGAACTTCCTTTTCTCCTAGACTCCATGGTGCACTGTAGAGTCTACCCTATGAATTTACCATTCCCTCAAGGAGAACTGCTGTCTGCACAGTCTGGAAATTAGTTTGAATTGTAGAACTCCAGGCCCCATCTTGAGCTATACTCTTCTAAGCCCACTGATGCATTAACTTTTGTCCATTACAACTTCTGCTTGTAGCATACTTTATACAAGAATGTTTTCTGTAGTCTTTAATCCCTTTAATTTTGCACTGGGGCCGCACTGGGGCCTACCCACACAAGGGAGTGTGGGAGCAAAGAAGGAAGGAGAACATGCTCCATAGAGTGTGACGTGGTCATCTGAACAAAAATGAGTTTTCAGGCACTTTGCTGTAAAAGTGCAAAATTGTTTAGTTTGTGAAATTTAGTGGCAAAAAAACCTTTTACAATTATGACTTTCCAGCACAAGTTCCTTGTTACTGTGAACAGTAACTAATTGCTCACAATGTGTGGCAATGGAGAAACCAGTCCCAGTCAGCATTCGAGCAATTGCTATGCTGTTCATAGTTGCACAGAATATCTGCTGACTCTTTTGCAAAGACACAGGTTACCATTCTCATTGAAAAGTTTCTTCTGTCTTTTTTTTCTTTACTTGCTGCCCTACAGCTAAAGTGGTTCTATTGGCAAGTATTAAAGTGATAAATTAGAGCAGTTAAAAATGGAGGTACATGCACAATTTTGTTAATAGGCAACAGCAAATCTCTGAAGGAACTGCTTTAGATCTTTTCCTTGCTTCACCTGGCTGTCATTTGTGTGGTATGATTTTTCTACTTTTAAATTCTCATCTTTTGACTCCTGTAGTCAAAAATATTTAAAATCCAAACATGGCAATATAGTGAAGGTTCTGATTTCCAAAAACCAAGTGAAATCTAGATTAAGTATGTAATTGACTAGCATGTCTTTTTAAAAAAATCAATACTGAAATAGGTATGTGTTAGGATTTAGCACATCTCATAACTAGGTGAAATTGTTAGCCAGCAGAGCTAGGCTCCTATGATCCTGGCTGGCAGGGAAAATATTAGTAATTTCACATGTAAACAACTTGGCAAATAAAAATTACTAGCAGCCAACCCCACTGTCGGGGAGTTGCAATGGGCCCCAGCAAAGGGTTAAAGAGGAAACATCTCCCCCCACAATGGGCTTTACTGGGGCTGGAGCGGCACCCACCCCACCCTTCCTTATGGCATGCCAGTGGGTTTGGCTTAAGGTAAGTAGGAAGGTGAGGATACAGGGAGGGTGGAGATGAGTGGCTTTGGTGGGGTGAGGGTGGCAGGGTGAGTGTTGCGGTGGGGGTGGGTTGAAAGATTTGACTAGGTGTGAAGAAGTTGGCAAGGTGAGTTTTGGGTGGGGGAGGGTTGAAAAGTGTGGCTCGTGGTGGTGGAGGGTGGCTACGGGTTGGAGAGGGTGGGAAGGAATGGCTAGCGGTGGGGGCAGAAAGGGGCGGCTAGGAATGGAAGGAGAGTGTCAAGGGATGGCTAGTGACGGGGGAGGGTGGCAGGGGTGGGTAGGGGTTGGAGAGGGTGGGAAGAGATGGCTAGAGGTGGGCCCTCCATGGTCCAGTGAGCTTGGGGCAGGGCAGGGGAAGGTCTTGCTGGACCCTCTGCAGCTTGGTGAGCATGGGGGTGGGAGGAAGCAGGTCTCACTGGGCCCTCTGCAGCATGACAAACAGGGGACATGAAAAAGGGGGGGTGGCTATTGCTGGGCCCTATGTGGCTCGGCATGCATGGAGGCAGAAGAGGGTGGGGCAGCCTTTGCCAGGCTGCATTGAAGCTGCTCTGCCGGCAACAATGGCCAATGGGAGGGCTTTGGCCCCTCTGTGTCCTGTAGAATAATTGGCGAAGAGTTCATCATCAGACTTTCGAACCCTTAGCCAATTATTTCCAAAGATAATCTATAATTTGCTTAAATTTTAAAATTTATCACCATGCTATGAACAGATGGATAGCCAAGAAAACTATTTTAATTTCAGTGTATGCCAGTGTGTTGGCTTCCAAATCTGATTTGTCGCATGGCAGAAATTAAAGTAATAAATTTGAAAATTAGCATGATAGAGAAAACTCAGACTATGAGAGATAGAAGTTTTGAAATCTGAAGTCTGCAGTTGATTGGATTAGCAAACATGTGGAAATACATTGTAGAGAACCTGAAGGTGCTTTGTTGCAGGCAGATTATCATTTCGATCATTTTGCAGACAAGACAGACCAAAAGAGTAAGGTAAATTCTTCTATAGCCAACATTATTGAATACTGTGACACAAATATGCACATATTCCAGCTTCTCTTATTGTGTTGCCGTATCTTCACATACATCCCCTCAAAACAAAAAATGAAAAAGAAAAATGACAGGTGGATGGCATCACTAAGCAAAAGACACTTTATTCATCTACTTATTACAGTGAAATAGCAAATGGATGAGCTGCAAGCAGAGAAAACCTGCATGGGGAATCTTCATGGAGAATCTGCTACAGCATACAAAATGGCAGACACAAGCAACAGAAACAAAAGTAAGATGTTTGGGTAAAAATTAAGAAGTTTGAGCAGGAAAAATAAAGGGTTGTTGAGGGGAAAAGATTGATAGTTTAATGAATCTTGAAAAACCTGGGTTGAGACACATAGGGCTTTTTCGCACACAAGGTTTGCTCTGGAATTAATGCAATCCGCATTGACATCCTGACCTTTTTGTTTCAGTTTTGTCGCTCGACATCATTCACACATCACTCGGTTGATATGGATCTTTTTCTTGCTCCAGAAACCCATGTGGTTTGCATTGCTGTGGAATGCAATACAAACGGAAGTCCTGATTGGCTGCTGTGCCGTCCCTGGACGTGTTTGTGACGCTTGGCCCTGTCATCATGTGCTCACGCTGTGATGTAGCAATGAGATGATGACACTCCACTCTTCCTATTGGCTACCCTGTCCTACTCGGCCACGCCCTCCCCTCCCCTTCCCCTCTGCCTTAACATTCCTGGTGTCGGCCAAAGCTGAACCCATCGCAGCCGCCGCTCTGCCCGCACTTCCATCGCCTCCTGCGGCTGCCATGGGCTCGCTCCCTCCTGCAGCGGCCACCGTGCCCAGGGCTCCTATGGTGCCCGCTGCTGCCCCAGCTGCCGCTGCTGCTGCTGCTGCCAGGGCTCCATTTTCTTCCTCGTTCCCGGCCACAGGCGTAGCTACCATGGGGACATCCAGGGACAAGTGCCCCGGGCGCCACCTTGTGGTGGGCGCAAAAATTGCAAATTCATTTCTGGTTTTCTGTATTTTTTACTGGTTTTTTTCATATTTGGCCTGCAGGGAGCGCAGTGTTTAGGCTAGTGGCACCAAAATTTCAGGCGATCGTCAGGTGACTCTCCTGATGATACCAGCCAAGTCTGGTGAAGTTTGGTTCAGGGGGTCCAAAGTTATGGACCCCCAAAGGGGGTGACCCCATCCTCCATTGTTTCCAATGGGAGCTAATAGTAGATGGGGCTATCATTTTGAGGGTACATAACTTTGGACCCTCTAAATCAAACTTCACTAAACCTAGGTGGTATCATAAGGATAGTCTCCTGATGATACCACTCAGGTTTAGTGAAGGTTGGTTCAGGGGGTCCAAAGTTATGGACCCCCAAAAGGGGTGCTCCATCCCCCATTGTTTCCAATGGGAGCTAATGGTAGATGGGGCTACCCTTTTGAAAGTCCATAACTTTGGACCCCCTGAACCAAACTTCACTAAACCTGGGTGGTATAATCAGAATAGTCTCCTAAAGATAGTGTAAAATTTTGGTAATGTTAGCTTAAACATTGCTCTCCTGACAGGCACCCTCAATTTTTCCCCGGGTTCTCTCTTTAAATCCACCCCCTTTGGAGTGGATTTAAAGGGAGAATCTGGGCTCCCTAGATTAAAAAAACACATTGAAAGTATTGTTGAAGGCTTTCACAACCAGATTCAACTGGTTGTTGTGGGTTTTCCAGGCTGTGTGGCCGTGGTCTGGTAGATCTTGTTCCTAACGTTTTATCTGCACCTGTGGCTGGCATCTTCAGAGGTGTATCGCTAGACAGAAGTCTGTTATATTATAGGTTCGGACACAGTGTATGCGTCAGACTTCTCTCTGTGATACACCTCTGAAGATACTCGTAGCCACAGATGCAGGTGAAATATTAGGAACAAGATCTACTCAGACCACAGCCATGCAGCCCAGAAAAACCTTATTAACGCATCAATACTGACAATGATGCTGTTTGGGGTGGATGGGTGGGAAATCCACCCTGAAACAGCATCACTTTCAATGTTGTTTAAACTAGAGAGCCCAGAGTCTCTCTTTAAGGTGGATTTAAAAGGAGAATCTAGGCTCTCTAGTTTAAACAACATTAAAAGTGATGCTGTTTCAGGGTGGATTCCCCCCCTTCAAAAAATAGCATCACTTTCAATGTTGTTTAAACTAGGGAGCCCTGGGTGTGTTCAGATTTGTGTGTTGGGGCATGTTCTACAATGTGATGGTGACTTTGAGATGACCTGGTGCAAAAAATGTTGTTTGGTTGTGGTGGGGGAGGGATGCTGCCCATATTGGGGGGGGCTCAAAACTCAGATTTTGTCCCGCGCTCCATTTTCCCTAGCTACGCCACTGGTCCCCGCTGCTGTTGGCGCGCTTGTTCTTCTTGCCCTTGTTGCTCTTCTGTTTTGGCATCACCAAGGGGGTAGGAGGAAGAGCGGGTCTCAGCAGGAAGCTGGCGGCGGCTGTTGCTACTTTCCCCGCTGCTGCTCCCACCAGCACCATGGCGGCTTAGTGCAGTCCCATTGTTAGGCGGCAGCGAAGCAACAAGCAAGCTGGGCTCTGCCTCTCCCCCTCCAGCCCAGCCGCATGCACCCCACCGCCGCCAGGCCGTGGGAAAGAGCGCCAGTCCAGGGAAGGAAAGGCCTCAAGGCACTTACAGGCATGGTCCTGACAAAAATAATGTGTGGGTAGAATTTCAAGGATCTCTTGCAGCCCAGGGGAGCAGGAATGTGCGAGTGGGGAAGGGGCAGGAATCAGCCACTCTGCCAGCCTTGCACATCTCCCTCCCCACTTCTGGAAAGACACTTGCAACCCAACTCCAGGCAAGAGAGCTAGCACGCCCCTCCCTGCCCTAGCTCCCCCGGTATTCTGCAAGCTGCTGCTCCACCGAGGGCCCCGGCAGCTTTGCAAGCAGGAAGGAAGGCCACGCAATGGAAGTTGGGTGTGCTGCTTTGGCTGCTTCCCCCTGTCCTACTCGGCCAGGCCCTCCCCTCCCCTTCCCCTCCGCCTTAACGGTTCTGGCGTCAGCCAATCACAGCCGCCGCTCTGCCTGCACTTCCATCGCCTCCTGCGGCTGCCATGGGTCCGCTACCTCTCGCAGTGGCCACCGCATCCAGGGCTCCTATGGTGTCTGTTGTTTCCCCAGATGCCGCCACCACTGCTGCTGCCAGGGCTCCATTTTCTTGCTCGTCCCCGCTGCTGTTGGCGCGCTTGTTCTTCTTGCCCTTGTTGCTCTTCTGTTTTGGCATCACCAAGGGAGTAGGAGGAAGAGCGGGTCTCAGCAGGAAGCTGGCGGCGGCTGTTGCTACTTTCCCCGCTGCTGCTCCCACCAGCACCATGATGGCTTAGTGCAGTCCCATTGTTAGGCGGCGGCAGAGCAGTGAGCAAGCTGGGCTCTGCCTCTCCCCCTCCAGCCCAGCCGCATGCACCCCACCACCGCCAGGCTGCGGGAAAGAGCGCCAGCCCAGGGAAGGGAAGGTGTGTCTCGCTTGTTTTGATTCCACTTCTCACCCCACTAGCCCCAAAGTGTGGCTAACCGCTGATGCTGAAAAGACAGAAGAGTAAATCCCCCCCCCCACTTTCCCCAAAGTGTGACTGAGTTATTAAGCTCTGGAGATCTCTGTTATTATACACATTTTAGATTTTGTCACCAGATAAGTTGATGAGCAGAGCAATCTTATGCATGACCGACCGCCATGAACTGGGGGAGGCAAGTGAGACAGAAACGAAACTTTAAAATCTGCGTGCGCATCAGCAATTGCCTGGCACCTTCTGATTAGCTGGGAGAAATTGCATCACCACGGGGGCGTGATTTTTAAAAGTTGCTCATTCGCGTTGTGTTTTGCACATAGGCATTGGAATGTGGAGGGAATCCATTTTATCCCAAAAAGTTGCTGCAATGCTTAATTTGTTTATTGCGACAGGAAAAACCTGAGGTAAAGGCCTCAAATAGGGCGATACAGATTAGGGGTTGAAGCATTATTGCGGCTTAAGGGTAAAAGCGTAAAATATAGCATAATCCATGAAGCAATTACATATATTTATTCCAGAACAAACCATGTGTGCGAAAAAGCCCATATACAGGCTGAACTCAGTTGGGGGAAGAGAACTGTGCAAAGTTCTTCTCCAAACACTTTTTTACAATGCCTAAAGATTTGTGCTGTTCAGAATCCACCATTATGAGGACCTCTCAGGGTAGAAGTTTATAGCAGTTCCATGGCTTTCTTTTTAAAAATATTTTTATTTTATAATTTAGCAATACATATTAATTGGCAGACAGTCTGACTTAAAGTGGTTCCAGTAACAACCTAATATGATCTGCCACATAAATTATGAACAATGTACTTAATGTTTGTGAGTGATAGCTACACAAGAAAAAGTGGTTTAAGATTCTAGTACATAAATACAATGCGAAAATATAGGCATAAATGCGTAATAATATCATGCACACACACATAGATAAATAATAATAATAAATAGGTTAATAATCTTAAGCTATGCAGATAACAATAAGAGGGTCAGAATTGTATAGGTATTGTATTAAAAGATCCCATACTTTATAAAAATGATCAAGGAATTTTTTATGTATTAAAGTTATTATTATTATTATTATTATTATTATTATTATTATTATTATTATTATTATTATTATTATTATTATTATTTAGATTTTTATACCACCCTATCCCCGAGGGGCTCCGGGCGGTGTACAACAATAAACATAATATAACATAAAATGTTGCCAGTTCTATGGCTTTCAAGTGACTGTACATCACATAGCATCACCTTGGTCTTGTATCTTGCCCTGCACTAACACACCAAACACACAGTTAGGAAAGCATATAGGGAATTTAGAGTGAACACGAATATTTTGCTTCTTTGATTTATTGGTATGTTAGTTTAATTGGGGTGACGTGTCATTGTGGTGCTGGGTGGTTTATTATTTCCTGTGTGTATTGTTTTTAATTAATTGTCAGGGTTCAGAGCATGGCTCTAAGTATTCAATTTGTGAGTTTTGAGAGCTCTTAAGTTCACAAACGAGAAGCTTTCTGCTGCTCCTTGTTCCTTCTGTGTTTGCATATTTGCAATATTAGCAGGTAATAAGTATAGCTTGACCACCATGTTTAATTTTTCAAGTCCTTATTTATTATTTTATTATTTTGTTTATAGCAAAGACTGTGTGGCTTTGTTCTATGAAAACTGATAATCTTGCACTTACTTCATATAAAAGATTACAAAGGCAAAACTGCATTCCTGAATCACAAGGGGTTGAGTGTGTGTGTTCATATGTGAGCATGTGAGAGAGGTGGAGCAAAAAGGAGAGAGAATACTTCTAGAATTAATGAAACAGTTTCAATGTTGAAATACAGGAATAATTCATCACCGGATTTTATGGTAAAATCTACCCTGTGGATTCAAGTCTGGCCACATATGTGTTTTGCATCCTGAAAATTAGCATCTCCCTACTGTGTTCCCAAATTTACTGAAGAATAAATACTCTACTATACAAGTATTTATAAATATTCCAGCAAATGCTTACCCAGTCAAAGACAATATGAATCAAACTATTCTCTACTGACAGGTTCTCTGTCTTCTTCCACTTACTTTTATTTATTTTACATGATTTATGCTACTGAGCAGCATTTTTGCCTCTTATTATTCAAGACAAAGTTTCATTTAATATGATGGGAACAGAAGTATATCTTATTGGTGTCGTGCTTCTCATGTGTACAGACAGAAACATCACCAGAAACTAGAACTTAACAATATATGAAACATGGTATTATAACAGACAATAGCAGTCCCCTCCTCCCATAGAGTTCCATTTACTTTGTGTGCTGGCATAATTACATGAATTTTCCATTTTGCCAAAGGCAGAAAATGATACCATGTGTAGCAGTGAACACTTAAGATGAGTGTTCTTCAGTGAACAGTCAATACCAGTGATGCTGCACTGTATTTTGTTGAGAGGGAGGGGCTTGACGTGGGATTACTAGTTTCAGGAACAGCTGCATGTTTAGTTCCTCCTCTATCAACAAACCAATACAAGAGAAAATGCTAACTTTGATACAAGGCTAACGCCCCTTCTGCACATGCAGAATACTGCACTTTCAATCCACTTGCAATGCACTTTGCAGCTAGATTTTGCTATGTGGAATAGTGAAATCCACTTGCCAACAATTGTGAAAGTGGATTGAAAGTGCATTATTCTGCATGGGCAGAAGGGGCCTGAGTCCTTTCAGACATCTGCTTAGTAGTGGGTACAGCTCATTTTTCACATGTTTAAACCTTTCAGCCCTGTTTAACTCAATGGGACTTCTGTAAAAGTATGGAAGTCCGTGGGGCCTGAATTATATATTTTCCAAAACTGCAACCTAAAAGTGCTAAGAATGGAAATACAAATGAAAGAAGCAGTGGAAAGACAGGCATTTGGTGTATTTGAATATCACAAATGCGTTACAGTGTTACCAGTACCTCTGTTTCATTATGTAGCTCAATGGAAATATTGTCTACAAAATAAAGGTGAGTTGCATTATAAATGACTGCTTTTGTTTCTACTTTTATTTTGTGACTGGAGAATGTAATTACCTTCCAGAGGTAATGCTTTCATTGTGGATGAGAGCAAACAGCAGGAGTTAAAGCTCCTTTCACGAGTGGCTTGATTGACTAATGGCAGCCATTGTAAATAAAAATCTGTGCTTTATTCCCCCCACAATTTCTTCTTGAAAGAAAAGAAGACGACAAAAGAATAGGGGATATAAAGCTCAGCTTGAAATCACAGTATGTTACATAGAAACATTTAAGTTTTTAAAAGCCTGTGTTAAAAGGAATGCAGGGATTCAGGAAAATAGATGAGAAATGTGGCTTTGTTATTCATTACTGCCAGTGTCCCATTTTCACAGCAGATGCTACCAAGTGCATTGACAAATCCATCCATTTCTCAGTTTTGGTATAGTAGGGATTTGTCCTCTCTTTTGAGTATGAAATTACACAAATCTGTCAAATCTTTGTTGCATCCTATTTTTTTGCAGCTGGCTATAAATAGCAAAATGAATATTGAGCCAAATGTATCCTAAAGATAGACCCATTAATATCAATTGGGACTATACCAGGATTTGATTGGCTCATTGAAATTAAAATGGAAGTCTATATTTAGCTTTTAAAATTTGGTAGACCATTCTGACAATTAATCACTGGATTGTGCTGCGCTGGCATCTTGAGGTGGCCTTCACTGCATATTTCCAGTCCCAATAGTCAAATATTGATTAATCACTTAGGTGCTTTGATGGTATAAATAAATTAATTTATCTTATTACAACCAACTTAGAGTCAGGAATATTCTGATCAACAATGTAACAATGCTGATTCAACTCCAAACGTGCCATACGGGAGCCAGGGTTGGGGTTTGGGTAACAGCTGCAAAGGACTAAAAAGACATAATTTCTCAGCATAAGTCAGCATTCTTATTAGTAACTTCCACTATCCTTATAAATTACTGGGGAAACTATTTGGGGTTTAAAGTAAAATAGGCCTTTCCAAAATTAAAAAATGGGGGAACCTGAACAAATAAGCCACCCGTTTTATTATAACTTGCCTCAAGCTTTTACGACTTGTAGCAGGCAAGACTAGCATGTTGCCACGTCCCCTGCGTCAGCCAGTGAGCAACAGAGAATGAAAGAGGAAATCCCAAGGAAGGAAGTGGTCAGTATAGTTGTTGAATCCTGACATAGATCCCAAAATTGAAACATAAAATTGCCATCCAGAGGCTAGATAGCTCAGAGGCTCGATTACCCAAAAAAAAAACCTAACTCTGTGCATCCTCCCCATTAACAACCTCACAATCCTCAGACCCTGCTCATCAAGGATAGCAAAGCACATGGCCAGAGTAACAAAACAAGGTGTAGCCCCCATCTTCTATTAGCTCCCATTGGAAACAGTGGGGAATGGGGCACCCCCTTTGGGAGTCCATAACTTTGGACCCCCTGAACCCAACCTCACCAAACTTGGGTGGTAGCATCAGGAGTGTCTCCAGAAAAATCCCTGAAATTTTGATGTTGCTAGCCTAAAAGCTGCGCCCCCTACAGGCCAAAAACTGAAAAACACTAAAAATACAAAAAACCCACAAACGGGGAGCGGAGCTTCAGCCATGTAATGGGGGTGGGGTTGAACCTGGGAACCCTCCCTTACCTACATCCTTGGTTGGTTCTATGGAGAACTCTCCCATAAGTACCAGTCATAGCTACCCATTATTACTACTCAGATTACTCTACTTGGGAAAATCCTGGGTAATTAGGAATTGTTGCAGCAGAAGAATGCCTACATGTAGTGGTGGGATTCAAATAATTTAACAATCGGTTCTGGTGGTGGGATTCAAATAATTTAACAACTGGTTGTTTACAAGCACCATTTTAACAATCGGTTCTGCCGAAGTGGTGCGAACCTGCTGAATCCCACCACTGCCTACATGTGAATAGTTTCTTCCATGGAGAGCTGGAGCAGACTAGCCATTTAACCTACGAAGAAATTACCCCATGGGTCAGTGCCCCAGGGGGCTGCGGGTGGCCAGGAGAAAGCAGATCTAAGCTCCAGAAACTCAGCCAAGCCTCAATGGCTGCTTGACTAAAAGCCCTCATCAGCAATGGCAGTTGGTGTTGCTCAACAATTGTCCTTTCCTGCATTGCTTCCAGTTTGGGAATGATACAGTGAGTAAGCAAAACACTGATTGTTTGCCCCACAGAACTGAGCTTGGCTTGCCCTGGGGCCATTTTCACCTCCCAGTCCACACCTAATAGACAGCTTGCCATATTACCTGACTGAATGTTGCCTTGAATCAACTAAATCATTTCAGAGGATTCTGAGGTAAATTTACAGCTGGTGCAGAAGATACCTAATAAGGCAGATTTCCTCTATTGCCTCTGCTGTATCGAAAGCTCTTTGAATTGTGCCACCCCAGACAGCTGCCTGATTTGCTTTTAAATTGAGATAACTGGACAGAACTTTTAGAAACTTCAGAAAATTCAATTCAGATGTGTGAGAGTGCTGCCAAAATTACCCAGGGCAATTGCTTTGGGCTCATGCATATGTATGATCATATGGAGATAAGGTTGCGTGATCCAGAAGCATGCTTACACTGGTGTATATTTTTGCCATGAAAATTCCTTGGGATTTTTAGGTATCACTGCAGTTCTGTTTAGTGGTGTACAACTGTACTGCACATGTGATTGTGAGCCCTATGCTATTGCATTGAGGACACTGGGGGCTACACAATGAGGAAGAAGCTGAATAAGGGCTATAAAGGAGGGAAGTGCGTGCTTGATATGAGGATATCCCCATTCAGTTTCTGGCATCTCCACTGAAAAGATCTCAAATGGTCTTGCTCTTCCTGAAATCCTAAAAAGCTGTTGTTAATTGACAATATTGCATTAGATGGACCAGTGCCATAATTTGCTGTAAAGATATTTCATAGATGCTTTCCTATAAATCAGTAAGAAAATGTCTTAAAGGTCATAATCGTAACAGCTGAGAACAATAGTCATAAAACATTTTTGGATAAAAGGTCACATGCATGGATAAAAGCTGAGTGCTCATAACTGCTAGCAATAAAGGCAAAATGATTTAAGAAAACTAACTGATAGACAGGCACGCTACTAAACCCTTTATACTTTAAGAAGATACACTGGAATTATGAAGTCCTGGCTCTGACCACTGGAAATTCTGGTAATGTTCACTGTGACTTCTGAGATTTCATCCAGTATTGCCTACATACTGTCAACCCTATCTTTGCAGTCACACAAATGCAGTTTACAAAAATGAAGCTCTGGAATAAACACAGCCCTGAAGATAGAATCTGAATTTTCAGAAACTAGAAGTTCAGCATATAATATTCAAGTCACTATCTGTCCTCATCACAAGTGCAATTGAAAATAATTAAGTGCTTGGAGCCTATCATGTTTTCTGCTGTCCAAAGGCACTTTCAACATTAACTGTGGCCCGTTTCCCCACATTACAGCCACTGCCAACTTCATTCCCTACACTATTCCAAGGGACCCACTGGCACTATTCAGGGGCATAACTTCAAAGGGCACAATGGATTGAAGCAATAGGGGAGGCAGGGAAGTTTGGTTTTGAAGGTGTTATGCTGCTTGCACTAAATAGGATGCCCTGAGATCTTTAGTTTTAGCTATTTTGCTACCTTGAAAATCATTTTCTGTCCTGTGAGAAACTTTTGAATGTAATCAGCATTTCAGTCAAAATATGTTATATTATTAAATATATCTCAGGGGAGTGTTAGCAGACCGGCAATTATCATCATTATCAGCAGCAAAGAGAGTCATTATTTTTCCAAACAGAAATGATTAACAGCAGCATGAATTATTTTAACAAATAAAGTCTGGCAGTGTTCATTTTAGTGTTTTTATGTCCTTCTGTCAGCAGTGTTTTATTGAAGCTTGAAAGGTATAAAGGAAAACTCTTTGAGGCTCCTTGAAATGTTGCTGATGCTCATTTCCTTAAGGGCCAAAACACTCCAAGATGGTTATAAAGTCATTCATTTCTAGGAGGAGGCTGTACAAGGCCACAGAGGAGAAAATCTGAAGTAATGATCAGATTCCCTAGAGAAAGTGATGTCCAGCTATCAAATAAATTTTTGAAGAGTTTCCTTTTATCCCCTCATTCTAGTGTATTGTTTACAGTATATTATATGGTTTTTATTGCATGTTTGTTTAATGGTGTGATCCAATTTTATTGCAGACATAGTACAAGAGTTAGTGTGACTTCTTATCTGGAGAACTGGGTTTGATTCCCCCCTGCAATCACCCGAGTGGTGAGAAAGCCATCTGGTGGACCAGACGTGAAGTTTCCACGCCTCCTACAGGCCTGCTAAAGTCCTCAAGCAAGTCACACTCTGAGGAATTCCCTCTCAGCCCCACCTACCTCACAAGGTATCTGGTGGGAAAAGGAAGGGAAAGTAAGTTGTAAGTTACCTTTGAGTCTCTGGGTAGAAGCAGGGCCTAGAGAGGGGGAACTGCACTCCTCCTCAAGCCTCTTTGCCACACTCCCCACTCCATTTCCGGAACAGACACTTTCATGCTCCCTCGCCATTACTTCACTCCACACCAGCACGCTCCCAGTGCATTGCGCACTCCCCTCGCCCCCTTGGCACTATGCCACTGTACAGGAGAGGAAGGTGGGATATAAATCCAAACTCCTCCTCCTCCTCTTCTTCATTTTATTATTTATTTTTCTTTATTGCACTGTTCTATAATCCTTTAATATGCCCTGTAAATCTATGAGAAAGGTGAATAATAAATGAAGTAAATAAGTAAATACATAAGAAGCAAGAGATAGTAAAAGCAGTGAAGATACAGTTTTGGAGAAAACAAACCTGGGGGTTGCATACAGGTTCAATATGAAAAAATACATTTCATAATCATTTCAATGAAGATTCAGTATTTATATGGTGTTCCTTTTTATTTTTGGTATTAAATGATGAGGACTTCTGTGTCTGAATTTATTGTAATAGCTGCATTTGTCAGTATTTGCAGTCTTCTGGATTTTTAAAAATTATATTCACTATCAGTGCAGATCAGAAGGGGAGGCTGAAAGGACCCAGGAGGCAGTGTGACCCCAGCTCTGGTGTAAATGCTCCTTGCACTAGTGTAAGGGGCATTTACACTGGTGCTGGGGAACTTACACTGGTGCTGGAGCACAGAGTTGAATGCTGGGCCTGGCCAGGCCGAGCCCAGCTTTCATCTTCAAGCACCATCTCCAGACTCCGCGTGGACTAGAGATGATACCTGCAATTGAATTCTGAGCTTGGTCTGGCTGGGCCAAGCATTCAACACTTCACCCCCTGCCTTCAAACTCCCAGATATCATGGGTTCAGATCTGCTACACATGCTGTCTCCCAGACCCACATGGTGTTTAGAAGTAGGTGGATTTTTTGAGATTGGGTTTAATAACACCTCCCCCCCCAAAAAAAAAACATTTTTCTGGGTCTATCAAACCCCCAAATACTGAAAATTACTGAGGAAAAAAATGGTGCACAATTTGGTTGGTAAATTCCTAATATTTCCAAATCCAAAATAGATATTCTTAGTTTCTCCACAAGAATAATCCTTTTGTTCACAAAATGTTGATTTTAAAAAATTCTACACTTGTGGAAGAATGTTTCTTCCTAAACAAGTTTTGTTTCCAACAAGCTTCAGTGGTTCTAATGGAGAGGACTTCACCTCAACACCCTAAGGTGTGTGGTGTCCCTCAAGCAATCCTCTCCCTGCTGCTGTTTAACATTCATATGCACCCCTTTCCCCGTTTGGTCTGGAGGTTCAGGCTGGGTTGTCACCAGTACTTTACTTTATTTCAGATTAACATCCCACCCCACCCAGTAGAACTGGGCTCAGGGCAGCAAGCAACATCATTCATGGCTAATACAAAATATGCAATAAACCAGCTAAATATAGTATGTTACAATTTAAAAACTACATCAGGTCTATATCAAAAACTTGGTAACATAAGACTTAAGCTTCCCAGACTGTAGATTGTATCTGTTGATGGGTGATTGGCCAGATTCCATACCAGATATTTTAATCAGTTGTCTAGTGAAATGGTTGAAGCAGAGTTGGCTGAAATTAAAACCAGCAAAGATGGGCCGGGGAGACTTGGGAGAGAGAGGCCATCTACCAGCTCTTGATAGGGTGCAATACCTTTGCCAACCAGACCAAGACTGTTCCTCAACCAGAACTAGTTTTCAACCAGACCTAGACTGTTCTTAGTTCTTGCCCCTGCCTGGTGGAATGCTCTGCCAATTGAGGCCCAAGCCCTGCAGGGACTATAAGATGGAGCTGTGGCTGAGGACAGCAATGGCACTCCCCATCATCACTTGTCTCCCTGTCCTTGATCCTATTCCTATTCCCTTTCCCTTTTTGTCTTATTATTTCCCTTCATTTGCCTAACTGTAGTCAAATTTTAAGGTGCTACAAAGTATTAACAATGTAATTGGGTTTTAACTGGATTTTCTGTGAGCTGCTCTGAGCCTGCCATGGGGAAGGGCGGCATTTCAATTAAATAATAAACAAGCACATACATTGGTTTGTTTACTTAGCAATGTCCCCTTTCAACATAATTACGGTAAGCTCTTAATTGTGCCAGTGCCCTAAGAAAGTTTCTTCCAAAAGTTCTACTGAAACCATTAAATGAAAGGTTTGTTCTCATGGAATCAAATCTTTGGTCATCTGAGAGTGAGGTTTTTTGGGCTACCACAGAGTCAGAAGTCAAGTAAAACTTGAATACATACACCAAGCATACAATGGCAATTCATCTGGATCAAATGTTTGCACTCTAGTAGCAACTCCAGTGTATTGCTGAGGTTAGGTAATCAGATGGATCCATGGTGCTGCCGCTACTTACAGGCATTATGGCTGCAATGTGGAGGCTCTAAAATTCAAGAAATGGCATGGATGCTATCAGGTTTCTCTTTGTGACATCTGAATCCAGCCAAGTGAATTTATGCCTGATTAATTTTTTTCTGGATTGTCCTAAATAATAAAAAACCACCCACTGATTTTTAACATTGGGCTTTCCCAGATAAACTAAGTGACGGAGATACTTTCTTTTATAAATTTTGTTTACTTGTTTTCCTGCTGAGGAAACTTTAATGATCAAATATATCTGTCTAAAAATAACTATATGATACAATCATATGTACATTCCAAAATATATTTAATGCCAAACAAAATAATACAATCTAGGCACATATATGGATAGGAACAAGGGGAAGAAATGTAAGAAATAATGATGAATCTTCCTTTCTCTTAAATAGTTCACAATTTAATTTTCTTGAGGCTTTTTAATTCAATATTTAATTTGCATGCAAATTAAAATGTTTCACAACTCAATACATTTAGATTGGCATCTTCAATTTTATAATTTTCCCTTCAGTTCTTGCTTTCCATTTCTACACAGATCTTCTACCTAATGAGATTATTTTAATAACTTGTGTGAAACAGCTTGTTTTAATTTCCATCCTTTGTAAATAATTATATAGATTTTTCAAATAGGTATATGTCCCTAGGCCACAGACAAACGTTCAAAAGTTGCTCAGCAGACATTAAAATTGCAAAGTTCTATTAATTGTTTAGAAATGTGCATTAAGTTGGAAATAAGTGTCAAAAGGATTTTTAATAAGTGTGAAATGTCATCCATTATGAATTTGTTGCATCTACCTCTTGCTTCAAGCCCTAAATGGGCCTCTAGTTATCTTTTAGCCAATGCAAAAACTACAATACCGGTATCCTTTCTATGTTAAAAGTCCTTTTTTGTTTCTATAGGGCAAAAAAGAGTCAAGCCTGCTACTGAACAGTTGTCAGAGATCAGGGGCATAGCAAAATTTCTTCCCCCATGAGTCTGTGCTGCAAGCAGGCAGGGTATGGTCAGTTCCTGTCTTGCAGGGTAGAACAGGCGACAGACAAGAGCATAGTCAGAAGACAGTCCAGTGGGTCAAGGCAGGCAGCTGGTGAAGGCGTAGTCATGAGTCAGTTAAACAGGGCACGGTACAGAAGATCAAGTAAACAGGCTGGGAATCAGCAGCAGACCAGGCACATGGAGGCAACAGGAAACACACTTTTTGTACCCAGGGAGAAGCAAGTTCACAGCTAGGCTTATATAGAGAGCCTTGTCTAAGGGGTTGGGATTCTTCAAGGAGTTAATTCTCATCAGATGCTGACACTTCTATTTTCTATATCTTGCTGCAACATGAGCACTCCTCTGCTTCTGCAGCAGCTGCCTCTGCTTCTGCCTCCTGTGCACAGCTGACTCGTTACTGGGTTCCCTGGGAGGATCTGCAGGCTCCTCCACTTGCATGTCATCAGGCAGGGAAGAACTGGACATTGGCTCTGCTGCCTGGTCTTCCTCAGGAGCAGCCAGGGGCTGGCTCATGACAGATTCTGTATCAGGGGAACTATGGATTCTAATAAGGACATAAGCATTTCTCATAAGGTTATACATGCCTAGCTGCTTTGCAAATGGGTTTGTTACTACTTCAGAAATAAATGGATCATAACATTTTTTTAGCAGCTCATACCAACTCTTTTATTTGCCCACTTTGGCTGTACTGAGATATAAACCAATTTGTTTAATAGCAGTTTAATTCACCAGCATTTTAAAGTCTTCAGTGTGTACATATTATTCCATTAGTTCATTTATACCTTGTCTTTCTCCTGAGCTTTCTAAGATATCTCTATTCATTTGTAAATCTCAATTAGTTTGCTTCTTGCCTCTTTTCTTGCCTCTGAGCAGAATCCCAAAATGCTATCATGAGCTTCCTTGAATGACACAACTGCTGGAAAAACCCCGCTATACTTGCTCAGTTGGCTGCCCCAATTCACTAAGTACTTTAGTACTATCACATGACAGAAAATTAAGAGACTGTGTCTTCTACAAGAGGTATGCAAAATACATGATAGAGACTGCAATGAAAAACAACAATGCCCAATTCTTTTGAGATCCTGTAATTGAAATGAGTACACTTTAAATCTTTTGAGGAGAAGACAGATTCAGGGATCTCTGTAGAAACACACAACCTAAGTAAAAAAGAGTTCTGGAGTATCTCTTGCAGTGGAAGTGCATGCTGACTTATGGTAATCTAATAAATAAAGCAAGGGAAAGTGTTTCTACTTCAATACGAGAAGTAGGTCATTACTAACACTTGAACAAGAGTGATAGCTTCTCCTGTGAAAGATCAATAATCATAGTGAAAAGAGAAAAAGTCAACAGCACATGTACAGCAAATGGTTGGAAGTGAAGAGAATCATCTGAAAATGTAAGCCCTTGCCGAGAACAAAGCTTGGCAGGCGAACAATAGGAATGATTTTCAAAATAAGAGCAGCAAGTATTGTCAGTTAGTGGTACAACCAGTAATGATATACTCTGTTTCAGAAAAAAAATGATAGTAGGATTGTATATTTGTCTGCCACAACTCAACATGCCAGACCTTCTTTGTTGTAGAATGCTCCATCTGGGCCCTAGTGCCTACCAGTCTGCAAAAGGCAAGTATTGGTAATAGTTAAGAACATAAGAAAGAACCTGCTGGATCAGACCAGAGTCCATCTAGTCCAGCACTTTGCTACTCACAGTGGCCCACCAGATGCCTTTGGGAGCTCACATGCAGGATGTGAAAGCAATGGCCTGCTGCTGCTGCTGTTTCCAAGCACCTGGTCTGCTAAGGCATTTGCAATCTCAGATCAAGGAGGATCAAGATTGGTAGCAATAGATCGACTTCTTCTCCATAAATCTGTCCAAACTCCTTTTAAAGCTATCCAGGTTAGTGGCCATCATCACCTCCTGTGGCAGCATATTCCAAACACCAATCAAGCATTGTGTGAAGAAATGTTTTCTTTTATTAGTCCTAATTCTTCAATTATAGTTGTTCAATGAACTATAAATGTTCTTGTATCAAAATACATTTTCAATAATGCATGGTTTTGACAACACCAGCATGTAAAAATGAATAATAATTCTCATATTCATCTGAGACTATTTTAATGTGGAAGCATACAATTTTCTCCAACGCTGAACCTTAACCGACCATATTAACATCTTTATCTTAGACACAGTATAGCTGTGAGGACAAAAAGGAGACAGAAGGCAAATTATGTATTGGAAGGTATTTGGAGGATGGGAAAGTGTGATGTTGCATTAAAAGGAAAATCAGAAGTTATCAGAGAAGAATTCACTCATTGGTTCTGCAGTGTCAGTAGCCCACTCAGATGTTAGTAAGATCAGGCTGAATGTGGCATGGTATCATCAAAGCAGGACAATCCGGGCCTAACTGGCTTCAAAGTCTTCACCGAAGCAGCTATGGAGACAAACCTGTGAAGCGGCACTAGGTTTGGTGATTTGGTAAAATCAAGCCAGCAACCCCCACCATCACCGCCCCCAAAAGCTTGATTAGGCTTTTTTTGGGGTTGATTTGGCCTCGGATACACCCCCCCCCAAACTGAATACTTTTAAAATTCTATAACTCAAACCACTCAAACTCAAGTTATTGTGTTTTGTGCATTAAATTTTAAAGGGACTCCTCCACAGCAGCTAGCTGCTTAGAGTCCCTTTAAAATGGCTTGGGAAAACATTTCAAACCAGAGAACTCCCCTTACTTAGCTGGGTGGCTCTTCTGAGCTTTCTTGGGATTTGGGGGGCTGCTTAAAGCCTACTCCTCCTGCATTGCTGAAAGAGGACCTGGTCATAGTTTTCTTCCTTCCCTGGCCTCTGCATTCCCTGTGTGTGGGTTTTCAGGGCAACAAATGGGATAGTTCCCTGGAGACAGTTCTCCGAGCCAGTGGTTGACATGCTTTTCTGCATGGAGCTAGCTGGGTGTGGGCGAAAGGTGGGGGAGGGATAAGTAAGCTGAAAGCTGTGGAAATAACATGATATTTCAGGTCTCTTTTGAAGTACAAAAAATCAAAATAAAATTACATGTCTATAATAGCCGCTGTAAAACAACTGAAATAACAAATGTGAAAGACATGTCCATTATGTAAAGTCTACCAGAAGTACAATTCTATATCCAACTTCTCTATTGTTCTTTTTGTAGAAATAGAAGTCATTCAGCTAAGAACATTCTGCCAAAAGGGATATACTGATGGAAAGGGATTGAGATGTCAAGAATTTTTATTCCCTAACATTTTTCTAGGTTATTTCATACAGCAAAATGCATCAAATTATATTAATAGTTTCAAAAGGTTATTTGATTAGTGAATGGTCATAACAACCTCTTGGCCTCCACTCATATATGATTATTTATTGTTTTAATGCCTAATTAATTTGATAAAGGGTATCTAGTGTGTAGACAATCTAGTCCTCAATGAACTATTATAATTATAAAGATAATTATAAGTATTTATAGATAAAATATACATAAGCATTACAAATCTATGCTAGAAGTATGAAGGTTTAATATTTATACCATTAGACTTGTGATTTTTTCACCCACAGACAAGCAGCCCAAACCTAAGCCCTAGGTTCCAGTACATCAGCAATACCAGCATAATACTAGCACTACTAAAGGGGAAATATGTACACAAAAGAACAAAATCTAAGATGTAGAAAGCATCATAATTGCACTAGAGTCCCTGGCAACCTGGCCATAATGCAACCATAATACTAGTAATGCCTTTGTCAGAACTATAAATGGAAACAGCCAACCAGAACATACTAAAGCTGACAAAATTGTCTGCCATTTTTTCAGAGCTAATTGGGGGTTTTTAAAAGGCAAATTGTTTGAAAGCTAAAGCAGATAAGAATCTTGAAAAATCTTTGTCTTTCCTTACCAAAAGCTGATAGAATTGCAGGAATCATGATACTGTATTGTCTGAGGCTTTCATGGCCGGAATCACTGGGATGTTGTGGGGTTTCTGGGCTGTATGGCCATGTTTCAGTAGCATTTTCTCCTGATGTTTTGCCTGCATCTGTGGCTGGCATCTTCAGAGGATCTGATGGTAGTAAAGCAAGTGGAGTATATATACCTGTAGAATGTCCAGGGTGGGAGAAAGAACCATTTGCATTGGTTAACAAGTGTAAAGGGTGCAATTAGCAAGTGTCATTTGCATGTGTTGAGTGGAATCCACCCATTTTAGCACACATAAGTAACAATGAAGCATAATCAATTAGAGAAGGCATCTGCATAGTAGTTGCCTGGCATTTTAATCCATTTGATTGCTTCCTGCCTGGAGACATCCCTGTTTCAGGGCGGTGTTCACTATCTATTGTCTTGATTCTAATGTTTTTAAGTACTGGAAGCTAAATTTTGTTCATTTTCATGGTTTCTTCTTGAAATTGCCTGTGTGCTTGTGGATTTCAATGGCTCCTCTGTGTAGGGTGGTTCAGAATTTCTGTGTTTTACCATATGTTCTGCTATAGCTGATTTTTCCAGCTGAATTCCAGCTGCAATGCCTTTCATGGTCTTTGATTCGTGTCTGGGCCCTGCATTTTGTGGCCCCTATGTAGACTTGTCCACAGCTGCACAGTAACCAGTAGACTCCTGTAGAGGTTAGAGGATCCCTCTTATCCTTTGCTGAATGCACCATTTGTTGAATTTTCTTAGTGGGTCTGTAGATTGTGTGTTATGTTTCTTCATCAGTTTCCCTATACGATCAGTGATTCCCTTGATGCATGGTAAGAACACCTTCCCTCTGGGTGATTGTTTATCTTCATTCCTGTGATTTGTTCTTGGTCAAGTGAGCTGCCTATGGAGGTGGTGAGTTCCCCTCACTTCAAACTTCAAGCAACAGCTAGATGAACGTTTTTCAGAGATGCTTTAGGTTAATTATGCATTTACCAGGGATTGGGCTAGATGCCTGAATGTCCCCTTCCAATACTATGGTTCTACAACTTAAGTAACATTTTGTA
Organism: Sphaerodactylus townsendi; assembly: GCF_021028975.2. Lineage (NCBI taxonomy): Eukaryota > Metazoa > Chordata > Lepidosauria > Squamata > Sphaerodactylidae > Sphaerodactylus > Sphaerodactylus townsendi. The sequence continues at coordinate 52,799,294 of NC_059433.1, read as the reverse complement.
AGCAAGTATGTGACCCATTGGGGAGAAAAGCAGGATAAACATACTAAAAAAGACACCCTCAAAATCCAAGGTTTAAATTTTGCAGTGCAAAATTAAGATTTCATGTGAAAAATGTGAAATGTGGAGTTTTTAATTATTTTCTAACTTGCCATGTAGCTGTCAGTCTGGTGATGGAGAATGTACACATGTATTTTGTGTACAACACAGTATCTGCAGCTCTGAATTTTTTAAAAATATATACCTGCACCTAATGTTTGACTGCAAACATTTCTGCAATGAAACCACAAACATGGTGGTTGTTCTTTTATTTTTTTTTCAAAATTCTACACAACCACTGTATTCCTTCTCATACACTACTTCTTTGGGACCACAATTTTGTCCTTCCCTGAGTAACCCCAGCAAATTGGATGGCACATAATGAGTATCAGAGCACAACTCTACTAAGCCAATCGGATGCAACAATGTGATAGATGAAACTATATTGGCGCATTTGGAAGAACATGTTGTCATTTCAAAACACCTCTCTTCCTTTCTTCCTTGTTGTGTTGAAACCACCATAGTACACAATGATGAAAATGAAAATAGCAGCACTGTTGCACTTTCTATACTACAGAGGAGTAGGGAGTACCAGCCGAGTTGCTTTGACAAGGACAGTTTCATCCTCTTTTGTTCCTTTTCTAGTTCACTGTGTTTAAAAAAAAATCAGTGAAATTGGGATATTAAAATGCCACACCCATTTTGCTCCACTTCAATTTTATGCAAATATTAAGCCTTGTTTCACATGTGAAAGATGCACTACCTCTGAAAGATCCTCTGAAGATGCCAGCCACAGACGCAGGCGAAACGTCAGGAGAGAATGCTGCTAGAACACGGCCATACAGCCCGGAAACCACACAGCACCCAAGATGCACTACCTCTTTTTTGACAAACTTTCATTTGGGTATGGAGGTATTTGGTTGCACCATTCCACTTTTGCTGCCCAATGAAGATTTTTGAGCACAACAAATAGTTTGTAAGGGGCTATGAGATTGTGTAGGTAAAAATCACATAGGATGTTACATGCAGTGACAAGGTGAAGTGCACCAGATTACATAGGAAAGTTGATTGGGTCCAGCACTGGTGTGTTGCTCCAAGCATTTTCTTCATACTTTCAGTGGAGCAAGTTAGTATTAAAACTTTCATATGATAAGTTTTACATTCTTCTTTACATTCACTTTACATAGCAACATGACTTATTAAGTTAATGCAACAGCATTATTAGCAAATGTGCCATTTTATAAACACAGTCAGAACAGAGTTTCTGTATGGCTTTCTACATGGCTTTCAAGGGTGAGGCAAAGGGAGAAAGCGGAAAATTAATGTTTTGCAATTGTTGGTATTGAAATATCACCCCCATACACTGCATTTTCAAATCTTTCAATTCTGTATAATAAACAGAGCCATCAATTAGTCAGCAAGCCACATCATAATAACACCAAGCAATTACACAGCACTATTCATTTTCAAAAGCACTCTACAAAATTAATTAGTTAATCAAGCACATTTTAAGACTGCTATACCAATTTTCTTCATCAGTATGCTGCTTCTGGTAAAGTGGCCATATTAACTTAATATATTGTGTTCATTTTCTAACTAACATTTAGACTGAAGCTAATTTTAATAATTGACCCTGAATAGTTAGTATGCAAGAACATACTTCAGCCTAGCAGCCAGCTGGAAACTCTTTTACCTTGATTTGGCAGCATGTTCAGAGGCTTTTAGGTGTGTGAGTAGACCCCCCACAACAGCAGGGTCCACCCTGCTTTCTATAGCTAACTATATCCTGCTGTTTCTGCAGGAAACTGTTTTTGGTCTTTCTTACAGTGATTTGTAGTATTTTCTGTGTTTGATGTGGTACCTGTAGGCCATTCTGGGTACCTTTGGTGGGGCAGAACAACCTTTAGTGGAGCAGGTTTACAACTTCAAATACAAATGATATGCATTTCAGTGCTGAAGAATGCCCAACCTATGTGATAGCATTATATGATTACAAAATTTATATACAAAATTGTATATACACATACATATACACACACACATATACATATAGATACACACACACAACCATAGACATAGACATATATCATATGCCATAAATGTCCAGATTGTGATGAATGTTCAACATTAAAAAGAGAATGTGAATTTTCATGCATATACACAAATCTGTTTCACCATTCACATGTGGTGAATGCAAACAGTTAAGTATTGACAACAGCTACAATGTCATTATCTGTATTATACACAAAAGATATGAAAACAGATGCCTGCTTAAGGAGATTCATGAAGTTCATGTGGCATTGACAACTTTCATATATGGCTGTCAACATTCACCAAAGTATGAATTTGACCCAATGGAGATCTAGATTATGGATTTGGAACCAATTCCCAACAGCTGCTCATTAATCTGTGTATGCCAATAAAGGCGGCTGTTGTTGTTGTTGTTGTTGTTGCTGCTGCTGCTGCTGCTGCTGATTAACCTGGAGCAGTGGGGAAGAGACACACACTGGCATGTTTCGTACATGTTCCTCTAAGCTAAGAACTTCCACTACCTTAAGTGATTATTCAGTTGGGAAAAGCTCTTTAGCTCTTTTGGCTTGAGAGAAGCTTTAAAGTTTACTCAGTGGAGCAATAAGATACACAAAATTGGTCTAATCTAATTGCATCCTAAGGCACTGAGAAAATGCAAGTTTGCACTGAGTCTTCTAATCTGCTATATTCTACACTGGAACAGGACAAATGATTTCCCTTGCACAAGAATTGTTGTTTATTATTGCTATTAACCTGAAGAATGGCTTGATCCTTATTTCTTGCATAAGGTACCAGATTTTCTTAATTAGTGTTGACAGTGGATGGTATTCCTGGGAAGGCTTGGGTTCAAAGCCCGGTCTAGCCATGAAACTCTCTGGGTGGTCTGGGTTACAGTCAATTTTACATTAGGTGCTCTCTCTGCATCTGCACCAAGAGTGATCTTAATCCCCTATTTGTGCCATGCTGAAGTGACATGTCACAAGTCAGATTTATCAGAACACAACAGGAATATATTTGACTTTCTTGGCATTCCCGTTATTTCCTCTCAACTGCACAATGTTTTATGACCAGTTTGTTTTTAAGAAACAAGACCTCTTATATCTAAAACCAGCATTGCCAACTCTAAATCAACCTGCCGACTCATTTATTTATAACTTATTTTGTCTCTTATGGATTAGTTATTCATGCTGGCTGCTCATCCATCTCCTGTTTCAAGGAACCTGGATTGCCCTACCTTGCCAAAAATTGTTCATTTCTGTCTCAATGTTATTTTGACTTTGGTATCTCTTTAAATCCCTAGGGCAGCTTGGCCTAGAAATTTCCAAGTGGCAGCTAAAACAAGAAAGCAGGTAAAGACAAATTTTCCCACTTTCCTTTAGTGTAATGGTTTTTAATTTACAGAGATTCGAATAATAAGCAGTCTGCAAGTGCTTCCATACAATTGCTTGCCTTTATGAAGTCTGCCAATCTTGATACAGCTCTACAAATATTAATTTATCCAGTTTAATAACTATTGTTTATTCCTAAATGGTGTCAACCTAGTCTGTTAAGTTATTTATACTACACCTTGATTTCACATTTCAGAGTAGGTGGCAACATGTTTATAAAACTATAAAATGGGAATTATATTAATTATATAAAGTAATTATACCTTCGGAGGTGGGCAGTTTATTAAATCTAATTAACAACAGCAACAGCAGCAGCAGCATCATCAACAACAATAATAATAATAATTGAAAAATCCTCAGATGATGCAAAATGCAGATTGTGCAAAGAAGCTGATGAAACTGTAGATCATGTCCTCAGCTGCTGCAAAAAGATTGCCCAGACTGAGTACAGAGACACAACTCAGTGGCCAAGATGATCCACTGGAAATTATGCAAGAATTACAACATATTCAGAACAGCTAAGAGCTGGTGGGAACATTGTGCAGAGAAAGTAATGGAAGATGGGAAGGTTCAAGAGATCCTGTGGGGCTTTCGAATCCAAATGGACAAAGTGTTGAAACACAATACACCAGACATCACCGTGATTGAGGACAAGAAAGTGAGCATCATCAACATAGCAGTTCCCGGTGACAGCAGGGTCATTGAAAAAGAACACGAGAAGGTCACTAGATACTGCAATTTGAAAATCGAGCTTCAGCATCTATGGCACAAACCAGCTGAGGTCGTCCCAGTGGTAATTGGCACGCTGGGCACCATCCCAAAAACACTAAGGCAGCACTTGAAACATCTTCAAATTGACAAAATTAACATGTGTCAAATTCAGAAGGCAGCCCTGCTAGGATCCGCACGAATACTACGTCGATACATTACAACTTCCTAGACCTCTGGGTGAGGCTCGAATTGTAATGAAGGCCAACAACCAGCTAAAGATCTGGCAGCTGTGAAATCTACAACAACAACAACAACAACAACAATAATTCAGGACAAATGAAAACCTTTTGCATTCCTTCTAGAATATGCCAAGTTTTGTCAGATCTCTAGCAGTAAAGATATCCCATAACCAAAGATACTTTTGTACATCCTCAATTGTAGTTCCAATTTGTCACATCAATGCCAATAAGATCATTTATCGTCTATCTTAGGCTTTGGGTGCAGAATGAGGCAGCCTTTCAAGTTCATGTAGTCCAAGATGTTTAGGAAAGCTGAGAGTAAAAATAGATCTCGTGGTGCTCCCTAATGTTTGGTGCAGTGTGCTCTCTGCCCTCTAGGAGGTGCACTACTTTACAGATGTACTGCTCTGGATATTACTGCATACTGCCTAAGATTGTTTATAAATCCTGTTGTGCTATGCCTTTTGAAAGACTGATTTTAAAAGTAAGGAATAGAGAATATTTTCATTTGCTGACTTAAAACCATTTTTGCCAAGTTATTTCTGATAGGATACAACAAGTCAAATCTTGTTCATATGTTGCAGAGGCAGTCAAAATGAATACAGCAGCTAAATAAAGCATTTGTTTGGAAGGAAAATTCAAATGGAGTAGTAAATTATTCATATTACTACTAGAATACATATCAGCTTGCATGGAGAACAGAAACGTCAATAATTATATTTTATTATCCCATCTGTCTTGTTATTGCCATGTCATTCTCTCCCAAGTTTCCTTCTGCCTCAGTGGGGAAAAAATACAGAACTAAAATTCTGGTGTGTGAAGGAGAGTTTCTGTATATCTGCAGGTGGTATAAATGATCATCTGTCATTCAGAAGCCTTCTCCTTATATAATATGTGTGCATGATTTGAGGAAATGGGATTATTCCAACATAGCATTAAAGTAATCTCTGTGACATTTTGCACCCAAAATTATGCAAACACCCTTTTCACTATGCAGTATCATTGCCTTGCTTCCTCCAGTCTCCCAATGCAGATTACTCAGAACCATATGAGCAGCTGTGTTGAGTTTCAGAGTAGGAACTTGGCTAGCTTCTTTGGGCTTATTTCTTGACCAGAACAAAGGCCAGAGTCACATCCTGTCGCAAATAAATTTCTGAAGCACTTTATTACACCACAGTAACTCCAAAACTACCTTCAAACATCAGAGTTTCTTAGAATCAGCTGGAAATATGAGATACAAAGTGTTATCTGGTTTATATAAGACCTTTCAGCTTATGCCCTCAATAAATCCCACCACCAGTTCTCTCAGTCTGTATATATGTATTTCTTTGCACCCAGCACCCAGTTGTCATCAATAGAGTTAGTCAGTTTTCCACACTCTGACTAAACTACTCTCCTCAGATATGTTTAAGAACAACCAGGGCAGTTAGCTCTTAACTCCTAGATATTCATAGTCAAAAGCACTTCAGATTGTTCTTCACAGAGAGATATCCTCCACCCTCTCTGAGGCATCAAATACTTCACCCAATCAGAGTGTAGGGTAACTACAGCCAGTCAGGTTACCCTGTTCCTAGGTCTTAATGCCTCAATCTGAATGTAAACAAACTGACACTGACAGACTTGCACTTATTAAACTCACATTTCCTGCACAGTCCATCACAGAGACATTAACTATCTCTTGGACCTGTCAGCCAACCCTCCCCCTGGCAGATTTAAGTAGCCACGAAGGGCAAGAATCATACAAACAGGTGGTAGGTTTCAAATTTCCAAAAATCCTATTTACATCCTCGGAAAGAATAAACTGAAAAGTATAATAAACCACTAGCAAATTTTAATACATTCCCCGCCCCTGCAGGCTCTTGGTATTTCTATAAGCCTAACTAGGGGGGCAGGGGGGGGTTATGTACCTGTGCTGAATTTATACCCCAAACTAGCTGTTTTTAATTGGGTTAGGGACATCCAAAATTATGCAAAGCACTCCTGAAATTATAGGAGTAATGAAAACTTAGCACCTGGAATGTTGGGAGTAGTTCAGGGTTTTGAGGAGGCTTACAGATAGGGAAGGAAAGGGAGGAAGCTGGCACAGCAAACAATCCTTATTCAGCAACCAAGAAGCCATGTAATCACTGATGATCATGTAGAACTGGTTTCCACTTATTTAAATTTTAAAGGGGGAATGGACCAAGCTGATCCCAGACTTATGCCAGCATTGTCTCTACTGGAGGTTTATCTCCACTTCTAATACCAGAACCTGCTCTCTCAGGCAGAAAATGGGAGTGAGATAACATTCTCCTGGACATCTGCAAGGCTATTTCCTCCTTACCACACCAGTTTATTATGTATTTCTTAACTTAGCAATTCAATAGTGCTAGATCAATATTATATCAATGTGTATACCAGCTTCTCTGAATTCCTACCTTTCATTTCTTCAGAAAGTATCTTTCTAGCTCCTTCCATTATGGAGATATGCTTTTTAGTTTGTATCTAACTTTCTTTAAAAGTACCTTTTACTTGCTAACTTTTAGTTTTATTTTTTTTTTAGTAATAATGAATTTGTGAGCAGAAAAAGGGTAGCAAACAGTCATTAGCTAATTTTCTTTAAAGTCAGGCTGCAACATACTGGAAAAGGCTAAATTTGGGCTATTAAAGTTAACAAAACTTTGCTGAAGCAAAAAGGAAAGACTTCATTTGTTAAAATCTTAAGAATTATGAAGTTCCAGAAGTTAATGCCCAGTGCCTGAGTAAAGCTTTGATAAAAAAATTGCTGACAAAAGATAATCTATGTTAGGCTAACCACATATTACTTTGGGGGCTAGATTTCAAAACACATTTGAATACAAAAGCAGAACAAAAAAAATCACACTTCAAAGAAACTTGCAAGAACAGTGTTGAATATACCTGAAAAGCAGAAGAGGCTTTTAATTTAATTTGGACTTCTCAACTTAAATTCTCTCCGTTCTCTCAGCCACACGCCTCTTCTTGTACCCCCACCCCCCGGCCCTGGCCCCGACACCGACACATGCGCTGACTGGATCATTGAAAAAGCTAGATGAACTACTGGTTTAATATAAGGACACCAAGTAAGCAAGAAGGACTGGAGTTGCAAAGCGAGAATGTCAGCTCTTCACCTAAGTAGCATCCCAATTTTCTCTTGCTGTTGGCATTGCCACCAACACAGTTCATATAATGGCCAGTGCCATGTCATACCTCTCCCCATTGCAGCTCATTTTTTCCTAGTGCAATGTTAGGACCCCTCACCCCATTGCAAATGTTAAATAAATTATTCATATAATTCTATGACTGACACCCAGGGGCAAGGTCTAACAGGACTACGTAGTGCTTGAGGAAATCATTACTCATTTGAGGGTTAAATCAAAATAAAGCAGCAAGTAAGAGCGTTTTAAATATAATTCTATTTATTTATCTGAAATATTTCTGTCCCTTCACTGAGCCACAGACTTCAAGATATGGTCTACATTAAACCCCAATTAGTATCTGATTTATAAAGCTTTAAAAATGAATAAAATAAATCAACATTAAACACAATCAGTACAAAATAAAACCAGTGTACAGCATAATATTAATGTACTACACCAAACCCCCCTGTCATCAGAAATTAGCCAAATGCCTGAATGAACAAAAAAAGCTTTGAACTAAATGCTACATGAACCTTTGTCATGATGTAATTCCACTGTTGGATGAAACCACTGAGAGGATTCTATCTCAGGTGGCTATCCAATACCTCACAAGGCAAAAACACTTGAAGAGGTGCCTCAAAGGAGGCTGGGTTGAAAAACAAATGAAGCCCATCAAAAATCAGTCCCCTTTTCATGACTAGTGAACAAAACATAAGCAAAAACAGCAGGAGTGAAAGCATCCCTAATCCTTCAACAATGTTAGCTCAAAGGTATCTTGTGTTTTAGAGGCCATAAATAGCAGTTTGAATCACGTCCCAGAAATGGATAGCTAATGATGCTCTTTTACAACTGGTAAGATGTGTTTCCAGTAATTAGCATATTTCAGCCATGGAATTTTGTATCAACTGAAGTTTTCAGGTAAGCATATTATAGTAGTCAGAAGATTATTGGGTGTGATCAGAAGATGGATAATTTTGGACAGATGATACCACACAATCAAAGCCTGGATATGCAACCAAGGCACTATCACTACACTGAAGGCTTGGGCATCTGTTTGAAGGTGTACATTTAATAGCACCCCCAAGCTGTGAACTGGGGCCCTTTCTGCACAGCACATTTACAGCGGGTGGCAGTCGGGATAAAGTAACCTGCTCTCCTGTTTTCGCGTTTGCATGCCTCCATGCAGGCAGCAATTGGAGGCCACAGAAACAACGCAGGTTGCTGGTACACCTTCGCACAGAGGCTGGGTTGTTTTTAATTTACCCACACTCACACACACACCAATGCATAGCTATATAGGCATGCACATTGAACCCCCACAGCCATGCTGTCTCACGATATGACCCTTTGTGCCTGCATGGCTATGCAGATGGAAGCTGGGAATTTTTTTAAAAAAAGGAAAGTGCAGCCAAATAAAGCACCTCCTTGCCCAGCTGTTCGCTTGCAAGCGACTGCAACCCAGAATTTTTAAAAAGACTTGCAGATAGTGCGATTCTCAGATAACCTGGTTTTACGGGAAGTAACACGGGGCAGACTCGCTAGATCCGTGTGAAGTTCCCCCCCAAAAAACAGGTTTATTCCCATTGTTAACCCTCATTTATTGGCCCATTTGGAAGAGGCGTAGGTCCTGCAGGGCAACCCAGTCCAGATAGGACAATATTTTCCAGCATTCTCAATCTGGAACACTGTTGACCTAAAGCACCTCATCTTACCTGGAATGAGCTGCAGTTTATCTAGCCTCACCACCCGATCCAATCCATTACCACCTGCAGGCAATTGTTCAATACAATACTTGAATCTTGTTCAATACTTGAATCTGATGAAAATAACAATAGAGCTGGGTGGCATCAGAATATTGATGGCAACTTGCTTCAGATTTATGAAATATGAGCCGCTATCCTCCAGGTCCATTTTCTGTCATTGATCAAACAGAACTGAATTCATTGTAGTATGAAGTTCCCAGTCCAAGCCCTGGACAACCAGGTAAGATAGATAGCATGGTCAACAAAGTATCAAAATTAGTCAAGAAATCCAGAAGCAAATCTCTCTCCCAGCAAAGACCGATGATCAGGATGAACACTAAGACAGTTCCCATTCTAGACCAGAAGGTAGGCTGAAATGGATTCACAACATTATAACTTTGATATTCATGTTAGTATCTCATCTTCATAATCAAAGGTTTCCTTTTTAACTAAACCGCTGAATAAACTGTGCTTTTATCTTACATTCTTCAGAATAGAATTTAAAAGTTGGAATATTTCCCTCTGTTCACTTACATTCCATCCCACACGTCCCAAGAGATGGAAAATTTTCTGTCTGCAATGTATTATCACAGAGCAGTAAAGAGGATTGCTATTCATTAATACATGCTTTACTTTATAATGGACTCTTTTTTTCCCTTTCCTTTCCTTTTTTTTTTGTCTAATGCTTTTACTAGTTAAATAGATGTATGTCAATATAATATGATTTAAATTGATTTAAGCCAGTGTAATACAGCAACATGGAGGGAAGGTGGCATGGAATAGTCCAGTACTGACAAAACTCAGAAGCTAAGAAAGATCACTACTTGGGTGAGTGACTACCAACGAAGACTCTGTAGAGGAAGGTGATAACAAACCACCTCTGCTTCTCATTTGCCATGAAAGCCCCTTAAATTAGCTGCAACTTGACAGCATTTTGCACTTACAATATGATAGCAATTGATTGGCATAATTTCCACTACTTTTGTTTAATTAGGTTCTGGATCAAGTTGTATGTTATTCACTGTGGACATAATTTCATTCGAATCCTAAAATGAGAAATATAAACATACTCACGAGATTGCACAAAATGCTGGGAATGTGTATATTTGGGCACCACCATCTGTACAGAGACCTTGACCCATAGGGTGCATAGAAAAGTGGTGTGTGAGGGAAAAGACTTAAGCTGGACCTCTGCTCCTTGACATCTAGTTTTGCATATGCAGAAAGATTTTTTATTTTATTAAGTTCTTTCTTTATATTCCCACTTTCCCCCCCAACAGAGGCCCACAGTGGTTTACATCATTCTGTATTTCTCTATTCCAAACAACCCTGTGAGGTAGGCTAGACTGGGAGTATGTGATTGGCCCAAGATCACAAAGCAAGCTTTCATGGCATAGTAAGGATTTGAATCTGGTTCTCCCAGATCTTGGTTCTACACCACACTATTTTTATTTGTTGTTTCTTTCACAGTATAAAAGAGTATTCCATTTTCAACCTGAAAATGCTACAGTCCAGCCTCAGATTTACCATATCTGTGGGAACTAGTTCAGAGCATCCTGTGGCACATTACAGCCTAACCAAGGCCCCTTCCACACACGCAAAATAATGCATTTTCAAACCACTTTCACAACTGTTTGCAAGTGGATTTTGCCATTCCGCACAGCTTCAAAGAGCATTGAAAGCAGTTTGAAAGTGCATTATTCTGCATGTGCGGAATGAGCCCAAGTTGAGGTGGCTTTGTAGTTCCAGATCCCTAAATTTTAAAAGTCTAACATTTGTAACACCATGATTATATTTAACATAATATACAGTTCAATCCTATGCACATACTTTCCGCCTAAGATAATTGAAATCGATGAAATAATTGGAAAGGAGTAAATCTATTCTTCAAATTATATTTTATGTAGTATAAAAGGATCATTAAGGATCATCCAATGCTAAGCATTTTTTTAAAAACCATTTTTAATGGAAAACAGCATATGCTTAATTCTCCCACTGAAATCACTGAGAGAATTACAATGGAATCTTAACCCTGTGCACTCAGTAGTAACACTCAGTGAGCTCAATGGTGCATACTGGCCGGTAAACATGCACAGTTTTGCAGCCTTAAAGAATTTAAGAGAAATATAACTCCTGAAATCAGGGCTGTGCAAAAGATAAGAATGCAAAGTGGATACTTTCTCCACATACTGCCCTTCAAGGGACTTGCTGCATCCAAACTCTCCAATTATTTCCCCACCATAACCCCCAATATCTCCTTTTCCCTTTTCTTTAGAAGATACAGCTCTGCTACCATCTGTTCCCACAGTCATCTGGACCCAATTTGGGGAACTGAGAAACTAATAGGATTTCTTGAGGGGCATCCTGTCTGGCTGCTGAGTGAAGGATTAAGTTCTTGTCAAGCCTTTTGCTTGCAGCGATGGAGAACAAGAGAACGAGGGTGTCACCACTTCCTCAGGACAAAGAAAGAGTTCATGCCTGGAGCTTGACTGCAGTAGTTTCAGGCTTCCTTGATTAGAAAATATCAGACACTTATTCTCGAGTTTATTTACTGGATAGAAAAAGAAAATACTGTACCATGCAGTTTCAAACTGGATGCCTCGCAACCCTATGTGAGCCATTGTGGCTTTTCATGCCCTTACCTGCTAACACATCTAGCCTGCCTATGCTGAAGAACTACAATGAAAGAAGAGATTTAATTGCTATATCTGCAGGCAAAGTAGCTGAACTTTAGAGACAAATCTTACTGAGATAGTTTATGTGCCAAAGGTCTTCAGAAATTATTAAGCATTTTAAAATAACATTAGTAGAATAACAGTGCAATCCGGAACAGAGTTACTTCAGTTTATTGATTTCAATGAGCTTAGATTGGAGTAGCTCTATTTTGGATTACACTGTAAGGCTCACTGACAAGACTCACTGAGCACCCTAAGTATATTCTACTCTCAATTATCCTTCCAAAGCTGTCTTTCAAGAAAAGCATATATAGTTAAGCCTTAGGTTGGGCTATTGCAGCAGAAATTAATATATATTGGTACTGTATACAAGCCTGAGTTTCCACTGTAACATCTGCATGTCACGCTGTTTTCCCCTTAGGAGAAGACTCATAACTGGTTCTGAGAATAGAATGGCGAAAATGGTGATCAGGTAAGTCTGAAAGTAAAAGGTGGAATTTAGATTCTTGTCATATAATTGTGAACTAATACTACTGATATTTGGCAAGTTGAAAGCTTCAAGCAAGTAGCTGAAGTTTTGTCAGAATGCTTTGATTTTTTTTCTTTCAGTCTTTGAAGGTAGAGAGAATGTATTAATTGCGTGTACATTTCATGTTTGAGAACTTGTGCAAGTGAAATTCCAAAAGCACTCACAGAACCCCCACAAAAAAGGTACATTCCTAAATTACTTTTGAATGAAGACTGTTACCTCCCGTGGATTTTATTACTGGCTGAATGGTATTTTTGTCATTGTTAGTATCTCATGGCTTATAACTACATAGGAATTGCCCTACATTTATGGGTTCCAACTGAACTGTGTTTTGGATGGCATACTTGAATCCAGCTACAATAGTATCTTTAAAAAGTCCTCTTTTACCTTAAACATGTTACAAAAAGAAGTAATTTACTCCTGTGAGCTCTCAAACACAAACTTTTTAAGGACTGGCTACTGTGGGTTTTCTGGGCTTGTGTGGCTGTGGTCTAGTAGATCTTGTTCCTAACATTTAACCTGCATCTGTGGCCGGCATTGAAAAAGGCAAACTCTATGCTGGGGATAATTAGGAAAGGAATTGAGAATAAAACTGCAAAGATTGTCATGCCCTTATATAAAGTTGTGGTGCGACCGCACTTGGAGTACTGTGTTCAGTTCTGGTCGCCACATCTCAAAAAGGATATCGAAGAGATAGAAAAAGTGCAGAGAAGGGCAACGAGGATGATTGAGGGACTAGAGTGCCTTCCTTATGAGGAGAGCCTGCAGCGTTTGGGACTCTTTAGTTTGGAGAGGAGACATCTGAGGGGGGATATGATTGAAGTCTATAAAATTATGCATGGGGTAGAAAATGTTGACAGAGAGAAATTTTTCTCTCTTTCTCGCAATACTAGAACCAGGGGGCATTCATTGAAAATGCTGGGGGGAAGAATTAGGACTAATAAAAGGAAACACAGGATGTGAAAGCAATGGCCTTCTGCGGCTTTTGTTCCCGAGCACCTGGACTGCTAAGGCATTTGCAATCTCAGATCAAAGAGGATCAAGATTGGTAGCCATAAATCGACTTCTCCTCCATAAATCTGTCCAAGCCCCTTTTAAAGTTATCCAGGTTAGTGGCCATCACCACCTCCTGTGGCAGCATATTCCAAACACCAATCACACATTGCGTGAAGAAGTGTTTTCCCTTTTATTAGTCCTAATTCTTCCCCCCAGCATTTTCAATATATGCCCCCTGGTTCTAGTATTGTGAGAGCTCCTCCTGGTTCTAGTATTGTGTGAGCTCCCAAAGGCACCTGGTGGGCCACTGCGAGTAGCAGAGAGCTGGACTAGATGGACTCTGGTCTGATCCAGCTGGCTTGTTCTTATGTTCTTATGTTCTTATGGCATCTTCAGAGGTGTATCACAGAGGGAAGTCTGTTACACACTGTCCAGGACTTTTTAAGGACTTTTTGTAGAATACATGCTGATGCCACAAGGAGACTAGAATAAAAGAAAAAAGGAAAAGAATGAGCTTATCTGTGGTATCAGCAGCTTACCGTCCTGAAGGAAAACCCACAGAATTTATTCCATTATTTGAAATTCTTCACTGCTGAACTATGGGCAGGGATGTAACAAGGGCTGATTCCACATGGGCCAAACAGCGGTGTGTAAACGGTGTGAAAACAGTATAAACCCTTTTACACCATTTTAAACCCTTTTACACCACTTTCACACTGTTTTCACACTGCTGTTTTTGGCCCATGCGGAATCAGCCAAGGGTAGGGTAATCCCAGGCTCTTGCTCTGGCCTCCTCCCTGGCTTTCCTTCCATAAAAGAAGTATCTGGTTGCTTTAAAATCAAACTCAATTTACTTCTAGGAGAGAGACTCTGCAGTCAGGAGGAGACTCTGGGGGCAGGCCAGGGAGGCTCTGTCCCTGACCTTGTCTCCGCTTCCAGGCTCTTCTCAGCTGCCACTCATCTGGAAGTAAATTAAGCTTAATTTTAAAGCAACCAGATGTGGGGGTTTTCTTGGTGGTGGCAGAAGAGGAAACCATAGAGAACTTTTCTTCCTGCTGCCCACCGCCACAAAAATTTCTGGTTGCTTTAAAATTAAGCTTGATTTACTTCCAGGTGAGTGGCACTGTGACAAGGAAGAGGCTTCCCTCCTTGCTGTCCCCTTTCTCCCTTTCTCTCTTTTTCTCCCATTTTTCCCCTTTATTTGCCCCCTCCCACTTGGTTTGAACTCCACTTTTCATTGCTATATCATTATTATTGTGCTGGATGCATCACTTTCAAAATTCTCCAACGTCTTGGAAACAAGGCAGGATCAGGCCATATAAAGTTAACATTTTGATGGCAGACAGACTCTTTTAATAAGACTTTCTTATACAGTTAAGATGCTATAAGTATTTGTGACAGATTAAGCCAAAGAAATTCGTATACTCATGGAAAAAGCCTAACATAGGAATAATTGTGTGTGTTGTAGTTCCTCTTATGGAACATTTCAAGTTGGAAATTTGTGCCCATTTCACCCTTCCTTAGGGAAACCCTTCCCACTTTGCCTAAGTAAAGTTCTTGAATGTCTGTTGTCCCTAGATTGCAGGGCTGTGAGACAGGGGGGACAGGGAACACAAAGGGGAAGCTAAATCAGCTGGAGGGGCCCTGAAGCCAACACCATCCTGAGATGAATGCCTGTCAAATGATTGTCCTTTTGCTGAAGTTCTGATTGAAAAGGATAAAATAACTTTTCCCTCTCCCTTAATTTCTATCCCTCTTTTCTACTCTTTTCTCATTTATTTCCCTCTCTCTCCACCTAATAGCAAATCTTTAAATAGAAAGGAGGAGGTAACATTTCTCTTTGATCTAACCATATACATGGTAGAGGAACATTAGTCTGATTTAATGATTATACATGTGGAACAGAACTACCAGTTCAGGTATTTTGTTGTAATAATTATTATTGTGATCATAGAAGGTTTAATAGCCCATTGTAAAGGCTGCTTTGCTACACGACAAATGATGTAATATTTTTTATGTCAGTAAAATTACATTTATAACAAGTATCATACCCAATCTTTCTACTTAAAGGGAACCAAAAAGTGCACTGTTCTGCTGTCCTCCATTTTATATTCACAACAACCCTGTGTCACCCAGCAACCTAACATGGTAGTCTGGGAGACCAAGTATAGAAGCACATGACAGGTTTAAAACTGTCTTATTTCTATGGTGAAGATAACCTGATTCAGGTATTCAATGATCCTGCCCCCTCCATTAGCCAAGACACCCCCCCCCCTCAGATAGTAGGGTTTTATTATTATGGACTTGTTTATTTGTTTTTAATGTAATTTTTATTTTTCACAAAATAAATTTAGTACAAAATAAGAAAAAAAGAAAAAAGAGGTGAACACGAATTATATTAATAGTTGATTATACCAAACAAATACCATTACATTCCAAACAGATTTAGCAAGTTCTACATGTTATCATAATTCATTTAATATTATTTATTGTTATCTATATATGCTAGAAAGATTTGAAATGTAATTTTTTATTTTTCAAAAAATAAACATAGTATAAAACAAGAAAAAGAAAAGAAAAAAGAAAAAGAGGGGTGGGGAAAGAAAAGAAAAAAGAGGGTGGACTTAGTTGTTTTAATAGGTACCCCTTTTTATAGTCTAAGTGCCAAGGAATCTGAAACTTGGGGAAACTCAATAAGTCACCTGAGTTGAGCCATGACAATGAAAATTCCCAAGAATTAAGAAGGGTGAAAAAAATTATCAGAAAGGGATGTTTTTCAACACTGTATAAGTGAAAAGTTCATCTTACCCTTTTGGCCCAACTCTAGAAAAGTAGATCTTCACAATATTTAATCTAAACTGGCAAAACATTTGTCTTTTAATACTTAAAATGCTTGGGCCTTCTAATTTTTTAATTGAATTGTGTGTTAAGACACATGTGTAAAAATCTTAACAGTTGCTTTGAGTGATTTATTGGCACAAAGCACATGAAGGAATTTTGAGGAAATGTTCAATTGAAAATCATGGCTGGGTGACATTTTAAATATTAATTAATGGGGGTGCCCAAGCAGATTTCGAAACTGATAAATCTGAAGGCAAGTGGCCCATTGAATCCACCAGGGCTAAAAATGAAAAATAATATTTTTTCAGTTCTGTAGGAATTCATAGAGGCTATTTCAGAATATATCAAACTATTTCTGGGCAATAAAGTAGCCACATATAAGAAGATCCTAACATCAAATTTGGTACATGGAACTGTTCAATTTCCAAATAGAAAAAAAGGCAAGCAGAACCAGTGAAGACCTGAAAATCAGAAATGCTTGTGGGCTGGGGGAAGAAATAAAAGTATATGCAAAAAAATCCTATCCGTAGTCACTGCAGTTGAAAAAGACATGATGAGTAAGCTTTCATGCCATTTCAGGGCCTTCAGTTTAAATAAGAGTTCCACTGTCAGCAAGCAAGTACAGTAGCTCATTCTCTGCAGAGTTATAAATAACGGAGGAAGCCAAGTGAATAGATGATATCTAATCTCACTTGTGGCCTGTTCTCAGTTTAATAGAATTTGTGATTTCCATGGACAGCAGAGAGCAGAGTCAATGCCAAGCATCTGTCCTAGACTGGCTTTATTTCAAGTGAAAATAATGAGTAGCAATGTGTTGCTAGCCAAGGTGAGAAAGATAAACTAGGTTATAGTTTAGAATCAATATAAAACACTGAGAAATCCTAGTTCTGGGTGACAGAAAATTCCAGATTTTGAGAGGGGATTTTGTTTGAACAGAAAATACCCATAAGAGGCTGGTAATATTCTGCAATGTGATTGGGGAAAGAACAAGTCAAAGCAGACAAATCCCTAATAAAGCATAAATTCATTGGCTTACTGAAAACTAGTATGGCTATTTGATGCTTATTGGTCAACTTAATTTGTTTCCAGCATCCCAGAAGTGAACTGATTAGTCTCCTCCTCCCCCTCCACTTTGAGACAATGGCTTCTTTTGTACCATGGCCCATGTTTGAAGTTGCAACTGTCACACCCCTATCACCAAGGCAGGGAAACCGCTCACTCTTATTTTTTCTGCCTTTTTCCCTCAAGGACTGAGGTGCTTAAGAAATAAGACCTGTTGTCATGCACCAGAAGGTGAAAGATGTCCAGTGACTTTTATTTTTATTTTCCACAGGTACTACCCTTCACAAAGGCATAAATAAAATAAATATACTGAGACAGGTATCAGCTTAAACAGAATAACACAGATTTATTTAAACAGAATAACACAGATTTATTTAACAAGCAAAAGATGGTAAATGGAGTTATATTAACTTGGAGATGATTTGGATGATGCAAATTAGGCAAGAGGAATATATTTACACTATTCACAAGAGAGCTTGGCACAGACTTAAGATTGCTTGGTTCAGTTTAGCTTTGATGTTACAGATGTTGTTTCATAAGATGG
This sequence comes from Sphaerodactylus townsendi, assembly GCF_021028975.2. Lineage (NCBI taxonomy): Eukaryota > Metazoa > Chordata > Lepidosauria > Squamata > Sphaerodactylidae > Sphaerodactylus > Sphaerodactylus townsendi. Next base: position 52,781,363 of record NC_059433.1, on the reverse strand, counting down.
TACAGTTCCTTAAAACTGTGCCATCATAAGCCACACACAATTAGATGACCCTCAAAATAAACATAAAACAGTTTTCAGAGGAAAATAAAGGAAAGCCCCATACTACAGACAATCTAGGGCTCATTCCGCACATGCAGAATAATGCACTTTCAAACTGCTTTTAGTGCTCTTTGAAGCTGTGCAGAATAGCAAAATCTACTTGCAAACAGTTGTGAAAGTGGTTTGAAAATGCATTATTTTGCATGTCCAGAAGGGGCCTAGGAGTCTTATTCCCTCTTTTGGAAGATTTTCCCTGATCCTGACCCAGTTATTTCTATAGGTTTAAGTCAGAGCTCCTCAATAATTTAACTACCAGATCTCTTAGACTCTCTCTCTCTCTCTCTCTCTCTCTCTCTCTCTCTCTCTCTCTCTCTCTCTCTCTCTCTCTCTGTGTGTGTGTGTGTGTGTGTGTGTGTGTGTGCGCATCCTTTAATAAAGGATTTTTCCTGCTGTTCCAGGTGAGATAATGGCCTTGAGTGTCAGACCATTGATCTGATGGTTGACTCATTATCTTGATGGGTTTTGCTGGGCATTGGACAATAAACAGGTAACCACCCTTAATGGGTGTTACAACATAGATGATCATAAGGAGGATGAGTCAGAGGAAATATTAAGAAATATACACAAAAAAAAACTGGTTTCTGGTTGTGGTGGGTTTTCTGGGCTGTGTGGCCATGGAAAACCCTCCACAGCCAGTTGAATCCGGCCATGAAAGCCTTTGACAATACATAGAACTGGTTTCGCCCAGGTGTGCTGTTGTTCATATTCAAATGCTGTTTCCTGCATATGTGCCAGCCATGAGGTTGGGGCGGAGGTCATTAGGCAGTCTTGTCCAGTTTCAATATGGAGTTTCTGAATTCAAACATGCTTCTCCATTCAGAACACTGTTCTGACAGGTCTGACAGGGCATCATTCCAGGGAAAAGACCATTCTCTCCCCCTCCTCGCCACCACAGGTCAGGTTGGCTACATATGTCAGCACTTCCTGTTTATACTATTTTCTGTAGCTATCTGCATCTTTCTAATGGTTTTGTACATGTACATGCTTTTGTTGTATGTATACCTGTATCATGCACCTGGTTCAGTTGTAGTTTTCAATTTACTTTTGTACTGTATTATGCAGTAATGCCTTCAAATAAACTGCTTAATTTGTATCACTAACACTTTGGAATCTTTATCTTCCTGTTAACAGTTGTATAACCACCATAGCGATAATAACCCATAGGGAACAATAAGGGGACAAACATCCAAATACCATCCCTGAGACCAGGGGTATAAGGAGGCAGGAAGCTCAGTCCTCTAAAGGGGCCAAGCAGAATTTGAAATTAGGTGTTGAAAATGGTTAATAGTAGGTTCAGAATCAATGCCAGAAAATATTTCTGATACCAAGAATTTATACCGTGAATGTCCACACATTAATAGCAAAGATTATGTAGAAACCATGAGCTTTATAACACACAACAAGAAGAGGCAAGGCTGATGGATAGCTTCACGGTATTGATCAGATCCAATTATTCCTGCTTCCTCTATTTCTTCTCCTCCAAGTACTGTACTACTATGCAAGTAAATGTCTCCAGGGAGGAAAAAAGAACAACCAGAATATATAACTTTCTTGCCACATAGCAGATATTATGGTGAAAAATCAAGGAGGTGCTTTGAGCTGGAGCTGTCTCCTCCTTTTACAATGTTAATTCTTATTTTATATTTTGGGGAAAGGGACTTGCTGTAACAATGGAAATGCTTAGTATTCCACTTTTTTATTGACCACATTGTGCAATTGGTAATAGCAAAGTAGAAAATACCAGAATTTTCTTGAAATGTTGCACATCCATTATGACTCATTTGAGCTGCTTCTCAAGCCTGTTCCATTAACTGATAATCCTCTGTCTGAAACTTGTTTGTTTCATCTTTACTGTACTCACAAATGCATTAAGTGAGGAAGTAGCTAGGCAATAAGCTGGAGCTGAAATATGTAGTTGTTTTGGAAAAGTGGAGTTGGCTCTCCTGAAGTTTATTTTGTTCTCTTTTCTGTGACCAGATAGTTCATTTCAGAGTAGTATTTTCAATAGAGTGTCTATATTCTCACCTTCTTTCTTCTTGTCCCTTCCTTCACCCTATTCCAAGGCTTTTGTGTTTTAAAATAAATGAAGATTAATCTCTCTGTCTTCTATCTTATCACTCTACTTATCCATGTCAGAAACCTTCCTCCAGCCCAAAAATCTATCTTCTATTGAATGTGACTCTTCTTTCAGTGGAACCACTACTGTCAGATGAAGGATCCTTGGAATGGCAAAGGGCTTCACACTTGGCTGGGAAAAATAGTACAATACAACCCCCTGAATGCAGGGCAGATGTTCAAATTGTTAACACAGAAATTCAACATAAGAAGTATTATCCTATTTTATTTTTATTTATTTTATTTATATTTATATCCCGCCCTCCCCAACAGGGCTCAGGGTGGCAACAACACAAAATCCAGTACATAATGGGAATAGGAAGTTTCTTCAGCCTTCAGCCTAAGGCTTCCATCAGTTTAAGTAGCTTCTTAGGCTGGAGGAAGACTGAAGACTTTGCTTATTGGATCATTAGGGTATAATAATGAAATCATGAAATATCCCATCATGAAATGTTCATTTGGAGATCATCCTGGTTTTGCACTATTGAAACAGGGAGGAGATGGTCCTCTTGGACCATGAAAAAGGATATGTTGGGGATCATGGATTCTTCATGGGAAATGACGATGCATGGTAAGGGCTGGAATAAAGATGTGAATTAGTTAAGATCAAGTGAAAGAGTGTCTGGATCCAATCCACTGAATTTCAGGACACTACTCTTAATATTCAGTTTGCAGCTTTTGTGTTAATGTAACCTAACTACATGCAGTCCAGGAAGCACACAAGCACAGTTGAGTTTCTTCTAGCAGTTGATGAAGTCACCTCTAGTGTCTGACAGAATGTCTCATATTCTTCTGTGGGTTTGAGAGACTTTACATGTCTCAAGAAGTGAGAAGGAATATTCAGAGCAGATAAACTGCAGAGCAGTTTCTTTTATCTTGCAACCACATAGTTTCAATATTCAACATCTCCCCACATCTGTTGAGTTTCTTAACTCCTGCATGCTCCTTCATGCGATATGAATACAAAATGCAAAACTCCTGCTGACAAAGCCTGATAATTGATGCCACCAAAATTCATATTCATTGGTCTGGAATAGGGATGCAGACTGGAAAAAATGATCATTTTAATTATGTATCATAATTCATGAAAGGAAAGGTGTATTAATTTTAGAAATCCTCAGAATTGCTGATGCATTATGAAGGTTCATTGGTTTCCATTTCCATTAAGATTGGATGGGATGTGTGCCCATTATATTCCATGTGTGGAACATGACAGATTTTCCTGAATGGCAGATTGTTGCACCAAATGGTATCAAAATATCATGGAACCTAGTTTATCCTCTATTCTAAAGAGTCTCAAGTGAACTGGATGAAGAGGCATGACTTTACAATGGCTTGAGTAAAATGCCCCCAACTATTATTATTATTTATTATTATTATTTATTTGATTTAATATACCACCCAATCCCCAAAGGGCTCTGGGCACTATCCATTCTGCATAGTGAAAAAAGGCATAAAAATGGCCACTTGTTTTCTGCAGCAGCATTTTTTAACCAAAATCAGAAACTGCAAGTAAAAGTTGTACTTCTAGAGTTTCTGTTTAGTGAGGCAACACCTGTGAAAAGGTCAAAAATAAAAGCCCACTAACCGAAGGCATTCAGAAAAACAGACAAACCAAAAAAGAAACCCATAATGAAAACAAGAAGCAAACTCCTCGGAAGCATAAAAAAGGAAAGGTAGAAGATTCACATCAAATATGAAACTGCACAGAAACCGAAACAAAAATAATACTTCTCCCAAATTTCTACCCTCCTAGTAGCCAACTAGGAAAGGCAAGCTAGAAGTAATTATAAATTAATCAAAGTAGGATAATCCAGTTAGCGGTCTAGCATAATCCAAGAAAGGATTACCTTCCAAAATGCAAGGAGCAGAAAACACAGCACACGTACACTACATACACTATTCAAATGGCCATCATAATAGAGAGCTGCAGTTTAAATTTCTTCCTCTCCAAAAAGGCTGTGTGATTGGCCAAGGTAGCTTCTTTATTGGTTCCAGGGCGTGGATGTGAGAAATGCTGGCTGTTTCCGCACGGGCGGAATACAGCGACCCAGGGACTCTAAAAACAGCGTCCCTGGGAAGGGGTTCGCACAGCCGCCTGATGCGGCGGCGGCGGCCTCGCAACCCCCGAGTGGCGCGAAGCCGTTGTTTCCGAACCTCACTCCCTGGGCGAGGTATTTCAGAAACAGCAGCTTCCAACCACTGCCGTATGAACGGCAGTGGCTGGAAGGCGCCATTCCCCCCCCCCCCTTTCCTGAATGCCTACCTTGTCTACTGGCTTCCGGCTTGTCGCAGAGGCCAGGGGACATGCCCCCCTGGCCTGCGACTCCAGAGCCGTCGCTCCAGGCTGCGGGGGCGTGTCCCTTGGCTTCTGAGACGAGCTGGAAGCCAGGAGACAAGGTAGGCATTCGGCGACAGCGCAGCCTGTGCGAAGGCTGCGCCGCTGCCTGCCGCCCTCCCGGGTCCATCCATGCGAACGGTCCCAGGAGGGTGCATCGGCATTGTTTATGCTGACGCACCCCCGCACCGTTGCGGTGCGGAAAGGGCCGCTGTTTTCTGGAGAATGAACAGAAACATTTTTTTAAAAAAAGAGAGTTTTGGATTTATATCCCCCCCTTTCTCTCCTGCAGGAGACTCAAAGGGGCTTACAATCTCCTTGCCCTTCCCCCCTCACAACAAACACCCTGTGAGGTAGGTGGGGCTGAGAGAGCTCCGAGAAGCTGCGACTAGCCCAAGGTCACCCAGCTGGCGTGTGTGGGAGCGCACAGGCTAATCTGAATTCCCCAGATAAGCCTCCACAGCTCAGGTGGCAGAGCTGGGAATCAAACCCAGTTCCTCCAGATTAGATACACGAGCTCTTAACCACCTACCCTCAAAACAACAGTCATGCTTCATTAAATTGAATGGGGCTTGATGAGGAGAGGGACCTCAGAGGCATATTAATGTCATTGACTCCACCCATCAAAATTGTCCTTTCTTCAAAGGAAATTTGATGACCATCATCCAGATTGGAGCTGGAGAGCATCCAGAATTACAATTGCTTTCTGGATTGACAGAGATAATTTCCTTGGAAAAAATGGTTGCTGGGGTGGGTTGATCCTATGGCATTATTCCCTATTACGGTTGCTTCATTTTCCAGTCATCACCCTACCAAGTCTTCACACTCAAATCTCAAGGGTTTTCCCTACCTAAAGCTGGCAAACCTAAGGGGAGCTCATCACTGTAGCTGGGAGGTTTGTTGTGATTCCAGGAAATCTCCAGGCTCTACTTGAAAGATGGTAACCTATAAGTGGAGAAGGAAGCAGGAAAAAGGGAAAGGCTGGGGTGACTTCCAGGAAAGGGAAAGAGGAAATAGTTGGGAATGGAGAAATGAGATATCTCTCAAAAAGTATTTGCAGGTTCCCAAGGTCACCCACATACTGTGTCTCCAGTTCATTTCATATAGGGTTTGTATGTTGCAGTTTATTATCCTACAGGCAGTTTACCACCATTTTTCCCCTAAAGAAGTTCATTAGAGAAAGTACTTCTACAAAATATTGTTGAAGGCTTCTACAAAGCCCTGATTTCTTTCCTACTTATATTTTTATTGATCTTTGGTCTGTTGTTACAAGGTATCCAAGTCAAATACCCAAACAGACATAATTAGAATGGGTCCATATAGAATCTGGACTATGCAGAAGTGACACAGCAATAAGTTCATCACACAGCCAGCTTGCCATCAGTCTCACAGGTATTGTGATACTATTCATGTAGCTGATTTGCAATAGTATGGTAAATACAAATTGAACAAGCTGTCCACTGCAGCTATAGAGGAAAAGAGACGAGTCCTGGAAATGAAGAGGTTAGATAATGCTTAAATGAAGTGTGTTATCATTATTCAGGCTAAGAAGAATGTTCAGTCTTCCTTCTGGTGCAAAACTTGCCCAAAGTACTTTGCTCGTTAATGTAGTAGATCCAGTTAAGCCATTTCACTGACTCTGAGCCCTGTCATCTACCTCTACTACCTTTTTTGTTAACACTACTCAAAGATTTTCTTCAAATTATTCTTCTGCTATTGCTTTTCTTCTCACCTATTTACAGAACCCATTTAAGCAACAGGAGAGCCAGCATGGGGTGAGAGAGCCAGTGTGGGGTAGTGATTAAGAATGGTGGACTCTGATCTGGAGAACTGAGTTTGATTTCCCACTCCTTCACATGAGCAGTGGACTCTAATCTGGTGATCCAGGTTTCTTTCCTCACTCTACCTCATGAACTCTGCTGGTGACCTTGGCCTAATCACAGTTCTGTCCAAACTCAGTGCCACCTACTTAACAAGTGTGAGTTCTACACAGTACAAATATAATGGGTTGATGGAGGGAAATATCCTTGTTTGGGTAAGAACTTTGCATGGGTTCCTTCCCTAAAGCAGGATTGACCTGCGATATTTCCCTCAACCCAGGTTTTTCAAAAAAACCTCCAACATTATTATCTTTTAGATCTTTTTTAGAAAAATCTCAGGTTGAACCCACTACCAAGGAATGTCACTGCCACCCCCATCCCGCCACCCATTCTCCCGCCTTATGTCATGTCAGTTTCATTTTTGCTGAGCTGACAACAAGTGTGATAGCCTGTCATTTAAGAAACATCTCCCAAGCACGTTTTCTCCCCTTAGCAGTAACTGTGAGCACCATTTCACCCAAATGTGTACAGTAACAGATTCACAAAAAACAGGGCCATTGTGAGCAATGGTCCTATGGCAGAATGGGCTAGCTTTGCCTGGCAGGCCCTATTCCACTCCCAAACCTCTACAGGGGTTGCTTCTTTTTCCTGGAGAGAGCTTGCTTTCTCTCTGGGGAAACCGCTGCCACCACCTGACCGTTTGAGGAACTGCTCAGTGGGGAGGGTCAGGGCTCCCCAGCTACCTTTCCAACTCTGAGGCCTGACCTCTATTTCCCCTGTCCTGGGTTCCACACAGCAGATTGGAGGTCCCGGAGGAAAAGCTGCTTGCCAGCTACCAGCCTTCCTCCTCCCTCCTATTTAGATAGTATATCCAATATGGTGGGGCATTCGTGGTACAGAGAACTGTTCCCCACTTCTAAGGTTCAAAAAGTATTTACTAATAACAAAATGGTTACAAGTATGTTTTAGCACTGCACCAGATTGAGCAAGGCTTTCCAAAACAAAGGAGATATAAACACAAATCCTCTATCCCTCTTTCAAAACATACCCTCTCTAAACATACCCTAATATACCCTTAAAGCTTAGAAGGTTACAATTCTCAAAGAGTTCCCATTACCTGGAAGGATGAGTGAGCTTCCTGAATGAACACATGGCCCAAAAATGGCTGCTCTCTCCAGAGCCCAAGCAAGGGGTCTGCTCCCTTCAGTGATCCAGCAGACCCCTCTGTTCCCATAAATGTATCAGTTCCCAGGCCAACCCCTCTTTAAGGGTCAGGCTGGTTAGCTTTTCCCCCTAGGTCACGTAGCTCTTCCTGATATCCCTCTGACATTTTTAAGTCCTCCAAATCTGTGATACCTGCTTGGAGAAGGGAAGAAAAAAAGGGAGGGAAGGAGCCATTTCTTCACAGGCCCTGTTCGCTTTTCTTTTCTTTTTTGGGTGCTCAGAGCATGTAGCTAGGCAGATGCACACCTTTGGATGTGGATGGGACATATCGCTTTGCTCCCTTTTTGGAAAGATTTTATTATTTTGTATATCACAGCATTAAGGGGGTGGTTGCATGCTTCATGTTTACATGTGTCATGGCTTCAAAGCCCTAAACCATGGGCTCCTGGGGTTTCTGTAGATTCTCCACCAGTTGGAAGCATTTTCTTAGTAGGGGGTGGGAGAGGTCAGAAGGGGGACTGTGGTGATGGAACAATCAGAACACAGGAAAAATGGGGTGCTTGTGTAACCTACTTATCCTTGGCCACATCAATCTCCATTGGAGACTTAGGAAATAATATATGACAGCACCCTGTGGCTTAACAAACAAATATGAAATTGCTTGAACAAATTAACAAACTTTTAATCTTAACACAACTTTCTATCATTTAAGGATCAATAAATAATAGTGAATATATAGTGAGTATATATATACAGCACAACTCAATTGTACAAAATCTTCAGTGCTGTTTTTTTAAAAAAGCACTCAGAACAGTTACCTCCACTAACAGTGTCCAGTAATGAAAGAATAGCAATAAAGTCCAAACTATTAATCAAGCAGGGCTTCTTTCTCTCATCTGGCCTTCTGCATCTGATGTAGCTGCTGCAGGTCTTCCCTCAATTTGGGCCTGTAAAAAAAAATAAGTCATTCCCTCAATTAAGCTGTAGGCCTTCCTTCTCCTACTGCAAACCAGATCAATTGAGCAGGGTGGGGCTCTTGCAGTTGGTGATAAGTAAGCAAGCTTACCAACTGCACATGCTCAGTGAGCTTTTATCCCCTGGGCCCTAAGATCCAACAAAACCAAAAAATACTAAAATGGCATGGGTTACACTTGCACTTTTGCTTTGCATTGTAAAAAAAGGGGGGGTTCCTGTGAAGGGGCAGAAAGAAAACTGATTGTTTCTATCACAGAAAATGGGCACCCATGCGATGAACAAAAATTGAGTAAAATAGATCTGCATTCAAAAATAACGGATGTAACTGTGTGCAATCAACCAAGGAGGAGAAAGGAAGGAGTTTGTAATCTTTGTGATTCCTCATGGTTGTGAAAAGCATGGCATAAATCAAAACTACTCTTCTTCATTAATCAAATCCCTATTCTTTTCTATTGAGTTCAGTTATATATATTAAAAAGCTATTCATTTCAAATATATACTCACTCCATTCACTATATATTCACAACTACCGGTATACATTCACTTCAACTATATATATTAAAACAACTAAAACTTCAAAAACATATATAAAGTTGTGTGCAAATTCTGCAGTTTTGTACGAAAGAGGCATTTATATTCTGTCAGGGAATGGAGCAGCAGCTCTACCACACTACTAAGAGATTTTATTTAAACTAGTCTTCTGAGTGTTAGCAGAAAAGGAAGTAGAGGTAGGTGGTAGGATACGGGTCAGTGAAATGACCGACCTGGAGCTACTCATTAAATGGGCAAGGTACTTTAGTTAGGGTTTGGTACCAGGAACATAAACTCAAGGGCCATTTCCACACGAAGGCGGAAACGGCCGGGTCGGCGTTCATGACGCCGATCCGACAACGCTGGGACCGTCCGCACGGACGGTCCCAGAAACAGCCGGGCAGCCGGGCGCCGCTGAGCCCGCTACTGCTGATACCCAGATAGCCTGGTTTATGCTGCCGCCGAAGCCTGACACGCCTCTGGTGCTCAAGCGGCGCAGGGCCAGGGGGGCGTGTCCCCAGGCCTCGGCGACGCGCCGGAGGCCCAGGGACAAGGTAAGTGCCGGGTGCGGGAGGCGTCCCAAAGCCGCTGCCGTTCGCTCGGCAGCGGCTTCAGGGCGGCGTTTCCCCGAAAAGAGCACTCCCAAGCGTTCTGGGGAAACGCCGGCTCCGCGACAGGCGGGCGGCGCGAGGGCGGCGCGGCTGCGCTGCAGCTGCGCCCCCGTGCGAATGGCTGCCTGGAGATGGCGTTTTTACCGTCTCCAGGCCGCCATTCATTGCCCGTGCGGAAACGGCCAAGGTTTTTGCCATTCTTTTCCTGAAAAGGTTGAAGATAATAGTTTTTCTTCCTTTTAGCTTACTGCAGAAATTGTCTGGCAAGCCTTTAGATGTTGTACATACACGTTTAGAAAGAGTCACAAAAGCTGTTCCCGGTAGCAGGGGTCCCTGGGGATCTTTATGTGCCGAATTCTTTTGTTGAAAAGATGGCTTCATTCAATAACAGTTGCCTGTGTGTTTTCATGGACTTAAAGAACAAGGACTTGACCAATTAGGCCCAGACATATAGAATGCGACAGTGATCAATAAACTAAGGCGGGGGTGGGGGGAAGCAGTCAGGGAGGGGTGGAGCAGCAATGCAAGTCCAAGGTCAGATACAAGAAAAGATGTCTTATAAATCAAAAGGTTTTTAAGTTGTAGTTTGTGTCAAAAGAGCCAAGTTGGTCTAAGGCTGATTACTTTCAAGAGACAGGCATTTTACAAGAAATTACACCACCAGAGGGGTTTTTGAGGGGGGGGGGTGTATTCATCACTGATAATGAGACATGAGGCAGCACTATTAATCCCTCTCCTGCTCACTTCCTTAAATTGAACAAGGACCATTCTTTATAAAGCTCAAACTCCTTCCATGTTTAACTAGCTTATAGGGGTTGCAACCTGTCCATCCCCAACTATAGTATGCAGACTGTTCATTAAAGCCACTAATTGCCCTCACAGCAGCAGTTGAAGATGGAGGAAAAAACTATATCACAGCACACTATAGGAAAATACACAGGATCATAGAAGGAATTGTTAGTAGGATTGCTGCAGGATATCCTGCCTCCAAGGTATCCCATTGACTGTTGCTATAAGAGAAATGTGTAGAATCTCTACTTAGCTGTAGCTATGAGCTTATTCATTTCATCTTCTGCAATTGGGCTTCAACACAAAGAGGACAGATAGGTTACATAATCTTACCACTGCTGCTTTTTCTCTACAGCTTATTACCATGCAAATTAGCAGCTGTAAAGGGTATAGCTTCGGGGGAGTTATATGAAAGTTTCTCCATAAAACAATTTTCTTCAGAAAAACTTATGTTGCAGCTAATCAATCTGGTAGAGGAATGGGCCACCACAAATGTGGTGGACAATTAAAATTTGCATTTTTTCTTCCAAATAAAACAGGCACATGAAATCTATATGGGAACTTTTAAAACAAAAGAACTATTATTAAAAGCATCCCCACTTCAACTTAATTGCTTCAGTGCCTTCCTTGCTTCAGGCATCTCATGAAAATCAATAACTAGGTTATTAGTGAAATGATTATTGGAAATAAAAGTGGGAATGCCTAGAGTCTCCTGATGGAAACATTTAGTAGGCTATATTTTCTGCCACTCAAAAATCTTACAGTGACACTGTTCTGAACTTAACAGTCTGAATTGATTCACATTTTTTTGTCAGTTCAGCCTTGCATTGGTAGGATTGTTAGGAGATCTAATCTCAATATAAAGACTGATATATTTGGGATCCTTAGGGATAATGCATTATGTAATTTTACAAATAAGGTCCAAAATTGGTCTCAGTATTCCTAGACCTTGAGTGATTCGAAACTAAATGCGGAAGTGTCACCTTTGCTCTTAATCACCAACCCCTTCCATCTCTCTCTCTCTCTCTCTCTCTCTCTCTCTCTCTCTCTCTCTCTCTCTCTGTCACACACACACACACACACTCCCATATGTGGGTTATATTTACTATGCCATCATACAACTTTAGCAGTTTGTGCAACATCTCCTTTACAGCAGTGGCATAGTGGTTAAGAGCAGGTGCACTCTAACCTGGAGAAACCGGGTTTGATTCCCCGCCCTGCCGCTTGAGCTATGGCAGTTTATCTGGGGAATTCAGATTAGCTTGTGTGCTCCAACACATGCCAGCTGGGTGACTTTGGACTAGTCACAGTTCTTTGGCACTCTCTCAGCTCCACCTACCTTACAGGGTGATTGTTGTGAGGGGAAAAGATAAAGGAGTTTTTATGCCACTTTGAGTTTCCTTACAGGAGAGAAAGGGGAGATAAAAAATCCAACTCTTCTTCTTTTCTTCTTCTTTAGTGAATCCTGACAAGATGGAGGTGATACTGATTGGTGTGGTTGAAGGCTTGCAGGGTATTGTGCTTCCCACATTTGAGGGCAGAATAATCAATGGAAGATAGTTTTCATTGGAGAGCAACAATGCTGGTCAATTTGAAATTTGAAATGATGCTCCTCACCAATCTCATGCTCAGAGCTGTCATTTTCTGCAGGGGGCATGTAATTTGTAGTGTATTATGCCTCCTCATTCAATTTACATGGGTCATTTTTATATTCGTCATTTATAATTGCACACTATGTATAGGGCCATTAAAGCTAGCTAATGCTATGTGAAGTGATTTTGACCAGAAAAGATGTTAAGTGGGTACAAATGTCAGGTACTGTTAAACATAATCCCACCTAACCTTTAAGTCTAGGCATAACAAAACATAATAACTGGTTCAGAATGCTGCACTTTGTATGATGTTAATGCATTATCTCATTTTGCACATTGTGTGCAGGAAGTGCTTCCCCTGGAAATGGCAACATAACAGAATTTTATCAGTATTTGAATCTTTAGTCCTGATACAGCAAAGTGGGTCAGCTGTGGAATTCAGTGCCAGTAGGTGTGGTGATGGCCATGGACACTGATATCTTTAAAAGAGAATTAGATTCATGGAGGACAGATCTATATATATTAGCCAGGGAGCTTTAAAGAATAAAAAAGCAAACCTTTGAGTCCCAGTGGTGGGCAGTAGCAGCAGTGGAGGTCATCAGATTCTGTGCACTGTTCGTTTGGACGTCTGTCCAATTGGTTGGCCACTGTGTGAAACAGGATCCTTGACTAGATCTAGCAGGTTTACTTCAGCTCTTTCTGACAACTGGGTTCCAAATAGCCCCTTGTTTTAGAATCTCCTATTTGCATCTCAAGTCATTTCCATTTCAGAGGACTTTTCCAAACAAAATTTTCATTGGTGCTGGGCTTGTACTGCTTCAGTTTATCCCCTGATTTCCACATACATCTTTCTGCCTTCAGTTTTGTTTCAGTTTTTATTAGGTTTTTTTCTGTTTCTTTTTAGAACACTTGAGTGGCGGTGTGGTGTAGTGGTTAACAGTAGTGGACTCTAATCTGGAGAACCAAGTTTGATTCCCCATTTCTCCAAATGAGCAGCAGGCATGAATCTAGAAAACTCTATTTGTTTCCTTGCTCCTCCACATGAAGCATGCTGGGTGACCTTGGGCTAGTCACTGTTATGGCCCTGATCAATCCCACAAATATATATATTATTGCAATATATTTCCTTTAAAATCATATTGGCAGAAGCCAGTTTTCACAGCACCTCTCTGTGTAGGTAGCAGCATGTTCACCTGACAGCAAGCTAAAGGTCAAAAGTTTGCTTTAACATGAGCTAATTAAGAGAATTAGTTACTCCTGCAAACTGGAGGTCTCATCCTGTGTAAGGGCATGCTTGATTACCACACCTTTCAAAGATACTGTTAAAGACAAAGAATATGGAAAGCCACCTTAATATCAGATACTGCATTTCCCTATCTCTTCTGGAAACTAGATCAGCAACAGTCACCCACCTTACCCCGGTCTAATGTCTCAGCCAAAATCTGAATATCTTGGGCAGTAACCCTAAAAGGTTAATCTGCATGGAAGCCTTACAGTGGCTCCTCGTTTAGCTTAACAATGTAATTTGACCCCTTTGTCCCGGACTTAGTCATAGTTGAGCTGATTAATTAGCTCTGCACCCCAAACCCAGCACAGATGTGAAACCAAGTGCAATTAGCTTCTTTTCCCGCCAAGAGAACGATCTACCTTATAAAAGTTCAGTTCACCTGGAGCACTTTGCTCATTACTAGCCTGTGCCTCCCTTGGCCTCTGGTCAGTTTGAGACACGATATCGTCTTCTACCGGGTTTCTGTGCTGGCGTGGAATCCCTGCCTTCTGCTGCTTCTACTACAAGATCATTAGGTAACGTATCACCCTGCTGCTTCCCCAAATTCCCTCTCTATTCTCCCACCTACTTTTCAAACCTTTCTATATACTATGAACTTGAATATATGCGCTCTTATGCCTTCCTGTATGTGTGTATTTTGAACCAAATTTATATAAATATTTGAAAACTCATTTGGACTCTTGAATTACTCTGCAGATTGCTCCTTGCCAAATCCCTTCCTCATAGATATAGTCTCCAAGGTCCCTTCCTAGCCTCCTCTCGCACTGCCAAGTGAGCATTCATTCCCCTTTGCTATTTTAAAACCATATGTGTGCTGTTACACTCTTAGCAGCTAGTGGAGATTCCCTTTAATAAATTGATAACCCCTGTTAAGCTAGGTAACATCACAGTTCTCTCAGAACTGTCTCAGCCCCACCTACCTCACAAGATGTCTGTTGTGGGGAGAGGAAGGAAAGGTGTGTATAAGTCACTTTGAGACTCCTTACAGGAGAGAAAAGTGGGATATAAATTCAAACTTCTCCTTCACCCAATGATTTTCTGGAAGACTGTTTTGGGTTGCCTTTTTCCTTGTGCATAAGTTTTCTTTGTCCCTCCCACTCGTACTCACTTCCCACCTACTTTTTTAATGTCGTGGCCTTTTTCTCCTCCCACCCTGAAAACTTGTGATTTCAATTCCTTTCTTTTTTAAAAAAAACGAGCAATAATTTAATAATATATCACAGGAGCATTGTAACAATAGGCTTAGCAGATCTTCTGAATTCCCAACTTTCATTTTTAAAAAAAGATTGTCTGGTCCTTTCCCTTGAGTTGCAGTAGTTATCAAGTTACACAGGTTGTTCCCAAGCACCAAATTCTTCTCAGGAAAACCAGTTCTCAGGAAGTGTTGCCACTTTGTTCTACGCTGCAACAAAATGGAACTGGATATAATCGGGCCAGTTTCATGCCTGCTTGTCAGATTGGAAAAGAGTACAAAAGGCATCAGTTTCTGTCATAATTATTTATTTCAACCACCAAAAAGGAATAATTCTTAAAACAAAATTTAAAATATGGAGGGGAAAAGACTGGTAATCAGTTTCCTATCCAATTTTATTATATCTTCTCCCCTTGGCCATTCTACTCAGAAAAAGTAATTAAAAACTTATCTTCTTTTCCTAAGCTGGTGGAGAGAACATCTCAACACTCTAATTAGTATGGCTAGTCAAATTAAAAGAAAGAAAATATTTGTACAGATTAAAAATTGAAATATTTAAGGAGGTGAAAGTTTGTAGATACAAATGCATTATTCATAGATAACTTGAGAAACAGATGCAAAAAGTGATAATAACTACATTATAGTTGGGTTCCTTTATTGTAATGTATCTCTGTGTTGTTGTTGTTTTTTAAAAAAAACCTGATGCATACAGAGCTGCTGAAAAGTTTCTTTTGGACTTCTGCAGCCCCCATCTTACTAGTTGAACTCCATAGAAAAAATAGTCTGAGAATGAAGAGAATAAGCGTAACTCAAACAAATCTGCTTTCAGACAAAATCCCTGACAACTTTCACGTGGGGAAATGTGAAATGTGACCTTGACTACTGGATATCATTACTGCTTCTGCTCAGGAAACCTCTACATGGTTTTGGTATGTGCTACACTAATCAAGGAAATCAAGCAGAAATTTACCAGAAACTTGCATCTGCAGCCATGCATGATCCAAGTTCACATCAAGTTCTCTTGTGATTATTCCCCCACACCATATCTAGGAGTTATCACGTTAAAAAAACATTTTAAATTCCTTAACCAATTTATGAAACCAATACATTTTTCTTGAGCATGTTTGCTGACGTTTGGATCTCATTATCTGAAATGTAAATATCAATTGAAGTTCCATTGATGTTCCTTTGACCATACATTTCTTTTAAACTCGTGGTGGCATAATTCTATCTTCCTTCTGTTTTAAGAAATAAAAGGTAAAATGTCTCTTCAGAATTAAGCACTTTTGTTTATTTGGGGTTATACCTCTGTTACCAGAAGTGGCCATACATACATAAACTCATCCCCAAACATATCAGTTGATAAGGTATGTCTATAAAAGCTCAGCTTATAAAAGCTCAGCTGGAATGTGTTCTGCAGGTTAGGAAAGGCAGTGCCCAGTCCAAAAGAAAGCCACCATGGTTAACAAGGGAGGTTGATGAAATTATTAGGAAAAAAAGATGTCTTTTAGAAAATGGAAGTCCAACTTAACTGATGAAAAATACCAGAGAGAACACAAATGGTGGCGAAAGAGAAGCAAGTTAGCTGTAAGGGAGGCAAAAAAGGATTATGAGGAACACATGGCTGTGAACATCAAGACCAGCAACAAACAGTTCTTCAAGTACATCAAAAGCAGGAAGCCAGCTAGGGAAGCGGTAGGCCCATTAGATGACAAAGGAACAAAAGGTGTGCTAAAAGATGACAGGGAGATTGCAGAGAAGCTGAATGAATTATTTGCATCTGTCTTCACCGAAGAGGAGGAGAGGAAAATTTCTGCACCTGATCCAAGCTTCTTAGGAGGTGAATCCGAGGAACTAGCGAAGATAGTGGTAGACAAGGAAGAAGTTCTGGCAGCCATTGATAAACTAAATGTTACCAAATCCCCTGGCCCAGATTGCATTAATCCAAGAGTTCTTAAAGAGCTCAACCATGAAATTGCTGATCCTCTCACTTTAATATGCAAGTTATCCCTGAAATCAGCCTCCATCCCTGAAGACTTGAAGATGGCCAATGTCACACCAATCTTTAAGAAAGGGTCTAGGGGGGACCCAGGAAATTACAGGCCAGTCAGTTTGACATCTGTTCCTGGTAAATTAGTAGAATCTATCATTAAAGATAAAATTATAAAACATGTAGAAAAGCAAGACCTGCTGAGGAAGAGTCAGCATGGCTTTTGAAGAAGCAAATCCTGTCTTACAAACTTATTAGAGTTCTTTGAGGGTGTAAACAGGCATGTGGATAAGGGGGAACCAGTGGACATTGTCTACTTGGATTTCCAAAAGGCTTTTGACAAAGTTCCTCACCAGAGACTGTTGAGAAAACTCAGCAATGAAGGAATAAGAGGGGAAGTCCTCCTATGGATTAAAAACTGGTTGAGGAACAGGAAACAAAGGGGGGGGGGTTAAATGGGAAGTTCTCACAATGGAGAGGTGTAGGGAGTGGTGTCCCCCAAGGATCCGTATTGGGACCAGTGCTCTTTAACTTATTCATAAATTACCTGGAAGTAGGGATGGGTAGCGTGGTGGCCAAGTTTTCAGATGATACCAAATTATGTAGGCTGGGGAGAACCACAAAGGATTGCGAAGAGCTCCAAGCGTACCTTGATAAATTAGGTGAGTGGGCTAAGAAATGGCAAATGCAGTTCAATGTAGCAAAATGCAAAGTGATGCACACAGGGGCAAAACATCCAAACTTCACATACACGCTACAAGGGTCAGTTCTATCAGTCACAGACCAGGAAAAGGATTTGGGCGTCTTAATTGATAGTTCCATGGGAATGTCAACTCAATGCATGGCAGCTGTGAAAAAGACAAACTCTATGCTGGGGATAATTAGGAAAGAAGTTGATAATAAAACTGCAAGGACTGTCATGCCCTTATATAAAGCAGTGGTGCGACCGCACTTGGAGTACTGTGTTCAGTTCTGGTCGCCACATCTCAAAAAGGATATCGAAGAGATAGAAAAAGTTCAGAGAAGGGCAATGAGGATGATTGAAGGATTGGAACACCTTCCTTATGAGGAGAGGCTGCAGCGTTTGGGACTCTTTAGTTGGAGAGGAGATGTCTGAGGGGGGATAGGATTGAAGTCTATAAAATTATGCATGGGGTAGAAAATGTTGACAGAGAGAAATTTTTCTCTCTTTCTCACAATACTAGAACCAGGGGGCATTCATTGAAGATGCTGGGGGGAAGAATTAGGACTAATAAGAGGAAACATTTTTTCACGCAATGTGTGATTGGTGTTTGGAATATGCTGCCACAGGAGGTGATGATGGCCCCTAACCTGGATAGCTTTAAAAAGGGCTTGGACAGATTTATGGAGGAGAAGTCGATCTATGGCTACCAATCTTGATGCTCCTTGATCTGAGATTGCAAATGCCTTAGCAGACCAGGTGCTTGGAAACAGCAGCAGCAGAAGGTCATTGCTTTCACATCCTGCATGTGAGCTCCCAAAGGCACCTGGTGGGCCACTGCGAGTAGCAGAGTGCTGGACTAGATGGACTCTGGTCTGATCCAGCAGGCTAGTTCTTACGTTCTTTTGTCTAGTTCTCTATTTAGTGAAAAGATGCTCCAGAACAGTTTCCAATTTATTAATTTATTGCTTTTTAAACCAAGCATATAACCTTCACAGAAGAAGTTAAATTCATGTCTGGACCATTTTGTGTGGAGAAAAAAGCCAATTCACTTTACAGCTGGAGCAAGAGGGTGCTAATTCTACAGTGAGCAGCTAGATTAAATCATATGAGCTCTGAGCCTCTGTATATAATAATGAAATTACTATAGTGACATGATGAATTGTGACATTACCACTACAATAGTTAAGGCAGGGATAATGCAGCATGGATGACCTGGTTTGGACATGCACAATATTTCTTACTCTGTCATACCTTAATGGGAGTGATATATTTCTGCCCCTTGAACAAACAGGAGCTGAGGTCCAATTCATAAATTTGTTTTCAGA
This sequence comes from Sphaerodactylus townsendi, assembly GCF_021028975.2. Lineage (NCBI taxonomy): Eukaryota > Metazoa > Chordata > Lepidosauria > Squamata > Sphaerodactylidae > Sphaerodactylus > Sphaerodactylus townsendi. Next base: position 52,762,849 of record NC_059433.1, on the reverse strand, counting down.
AAGAGATTAGAGATCCTCCGTGTTTCTAGCCACAACGCACAGTTTTAACTGAGGTCTTTTCCGCATGGCCAGCTGAGCGGGGGTGAATCGGCATAGTTCATGCCAATGCACCCCTGGGGGCCCTTCACTTGAATGGTCCCATTGGCTCCATAGCCGGTGGCACAGCCTTCGCACAGGCCGCGCCACTCCAGAATGCCTCCTATCTCCTGCCCCCTTCTCTCACTCTGTCAAGGCCAGGGGACACACCCCCATGACCAGAGCAATGCCTCTAGGGTTGGAGGCCAGGAGGCATGTCCCCTGGTCTCCACAGAGTGACAGAAGGTAATTTTGGTAAATCAGTAATTTTAGCCCAGGCAGAAATGGCCTCATGGAAGATTTGAAACCATTTCCTGATTAAAATCCTGCCATGTAAAATCCTAAATATTAGGAGAAAAGCAAATCTGGAGTTTTCAGAAAACATGTTCTAGAAAGTGTTTAGCCAAAGGAACTCACCCTGCCCAATGTTATATTCTTAGGAGATTCAGAGCGAGGAAGGAGCTTTCACGCCCCAATCATTCAACAGAGGGAACTCATGCACACATGAGCATTTATTGATGAGAGACCTCAGAGTGTATCAAAATACACATAGATCTGTAGATTTAGAATGATATGCAGTCAGCCATCCTTGTTGAAGGAAGTAGACAAACTCTCTGTGAAATTTTCAATAGTAGCACAACTTGTCCCACATGAAAAGGTTTTCCAGCTTCTACGGACAGTTGCCATTAAGAAGTAATAAGACTTTGTACACAGAATGATGTTGTGTTTCCATCTTCCAGTAGCATCTTCAATATTCTTGACATCTGACCCTCTTTTTCATCCCATCATAATAACAGTTACTCCAACACAAATAAATGAATTTGTTTCATCCAAAATGCTATCATCTTTTTCTGTATGAGATTATAAAATGAAAGTTCACATATTAGCATTGCAATGTATTGTCGGAGGCTTTCATGGATGGAATCAGCTGGCTGTTGTAGGTTTTTTGGACAGAGTGGCTGTAGAATCATAGCATCATAGAGTTGGAAGAGACCACAAAGGCCATCATGTCCAACCCCCTGCTATGCAGGCATACACATTCAAAGCACTCCCAGCCTCTGTTTAAGACAACACCCATCCAGCCTCTGTTTAAAAACCTTCAAAAAGGGAGACTCCACCACCACCCTCCAAGGCAGCATATTCCATTGTCAAACAGCCCTTACCACCAGGAAGTTCTTCATAATGTTTAGGTGAAACCTCTTTTCCTGTAACTTGAATCCATTACTCCTTGTCCTAGTCTCTGGAACAGCTCCATCTTTGCTCCATCTTGCTCCATGTTTAACATGAAACCACTTCATATATAAACATAGCTATCATGCCACCCCTTAATTTTTTCTTCTACATACTAAACATACCTAGCTCCCTAAGCCACTTCTCATAGGGCATGGAATCCAGACCTTCTACCATATTGGTTGTCCTCCTCTGGACCTGTTCCAACTTGTCAGTATCCTTCTTGAACTGTAGTGCCCAGAACTGGACACAGTATTCCAAGTGAGGTCTGACCAATGAAAATAGAGTGGTGCTATTACATCCCCTCATCTAGACACTGTACTCCTATAGACACAGCCCAGAATTGCATTGACTTTCTTGGCTGTTGCACTCATGTTCAGCTTGTGGTTTACTAAGACTCCCAGAAGCTTTTCACATGTACTGTTGTCAAGCCAGGGATCACCCATCCTATATATGTGCATTTCATCTTGCAGATACAGACAAAATGTTAGGAGCAAAATGTACCAGACCACAGTCACACAGCCTGGAAAATTCACAAGAGCCAATTAGCATTGCACTTTTCCAGAGATTAAAAATATTCATAGCAAATGAAAAAGGTGTCAAAATGAAGATGCACATAAAATTTTCACAAATGGGGATTTGCTCATAAAGCTGTTATATTGCACATGATCCCAAAGGAACTTTTAGTTTGGAATTACCTTATTATTATAACCATTGGCTGCTTAGGCTCACAGCAGCCCTGTTGAATTCCTGATTTTTTTCCCTCTCCTTTTGACTTGCCTCTGTCACAACCTGCTCTTGAAATGCTCCTCCATTTCAAAAGCAATTTAATTATATGGGATAGTTGGGAGGGGGCATCTGGTGTACAAAAAGTAAAGCTACTCTAAAGGTCCCCTGAGCTCATTGAGCTAGCTGAACAATTCTTTGGAGTCTTGCCACAATCATATCAGATGACATTGGAAATACTACCACCTTTGTTGCTGCAAGATATGGTGAAGAATCTAGTGCACAATCTACGCCACAAATACAATTTGCAATTTTATGAAGGCAACTTCTCTCACAGTTAAAGCCATAAATCATTTTCAGTCAGCACACATTTACAATCTGTCCAGGTTTAAAACCCTCCTCAGATATCCTGTCGACAGTGGAACATAGATTCAGAACTCAAAGTGTGCTCTGCGGTGTCACTTATTTCAACATGCCATTGCTCAAAATATTGAAGCTCTAGTCTCAAATACAACAGCTCAAAATATTGAAGATTATATTCATAGCAACAGAAGAAAATTACTCAAAACCCACAATTAACAACAAAAAGTCTTAGTCTGGAACCTGCAACTGAAAAAAGAATGAACTAGGTGCTATCACATACAGACATTGCTGTGACCCACAATTGTAGGAAGTTTTGAAGCTCACCAGGGGATTCCTTGGGACCCTGACAGCCATAAAAGGCACCAAGAGGTCAGGGAGAACAGAAATGCATTTCTGCAGAGATAACTATTGGCTACACTTGCTATGATAGGCTAGATGGATAACTATTGAGGGAAAGAATATCTGGGTTTTGAGACGTGTGGAATATGCACCCTGATTTGATTTGGAGACCGGAATTCACCTTATACGTAGGAGTGAGTTCCCTAAATCTGGATTGAGTTAGAGGCTTCTTGCCCTTTAAAAGGTTGGAAATATCCTGTAACATTGTTCAAATGCTAAGAGTCCTCTACATGGAGCAGATGGGAGTCAGGATTTCCATTTGCTCCACGGACATCCAGAGAAGGGTGTCAGAGGTAAATCTTCTGTAGTTAAGTTTAGCTTAGTGTTATGTTTTCCTGTTCTTTTCCTTACGTCTGTAAGCAGTAGATATGATAGTTATTTTCCCTGTTTTGTTCTTTAGCTTAAGCTGAAGCAGTAATGTTTTCCTGTTTCAGAAAGAGACTGTGCTTCAAACTTCTCCCTGTGTGACTTTAACCACTAAATCATACCCAAATGTGCATACAGGCAAGAAAGGGCTGAAATAGTTGGGAAACTCTGTCTTTTGCATATGCTCAGAGGCAGCCTTTACTAATTTTTCTGAAATCATTGGTGGCATGTGAGGCTGGATTTTAACTTGGGATGATGGCATGAAGAAGAACAGGTATACAAACACACTACATGCATATAAATGCCCATAGACCTGGGAGGAGAGTGGTTATGATACACCTCACCTCTGATGTTGGTACTCAAATAAGAGTCTTGGGCAGGTTCCTACAATATATTATCAGAGCACAGTGTTTTATAAATACCCACTCAATCCTAGACAAAGGCCTTCAAGAAGTCACTGTCTTTATCACTGAATCTGGGCTTCTAACTTACAGTCCCAGGTGTCCAGCTGTGGCACTACAACCACTCCACGCAGCTGCTCCCCAAGGGGCTTCCCAGTGATGTGGGCAGGCTGCATAAGTGCAAAAGTCTCCCTGTCATTGATCTGCCTCTATGGGGCAGTTCAGACTTAAGCCACCATTTTCAGTGACTTAAGTCGGTACTGAATGCCACAGGCATATGGTGGTGAATGACTCAGAGAGAGATGACCAAAGTTGGCCTTTCCCCCAGTCAGACCCCTGTACCACCTCTTCTGTGCCAATGGAGGCATCACAGGTGTAGGAATGCTGGCACTGAGGTCAGCGTTATGTCCCAGTGCCTGGGGGGAGGGGAAAGGGAAGCACTGCATGCCAGCAAAATTGCCCTTCCATTGGGGCAAGTGCCAGAAGGAGGGTGAATCTGCTGGCATGGCCAACATGCTGCTCCCACAGTGAATTTGTTCCTCCCTTTGGATCTTAGTTCTAATGAATAACAATTGTTTCTATAAAATACTTGCTTAGTGACCCAAATATATTTAAAGGTTATTTATAAAAACTAGCGGGGCCCGGCCACGCGTTGCTGTGTCTTATTGTGGTGAAATGGGAAAGGAACAGTAGCAGCAAATCAATTGCAGAAGCCAGCAGTACGTGCTCATGCAAACACAAAGCCTGATACTGTGTGATGTCATTGATGTGTGTGCCCGCATTCCTTTGGGGGGGGGGGAATGGAAAGGAACCCCTCCCACACATCTAGGCTGGCTGGGCATGATCCTTTACCTGGAAGTAAGTTTGGTTGGTGGCAATGGGTGTCGCTTCTGAGGAAATCCTCTGAGGGGCGCGACGCAGCTATTCAAAGTATGTCACGGTTGCTGTACCGAGCTTACTCCTGAGTAATGCATGCCTGGTTTTCTTAACTGTAACCGCAGTATTCAGGGAATTTAGGGTGCCTGGCCCCTCCCTCCCATCCCTTGCATGTCGCCCCTCACTCTCTCCCCTCTTTCACTTCTCTTCCCTTGCATGCCTCCCCCTCTGTCCTTTTCTTCTCCCTCCCTCTCTTCCCTTGCATGCCACCCCTCCCTCTTCCTCCCCTCCCTCTCCCCCATGTGTATGTGTGTGTAAGTGTTTCACTTCCACTCGAGTTACTGCCTATGTCCGTGGTGGCGAACCTTTGGCACTCCAGATGTTATGGACTACAATTGTAGTCCATAACATCTGGAGTGCCAAAGGTTTGCCACTACTGGCCTATGTACTGTTTTCACTGCTCATATTTGGCCATCTGAGTGAACATTCTAAGCTGCACGAACATTCTAAGGGTGACAGTTACACACAGGCAGCTGCATGTCCTTCACCATGGAGCACCAGGAAAAAGGCATTTTACCTGGGCCAGGTGTGAAATTTCAGGTTTATGAACATCTAAAAACACTCTCACCTGGCTGACTATAGTGGCTGGGAATTTTCAGAGGAATTGGCCCAGCAGTTACTGAGTTATACTACCACTAACAAATACACTGTTAGCTTTTTATATATATAAATTATTCTGATAGCAAATCAGACACATTTGTGCATTCATTGTGCTCAGTTATTTTGCATTTTTATCAAAGCAGAGAGGAAGAAGTTAGTTTGTTCTTAGAGAATGCTTCTCTGTGTTAAATAAAAAAGAAATTGTTCTAGAATAGGACTTGAACAGCTAATCCTATCACATATGTAAATATTCTAACAAAGATGACTCTATTTCCAACCTTGTATCAGGATCTCACCCAATGGTGCTGATGGTATAGTGAATGAAAAAGTTAGAAAGAGAGGGCATCTTCAACCCTTGCAAAAAGTTTGTTCCCCTTAAAGGAGTCTAACTTTCACCCTGAAGCTAAAGCAGCCTAAAGGAGCAGCAGTGGCGTAGGAGGTTAAGAGCTCGCGTATCTAATCTGGAGGAACCGGGCTTGATTCCCAGCTCTGCCGCCTGAGCTGTGGAGGCTTATCTGGGGAATTCAGATTAGCCTGTACACTCCCACACATGCCAGCTGGGTGACCTTGGGCTAGTCACAGCTTCTCGGAGCTCTCTCAGCCCCACCCACCTCACAGGGTGTTTGTTGTGATGGGGGAAGGGCAAGGAGATTGTAAGCCCCTTTGAGTCTCCTATAGGAGAGAAAGGGGGGATATAAATCCAAACTCCTCCTCCTCCTCCTCCTCCTCCTCCTCTTCTTCTTCTTCTTCTTCTTCTTCTTCTTCTTCTTCTTCTTCTTCTTCTTCTTCTTCTTCATGTGTTCTCCATGTATATCTCGTCCCTCCAGCAGTGCCAGTGGCTGTCTGCCCCAATGAAAATGGAATTCCTACCATTTCACTTTTTCTCCTGTGCATAAAGTCTGCATACACCTTAAACTCATGATATTCAAGCAGGAAACTTTGAATTTTAACTAGGTCATACCCTGTTTGAAAGTAACAGGAAACAGTGTTTAGCAATCCAGTGTTTAGCAATCCAAAAATTTTTCAGGAAGTTGTTCAAAAGTCCAATCGAGTATTTACTCCCCAACTGAAAAACAAGGTTTTACTATTCTCATTTGTTTGTCTGCAGATACAAATGTGGGTATGTCTACACTGAGAAAAAAATGTTAATTCTAATTTTAAAATCACATTCATTCCATTGTAACAGGTACTGCAGTTTATTTCACTCGACAAGCTGCTAAACTAATTTGCATCTTTAAAATATTGCATGAATATAATTACATGAGGATGCATTACTTTCCAGAATCTGAAAATAAAAACGAGGAGCAATTGTTCCTTAGACATGGAAGTGCACTGGTGCAAAAGAAATATGCCTGTTGAATAGATAGTAAAATTTACCTCTGAAAATTGTGGCACAGACTTACTTGAGGTTGCAAGTTGCCTCTCAGGAGAAGCTGGGGAAGAGAAGGCAACAGCTAAGCCAACCACGTGTTGCCCTGAGGGCAAAATTGTTGGAAAAGGGTGGCTCAGGGAATGGTTGACATGTCAGTCATACAGGGGCAGGCTGAAGGCTCAGTGCAAACATAAGAGACATGCTCACAGCTCTCGGCCTTCTCCATTGCCCCCTCCTCCATCTTGTTCTTTGTCTTGTCAACTTTCATCTTTGTCTCAGAGAACTTCTAGCAGCTCAGCAATCATTAGAGGACTTCAGGTGGCACTGGCTGGCTGCAAGATCCTTTTGCCATCCTTAGGAGTCTCCCGTTAGTGTTGGATGCTAACCACCATTCCCAGGGCCCTCTGAATGGCTGCTAGAGCTAGCAACTGTCCTCAAGAGCCATTGGCTGTGTGAAGTACAGGGCTGCTTTGATGGTCTGTAGAATTTGTCATCCAGCTCAGGGGGCCTATGGTGGGGGTGAACTCCAGGTTTGGCACTGCCAGCTACCAAGCAGACACTCACCAGGCAGACACTGCCAGCAGCCACCAGGCAGACACTCAGCAGCCATTGGAGTAGAGGAGTGAGTGGGGAGGGATGGTTCTGCTGAAAAGCTCTAAGAAAACATCAATGAAAACTCCTCATTAAGGATTGTTTCCTTTTTACAGATAAGAGAACCCACTAAACCTAGCTGGTGTCCGGATATGATCCAACTTCATACAAGACTTCAAGGGCAAGTGTAAAAAATAAAACAAATAGATTCTTATATTCATTGTACAATTTGCCACATTAAACTCTCACAGAAAGCAACTCACATATTATTGTTATTATCCAAAGTCTCTGTTAGCACTAGTGAGAGTGTTGTTCCATAAATGAGATGGACTCAATCCAAATATCTGTGCTGATATGAACAGTCTGTCAAAGAAACTCACAATGGTGCTGTCCTTCTCAGTCAGTTTGGCATTTTATAATCCTTACCACAGGGGAAGGGTCATTCTCTACAGGTGTGGATAATTAGTTCACAGGACACTGAAAAGGTTGTACCTGGAGAAAGGTTGTACCTGGAGATCCCCTGGAATTGCAGCTCATAAGGGCTTGGACAGATTTATGGAGGAGAAATCAATCTCTGGCTACCAATCTTGATCCTTCTTGATCTGAGGTTGCAAATGCCTTAGCAGACCAGGTGTTCGGGAACAGCAGCAGCAGAAGGCCATTGCTGTCACCTCCTGCATGTGAGCTCCCAAAGGCACCTGGTGGGCCACTGGGAGTAGCAGAGTGCTGGACTGGATGGACTCTGGTCTGATCCAGCAGGCTCTTTCTTATGTTCTTATGTTCTAAAAGTCCAAAAACTGGTTGCGGCAGATGGCTGAAGAGTTCCAAGGTCAAAAATAAAAAATGTTTCAGCAGCCATTGTTGAATGTTGGTGTGTGAAGAATCATCTTTCAATGTTTGCAGGACACCAAAATGCAGAGATTCAGGGCGATCCTGTTTAAGCATGAAATGGTCCACTAATGGAGCTTCTCTTATCTCATTGTGAATGCGGGACAAGTGCTCTAATACCCTCACTTTTGTCTACTACAATGATGAAGCAGAACACCCCCAAAAGGTCCCAGGTGGGATCTTATCCATGATAGGATTTGGTTGATAACAGTTTCCCCTATGCTAAGCAGTAGGAGGGAGATAGGCGGAAGCCATTCCTGAGTAGGAACACTGGTAAACAGCTCTGTTAGGATTTTAATTAGGGCAGGTGCAGGTACTCTGGTGCCAGTTTGAGCACACTTGTGAGGCCTGTTCCAGTCTCGATGTGGGAATGGTGGGGCCCAGCAGCCCTTTCCCACCTCCCAACCTGTGTCAGGCACCCAACCCATGACATCCGACCCAATGGTAGCCTTGGAATTCCTACCAGACTTGGCTAGGATTCCCATCAGGTTGTCAGCACTGCTCCCTCAGTGAGAGAGATGTAATTCTAGGTTTGAAAAGACTGCACTTTGATATTAATTTCACTCCAAAATTCAATTCTAGATTTGAGTAGTCCACCTCTGCTCTCTGATATTCGTCATGCAAACATTGAGTGCAAAACCAGAACTTACATTTGCAGATTTCAGAATGGAGATTAAGAACTCCTACAAAACCTGACTTAAATGATAAGGAAATGATGTTAATGATATGATAAGACAGGAAATCTTGTATCTTAATTCATCTTTTCATCTTCCCTGTATCTTTTTATTTCCCTACAAGGCTATTAAATTTCTGCTTTATTTTCTGCCACTATCTATAGGTGGCAGCTGCCTTCTTAAATCTATCATGACAAGCAGACAAGATACTTCACCTTTTCTGTGTGAGAGTTGAAAAGATGGATAGTATCATAAAAGAGACAGAGCTGGTGGAAACATCCATGCCACATAAACACATAAAGTTTAAAAAATTGCAATTGTATAATAAATGTTGCAGAGCAATTCTAAATAACCAGTTTATTTGATGATAATACAGTGGATTCAAAAGACCAAATTCTTCAATTTAAAAAAGCACATGATTGCGGGAGTGGGGCTTACATATGTCTTCAGCACTCAATGAATCTCTGCTAGGGTTGCCTCCTTTCAAATTTCTCCCTGGATTTAGGGACCTTAGTTATCTAGTCTTGCTTGCAGAGCAGCACAGCAGTATGTTAAGAATCCACATTTCTTCAATTTTTATTACTCTATTCAAAAACAGCAAAGGGAAGATATTTAATTTTTGGACTATTTGGTCTTATTGTTAGAAGAATAACTATTAACAAAACACAGTAAGCCGTGCAAAAATTACGCAGTTACATAATAATTGCAGTAAGGAATACACCACAATTTAGACAACGGTCTCTAATCATTTATCCAAGCAACTATGTAAACCATTTCCAGTTTGTGAACCCTATTGCCTGTGAAGAAAAGCCCTCAGTTTTGCATAGTTTGCAGTTTTGCATAGTTTGCAGAAAGCCTGAAGAATAGGAGCCATACTGACCTTCTTGGGCAAGCCATTCCATAAAATGGGAGCCACAATGGAAAAAGCAGTTGTTGAGTTTGTCCTTTTGCAGGTTGGCATTCACCGAAGCCTCTGCTGACATGAACAAAGTTGCAGTGAGCTGCATAGACTGGTCCTGCAGATAAGAGGGACCAAGGTCACAAAGGGCTTTGCATGTGAACAACTTTAGACAAGAAATGCACTGTACAGTTTGGTTTGCCTTACTCTAAGAGAATCTGAGGAACTGGACTTATAAATAACTTAGTAGAAGTTCTACATAGACTATTATGTGTAGCTAAAAATTAAAAATTACAGCACAGGAGCATGTTTGCAAAGCTGTCATAATTTAATTTTACCAAGCAAATGTTACCACAGGCACCCCAGCTGTCTTTGGCATTCCATTATAGATGATAGTTTGTGTATTTGCAATCCAAGCCTCAATTGAGAATATTTGTTGCCTGGCTTGGAGAGAGCATCTGTCTTTGCAATAGGACTGATTTTAATTTGTTTCATCATTCTGTATCATGTTTTGTTTTATAGCACAAATCTGAATGTTGTCTGTAAGCTTAGTGAAAGTTATTGTACTGTTCTTTCCTCCTCCCAACACCCCCCCCAGTTTGTTTTGTCAGTGCTGTGTTGTGGTTGCTGTGCAAAGCTTGGCTTTGGGCTCACAGCACTGATGCAGCGGGGACCCTGTCACTTTATTTTGGTGCTAGGAGCTGTCCTTGATCTCCATATTCAAACAACAGCCATTGAGCCATACGCACGCACGCACACACACACACAAGGCCTTTATTAGTATGATCATTGGGTCATATTTCAGTCACAAATAAAGACTGAGGGAAAAAATGCATGAGCAACAGACTTTCAAGCCCTCTGGACCTAAAGGATAGTATATAACAGGATGGGCTACAGGACCTTGGAGAGCTCTGGGCTTGAAAATGGCTCCAATGAGAAGAGTGTCTAATGTAGCTGTAAATACCTAAAGACTCCCGCAGGCCTTGTCTTCCTGAGAAGAGCAGTAATTTTTTTAAAGCCCACTCATGCACTTAGACGCTATATTACTACAGTGTTCAGTCATCTTTTGGGTCCTCTGGCATCTCTGTCAACTGTGGCGAAGTGATTGTGGCACTTGGGGCAGTCAAGGGACAAGCCTTCCAGGCTTGACAGCATGCAAGGGTTAAACTGCAGGCTTGAAGTTCTGAACTTAAGTTTGATTATGCCAGTCCCATTCCAATTTATCCATTCCTGACCCAAGTCACTGGTTCAGCTGGTCTCCTGTCCTCTTCATCTCCTTGGGCACAAATATTGATGCTATTATGTTAGATATGGTAGGGCTTCTTCCTTGGGTCTGTGTTCTCTTCACCCATTAGTGTTGATTCAAGAGGTGGTGGGAAATCCTTCATAAAATAAAATGATTGGATGGTTGAGCACATTCCTGCAAAACTTTGCCTGAGACCTGAGAAGTTCCACTGGGAGAGATGGAATTTACAAGCTACATTCTCCCGAATGTTAAAAATGACTGACAAATAGCAAAATCAGAATATAAACTTAAAAACAATATCACCAAATAACTAAAATCCAGCAAAATCATAAGCATCAGAAAAACATCACAGGATACAAGATTCTATACTCTCTTCCTGTGCTGTTCTGTTCACATAAAAAGACTACCGGACTCCTCCCCTTGCTTTCTCAGTGTTGCTATAGCTCTCGGAAGGGGCACTGTGGCAAGGATAAATACTAGTTCTCCCACATCAGCTGGAGCTCTCAATGTTTCTGGAGGAGCATGTGAAGCTAAAACAGCATCAGAGACCTCTTGTTGAAAGTCGATTGCTTGATGAGTTAGTCTTCGTGGTTCCCAACAAATCCAAAATGGTCTTCTTTCTGTGCCCTGCCAAGCATTCTTTCCTCCCTACTGTTAACCCTATAAATATCCCCCAGGAGATGCATTTGGTAAAAAGGAACTATGTGTCATCTTGGGAGAGTTTAAGAGGAGTTGCAGGGACTGCTACTCTATTTACATTTTACACAGATTCCCTGTAAGTATGTTAAACCTCTGTTCTCTTACCTGGTGTCTCAGTTTTCCTGCCTTCACCCACTGTCTCTTTGAATCCTTTCTTCTTCTACTGCTCATATTTTTCTTCCTGTGAGTCTTCATTTTTCTTATGTCTTTGTCTATTCCTCTTCTCTTTCAGCCTTTCTTGGCATTTTCTTATCCACATTGCTAGTTCTGAAATTATATTAAAATAGAAATAATCACCACAAAGACAAAGTACTAATTCAATATGTGGTATATGTAACAGAAGCATCATTACAGCATCAGCTAGACTCCTCATTTTGGAGTATTAAAAATATAGCTTATGAAGGCTTAGACTGGGAATGTCTAATGAGTTTCTATGCTACCCCAGAGCCATTTTAACACCTGTTTTCGTCAAATTTGCAGGGCCTGAGCCACCAGAGGCATGCAAATAATCCTGATAATTAAATATGTGTAACAAGTTATTATAAGGAAGCTACTCTTTCATTTTCATCTACCTTTAGCAATTTTTGCAAAATACTAATTATGACGAGCTTAATAGCATTGCAAAGCTATGTCAAAATGCCAAGGTCTTATAAATATTGGCCACAGCAATTTTAATTATCATGATTTCACTCTTCATTTTTATTTAGCATAATTTTTTTCCATTACAGCAAGTTCAGTTAAGCTGAAAGATAAACATGGGAGTTTTTGCCTTGTAGTACAGTGATACATCTGATTTAAGATGTTATTTGCATTAAGTCTCTCTCTCTCTCCCCTACTCTCATTTAATTTTTTTCCCCACAAGTATATATTCATTTCAATCATGTTTTTAGGATGAACACCCTCTTCTAGTGGTTCTCCTAATAGGCTTGATTAGGTGACTAAAAGGCAAGCTGTGGAAAAAAGCTAGAGCATTATTGTGTGGATTTTATATAAAATCTACAATTTGGGAAGCATCGATTGGCTCATTTAACAACTTGTGCATATCAAGACCCAGGGTAGGACAATAAGTCTACTTTCCAGAGCCCAATCTGCTAGTTAATTATCATATTATAATCTATGTTATAACCTCTTCCAAAATAACATAGAATTTTGTTGCATGACTCCTACATTTGTGCAGATTGGAATCAACAGCAAGAAAAACCACTGCTGCTAGAGTAAAGCTTATTTGTTAAAATTCCCCTACTTTCATTTGATGGTTTCCATGTATTGTTGGAGGCTTCTGGTAAAAACAAACAAACAAACAAATAAATAAAGCGGTACTTCGTATGTACAGCATAGTTGTGACCAAAGACCACAATCCTGTGCAAAGTCTGACTGATCACATGATCTCCAGTGTAATTAATAAGGATATATTATATTCAGAACAATACATCAGTACAGTCTCAAACCGCTACATTATTCCACCATTTTGGTTATTTATAACACTTTGTCCCACTCTTCCACCAATTAAGATCTGACGTGTGGATCCCAGATCTTTCCATAGTACAGATGACTTCCCAGTTTGGATCTGATTAACTGGAGCAGCTGAACTGCATTACTGCCTTTCAGATAATTTTCTGGCACAGAATGAGGTAGCCATGGAACAAACCATTCTCTATGGAGAATGAAGGTGACATGATATAATAGTGGCACTGGGGTCATATCATTCCATAAATTATGCAAGAAGAGTCATACTTTTGAAAGCTCCCCATAGGAAAAACTTATTCAGTAAATCATTTCATAAGACAGACGGTTCCACTAAATCTTTATCTGCATGTTTGCAATAGAGGGGAGCATTCGACTGAAGCCAAACATAATGCCCCCCTCACAAATATCTTTTTGGTATTTGTTGGTCTTTTTATCCAAAAAAGGCAGCAGTAAAAGGGGATCCAAAAAGCAGATCTCAGATCATGCTAAAACATTTCAACATGATTCAGGCTGCTTTGGATCTTCCACCAATGCTGTTACTACCCAGCACCACATGAAACTCAGACGCAGCAGGAAGCTTTGGGGTTGGAGTCTAACGGACCTCAAAAATTTCAAGAAACCCCCCAAAAGTCAAATATTAGGAATAAGCTTTTCTGGTGGGGGTTTCAAAAATTCCAAGGTTATTAAACCCAAACCTGAAAAATACCAATTGAAAATCCTGTGCCCATCCCTAGTTTGCAATACAAAGAGAGGCTGAGAGCATTCAAAAAGGTGGCTCTTCACAGGCAATCTGAAGAGGTGAACTGTAGAACTGTACTTCCTCATTTTGTGTGGCATATGGGGCAGCTCTGCTTACTGGGACAGAAGTCTGAGATGGTGAGGTAAGTGATACAACTGGAGAGGACACCATACCAAGCAGTGGTGGGATCCAAAAATTTTAGTAACAGGATCCCATGGTGGTGGGATTCAAACAGTGGCGTAGCGCCAATGGGGCTGGGCGGGGCATGACGGGGGCGTGGCATTAATAATTTCTCTGTTACTGTAAAAAACTCTTACTGTAAAACAAAGTTCCTAATTTCCAGCTGGTATCTTTCTGTCCATAATTTAAACTCATTATAGCAAGTCCTATCATCTACTGCCAACAGAAACAACTATTTCTCCTCTGACTGCCTGTCAAATACTTAATACTTTCAAATACTTAATTTTGTTTCTAGAAATCAAAAGAAGGATACTTTCCTTAAACAAGGAACTTTACCATATTACTAAAACATGTTTTTAAAACAGCCCAACAGGGAGAATTATCCCTTTTTCTACCTTCACTAACCAGCCACATAGGAAACAACAGGACTTTATGATTTTTGGACCTAATGGAATTTCTAACGGAAAAGCAGACCCAATTAGTAACCCCCTCTCGGCACACACAAATAATTAGTAACCCACTCTCGGGAACTGGAGAGAACCTGCTGGATCCCACCTCTGATACCAAGACTCCTCTTAACTGGGCATTATTGACTTGGGAAGTGTTGGCTGCATGCAGATTGATGCCATTGAAACCTGCCCTTTTCTGTTCAGTTGCACTACTTTTGAAGTCACAAAACAAGCCATTCCTGGCCTGTCCCAGGATGCCTGGCTTAGGTATTCTGCTATCCCTTGAAATAGACTGTGTACCACTGACTTCAGCTCAATAGTTCCCTTCATGAAAGGCTCACTGATGTCTGTTTCCCAAAAGCAGTTCTGCACAGTTCATGGATAGCTGCCTGACAACAGAGAGCAGTGGCAGAGACTTAGTGGAAGTGATGTGTTCTGCATTTCAAATAGTAACTTACAGCTGTATTATTATTATTAATTGAATAGCCAGCAGAGAACTTTTTCTGAAATGAACAGAAAGGCCTCATGCTAAGTAGGATAGCCAGTTTCCCAACTGCAGATGTAAAGTGAATAAAAACAAGCTGCTGTTTAAGGCGCACTTAAGTGCTTATACTGATCCATCATTCCAGATTAGAAAAAGAATTACCACTTTTATGTCTTAATGTATGTCCTGGCAAAAGCAAAATGTGTGGATGTATTAAAATGCTGTTGGTTACTTTTCAAAAGTGGCTCACAGGGAGATATATGTAAATCTGTCCATTAAGAACAATAGCAGTGATTTTTGCATGAGGTGATACAAATCGTGCTGAAGCATTCTAAAGTTTTGCATCTATTGAGAGTCACAAGTAAAGCAGGTGGAGCTCCATTATACTGGAAAATTTACAGGCACTATAGAGAATGTACACTAAGAAGATGAAGTTGGTGGGTGAATCACTAAGGACAAAGCTATTATTTTGTTCTCTCACCTCAATTGAAGATTAATGCTGAGCATAATTTCTTCATGGATATTTGCCTTCCATTGCATTACGGGTCTATCAGGGAAGTTATCTACAAAGTGCACATTTGCAGGGAATAAAAGAAAACCAGAGATGGTCAGCACAAGAGTGACAGAGAGCTGATTCCAGTGTTAGTCCAGTTGCTGCAGCTTAGGTCATCCTCAGAGAAGATAAAAAAGTCCTTTCTCCAATCCACAGTTGGAGCAGTTCTATGAAAGAAGTGCTTTGATCAGGAAACCACATTGACCAGGGAGCACTTTCTCTAAGAAAGGCCTGTAACAAAAGCACAGACATTGTCAGACCCCACACACCCCTTTCCAGAATCACAAGAAAAGATAGATAATGAATTATCTTCAGAAATGTATTCTATTTTAGCTGTGACCCTTTCTTTTAGATCAGGATCTAGCAGCTTTTCTAACCCTGTGAGTTGTCTCTAACAATGAATTCTGTATAGGGTGTTCCTGAAAAGTATTTGAGATTTCAGCTAATATAGAATATGGCAGCCAGATTTCCTGATTAATGTATGTATGTCAGCAGCACATTATACCACTTCTTCACAATCTACTTTGTGATCCAATAAACAGAAATTCGAGAAACTGAAACCAAGAGAAATTGTCTTCTATTGAGCAAATTTCTGATTTGCTGCATATCTACATGAGGGGGTTCAACCCAGACCAGAATTAAAGTCACTGTATAGAAGAAGAAGCAAGCCTTTATTGGCATAGACAACAGTACAACAATAATAAAAAAACGGATTAAAAAGCATGTACAATACAGGTCAAAGGAAATCTACTGGCGTTTAGTAATTTCCAGGAGAAAGTCTGCCACTATCATACAGAGAGAAGGATCAGGGTTGTCCAACAAGTAGTGTAATCTAATTAAATCGGGGAGATGGGGTAAATGTAAAGGAGTAAGATTCACATACTTGGATCTGATTTCCTTGAATCTGAGACAGTGTAGTAATTGGTGGGCCAGAGATTCAACTGAGCCATCGTTACATGGGCACAATCTTTTAGCCTTTTCTTGCTTATTAAATCTGCCATGTAACAAGGCAGAAGGCATAACATTAAACCTGGCGAGCATTATGGCTCTCCTTTGAACAGGGTTTATTAAGCAATACAGGTAGTGTGCCAGTGGCCCCGTTCAAATGGGAGAGAAAAATACAGGGAGGAGCATGTTTTCTGGGCTGCGGTGATTAGGGTAGAGAACTCTCTATCCAATAGTTGACCTTTTAATCTCCTATAAGCTTCTGAATAGGACAAAGGGCAAAGTGAATCCACTGACAGTCCAATAGAGGCCATTTTTTCTTCAATTATGGAAAACCAGGGGTTGGAATGGGTGTCAGAGAGCAGACGGTGGACCAGGGAATTACAGTCTGAAAGAAAATGAATTCACAGCCAGAATCTAAAAGTCTTCAGCCAAGCAGCTGATTCCAAGGAGTTTTGATCTAACTCCAGACAAAGAGCTGCATAGGGCACGCAATTTGGGAGTCCAGTTATCTTGTGAAAAAAATTGAATTGAAGAGAATTCAAGGAGTGGTTAATAGCTTGAATCCAAATTGGGACTCTGTAAAGCAATCTCAAGGCGACTTTGACATTGAAAAATTTGAGGGCAGGAGGGATAAAGGAGTGGCCACTGCTGTAAAAGAATCGTAGTAATGCTGACATACTGTTAGATGTAGCTAGGAAAGCAGCCTTCCTCTGGGTTGCCCATGAAAGGTTAAAGGAGAATGAGAGGCCAAGGTATTTATAGCACTTAACCTGTTCAATTTGGGTGCTTTCATTGCCCATGTGAGCTTCTTAAAACGCCTAGAGAAGACCAATACCTGGTTTTTTTCATAATTAATTGTCAGTCTGTTGGATTCACAGTAATCCACACAGTGCTTCATTAAGCGTCTGAGGCCAACTCTGGATCGAGAGAGAAGGACAGCGTCATCTGCATAGAGCAGAATTGATACATGGGATGTACTCAGTTTGGGGGCATGGCTGTTCACTGCTGAGAGAGTAGAGGGGAGGTCACTTAAGAAAAGGTTGAAAAGAGTGGGGGCCAGGACGCAGCCCTGTTTGACCCCTTTGGAAATAGGAATACTGTCTGTCAAAAGGCCTTCGTAGGAACACTTGATCCGGCAACTGGTATTTGTGTGCAGTTGCCTAATTAAGAACAAGAGTCTGGCATCAATGTTGAGGACAGCCAGTTTTGCCCAGAGAAGTTCTCTCGGCACAGAATCAAAGGCAGCCTTTAAATCAATAAAGGCAGCGTAGAGTTTGTTATCTGCATTGATTGAGTATTTACTGGCTAGGTGTAATAGCACCAAGGCATGGTCCAGAGGACATTTCCCCTTGCGAAAGCCTATTTGTTCAGCCCCCACTGCACCAGATTGGGAAAGCCACAGAGTGGGAAAGCCAAGTTTCTTCAGTAGCATAAATCTTCCCTATCACTGAGAGGAGGCTGATGGGGCGGAAGTTGGCAGGCTCTGAGTGACTTCCTTTTTTATGGATGGGAAACACAGTCGCAGACAGCCAAGTCTTGGGTAGGATACCTGAGTTGTTTACTTGGGTAAAAAGAGTAGCCAGATAGGGGCCCACCAATCGGTATGAAATTTTAGAATCTCTGGAATTATAGAATCGGGGCCAGGGGCTTTCCTTCACTGTATACATCTTTGGCATCATAATGTTCCTCAGTTCCTGAATGTCTAAGTAGTGCTGCCATCTAGTGGTCTCCATTGCTATGTATGGTACCTTTTTTGCAGTCAAGTCACAGCCTAATTATGGCTACCCTGTATGGTTTTCAAGGCAAGAGATGTTCAGAGGTGGGATGTTCAGAGGTGGTTTGTCATCAACTGCCTCAGGAGCATGAGCCTAGTATTCCTTGGTGGTCTCCCATCCACATACTGACCAGGGCTGACTGCTTAGCATCCAAGATCTGACAAGATCAGGCTAGTACATGTTCTCTAGCAAGTCTTCAGGCCAAACACTTATAATATCAGTTAAAAATAGTATAGGGAGATATTAGTTATAAAACCTCAAATGCACATCAGGATGAATGTTGTTTAAATGAATTTCCACAACTATGTATTCATTACAACTACATCCTGAGATTCTCAGACTGAGAATAGCGGAAGCAGGTATTTCGGTTCCCAGGTATCAATGATGCGACTGGCCTCCACGCGGGCTACATAGGGCTCTTCTGACTCTGGCCGGCCTGAATGGAACAACACCTCTCCTCCAAAGCTGTTAGGGCCTACGGGGACCTTAACGAGTTCCGCAGGGCCTGTAAAACGGAGTTGTTCCGCCGGGCCTTTGGAGGGACCAGCCACTGAAATGGTGCCCCAGCCGGCCAGTCATCTCGGCTACCATCTAATGTGGCTTGCCACCCTCCCCACCCCTTCTTTTCTCTTGGGAGAATTTTAACGAAAAACGGGGTTGGTCGGACGCCTTCCCATTATTATTATTATTAGTGTTATGTAACCGCTGTTTTAATGATTTTAATAATTTATTTATTATGTTTTATGTTGTACACCGCCCAGAGCCCCTAGGGGATGGGGCGGTATAAAAGTTTAAACAATCAATCAATCAATCAATCAATCAATCAATCAATCAATCAATCAATCAATAAAATAATTTTTAACTGCAGGTTCAGGTCGCTTTTAAGGATGCTTATTGTCCATTTTGAGCATGATAAATATAGATTGTATGTTAAACTTGCATTGCATCACCAGACATAAATGGGTGTGTAAATAAAGTATTTATTTTCTCATCAGTGACTCTGGCAAAAACAATGAATATAGCTCTTCTTCAGAAATTACACATTAATCTCACAAGGGGGAAAAAATCCTCCCACCAAATCATTCAGGAGGCACATTTTAATGGATTGTGTATGCATCAGATCTTGAAACAATTACACCAAACATTTCCCAAAATACAAAAGCAATTAATAGATTAAACCTTCTTTATTATTCTTTTTGTGTGTATATGTGATTAGTTTAAAGATCAGAGAGGCTAAAGTGAATTAAAGATGGAATGAACACCAAAGCAAAGCAAAGTGCACTTTACCCATAGGTGAAAGAAACAAAATGAAATCACATTGCTAAAGTGTTTGAATGGTTCAAAAAAGGATTATACTTTGAAAGTTCTTAAACATATCTTGCAAAATATAAAGCCCTTAAAGAATTAGATGATGGCATGTTTGGGTTGGATCCAACCAGCTTTTCCAATGTGAAAGAAACAAGGGAGTCCATGTTGACTAATAAAAAAGCTGTGCATGGAAGCACAGGAATTTCGTAGGGGAAAAAAGTCATGTTGAGTGGCATCTGAGTGTGACAGAGGTGAGAAAGCTGTCCAACACTTTGTTTTCAGTAGACTCAATAGCATGGCATGGCAGCTGTATGTGTGTGAACTACCTAAGTGAGCAACACTTCACTGATGCAAGAATAGGCCACATGGTATTTATATCTAGTAATCATCTTTCTGCACTGTTGCATAAGCTCAGAAAGTCAGTCAACTGTAAAGTCACTCTCAATGTGAGTAAAGCACTGCATCTGGCAAAAAATGTCATGCTTGCCATGGGAGACCAAAAAAGTTGGGAGGCCACTGTATGAAGCACCCAAGTATATTTCTTTTTTATGTAGTGGGTACGTGGGGCCTCAGTTCAGACCAAAAGTGTACAGCAAAAGGAGGAGGTTACATCCTCCTCCCCTGACCCACCAATGACATTTTACCAATTTGAAATGGCTCAGCAGAATTGCTTTTTGCCTTGTTTGGGGAAAACAGACAAAACCTGTATGTTTTTTGTCTGTGAATGAATAGCATCTGCTTCAAGTCAGGCTTAATTCCCACTTCCCACATAATTGGTCCTAATATGAATCAGAGTTCCCTGTGTGGCTTATCCAAAAGAAAAACAAATAATGCTTGGTAACCCATAAGGAGAACTTCCAGCGTCACATCTGCTTTGGCACCGAGGGAGAGTGAGATGAATTTTTTAAGCCAGTGGGCAGGCAAAATGGCTCACATAGGAAGCTCAGCTTCAATATCCAAGGGACATTTACAATTTAAATTGTAAAAATAAATTTGTTTGCTCCTCTTTTACACCACCAAGCAAATGGTCCTGGGCTATACTTTGTATGATTTGGACACTATGGCACAGAATACATACTCTAATTATAGTCTCAAATACGTACTCATTTTACAAGAATTCACTGATAGATGCAGTAAGCTTTCAAGCGCTAGTTCAAGATGCATTAATAGAGAGGCAAGAATTCACAGCTCATCTACAAGTAGCTGTTAAGTTGTCAGGCAAGTGAACGCTTGCAGTTAAATTTAGGATTTTAATGCTGCCTTATGAAGAACCAACATGAAATAGTGTTAGTATCCAGAAACAAAAAATGAGAAGCTAGATTGCTAGAAACTGGGTTGCTTAAAGTACAACTCTCTGGCAGAAATATGCCATGCAACAGCAAATCAATACTGAGAAATTCTCACAGTAGAATAGAATGAAATAAGTCAAATACAGAACTTATAGCAATGTGTACAAGGCCCTTGTTTATTCAGCATGAAATTAAAAGAAGCAAAGCAAATTCACAGAGATCGGAAGACAGTAATCACTTACAGTAGGTACAAATAAAACATTCATCAGAGGAAGAATGACAGAAAACGTGGACTATTTCTCTGGCAAAACTGCTTAATTTACCACTGTATGACATGACATCATTCTCCTGTAACAGTTCTGGGTTCAAATATAACGGACCTGTCACAGGGGCTGATCATGTTTCCAAATTTGTTTTAAACATACATGTTAGTAGTTATTCAGTGAGTACTATGAACCCACCAGCCCACGGCATCTCCCCTTTTTGCTTGCCTTTGTGCATCTGCCCACTACAAGTGCCCCAATCCAATTGCTCACTTGTGTGTCCTTCCCCCTGCCACCTACAGGCTCTTCCTCCAGCCCATCATTTCAATTCCTCTTTCCCCAGCAGCTCCTTTTGGCTTCCAAAGTGCACTGCTGAGAGGACCCTTTACAGACAAAAGATCATATGGCTGAGATGAGATTGCTCCTCTCCCATCAGCAAAACAATGATAGCATACAACCTTCTGTGTTCAGAATAAAGATTTCAAAAATTAACAGGCAGCTAATGTTCCAGAAATCAAGACTTCAGAAATTTTTATTGAGCACTAAATTCCTTTAGTAGTCTGACTAAAACTTGACATTTCACAAAAAGCATGATTGAACTTCCTCAGTGTTACAATCCATTCTAAAGAGAGAAATGTTGCTCTTTTAATTTTACCTCTACTGTCCAAGAGGACTGAAAAAACAGAACAGGTATCCAGATCTCTATGAGTAGAGGGCCATCCATGAATTGAGTAGTGGAGATTAATTTTCAGTCCCTTAATGAGGTGCAAATTGCGCCAACACATTAAGCATCAATTATCCTTTAGTTAAATGCAGCCTGTGCATTTTAGTGGCTTATATGTGCACTGATAATAAAGTGCAAATAATTTAGATGCTCAAAGGTAAGGGATCCAATATGAATGCTCCATTTTTACTGGCTCTGGCAACAGAAATGCTGCTTGCACTTGAAAGACTTATTGCCCCTCCTAAATCTCCAAAAGTGTGATATGATAATAGTCTTTTAACCTAGGGCCAATCATCAGGCAAGGGATTCATTTTTGAGTCTCACAAAATTCCTAATCCCAACACTCATAGTGAATTCCTAAAGTCTCCCTGTTTTGTTTGTCTAATGTGGATTGGAAGACCAATTGACAGGGAGAGTGCAATTTTTGGGGTACTTTGCTAAATGGTAATACTGGCAATATGTCTGTGTCATCAGGTCATTAGCATTTGGAGGACAAGCCAGAAAAGGCATTTGCCCAGGGTTCTGCAGATATGTGGCAGCAGATTATATACTGTCAACTATATTTATAGCTTTTCTTATCCTTTAATCTAATTTTGCTTTTCCATGAAAATTGCTTGTGCTGTTGGGAGTGATAATCATGTAATTAACTGTCACCAGGGAAATAGAAATGTTTGACTAAGCCTTGTCAAATGAAGTTCAGCTATTTTACTCCAAAATCCATTTACTTGTAAAGCTTGGAGTGGTTTCTTCAATCCACTAACAAAATTAATATCTGGTATGTTGGGATGGTTATTTTGTTCTCAAAATCAACCCTAGTATTGATATGGCAAAAAAAACCCCTCAAACAATAACTAGAAGATATGGCAATCACAGATAATCATGGCAAATCTAAAACTCTGTACCATATGCTCATCAGAGTTGAGCCTGCCTTGAGTTCATAATTTTAATGGCAATATATAGTATTCAGATTGCTATTCAATCTATTGAGACCTCTGAATTCCATTTTTCTTTAATTTTGAATACAAGCCTGTGACTTGTAATTCCTCACACTCACCTGCATCAACTGCTGTGATAGTGTTGCAAAGGAAACTTCAACACTCCTCCCCACATTCATAACGCTTCTGTACCTTAGAAGTCCTGTGATGTGTGGTTTTTCCCACAGTATCTGAAATCCATACAAGGGCATTAGGCACTCTGTAAAAACTACAATACTCAGGTCAGCTGCCTCTTGGAGGCCCATTCTGCATGGGCCATTTAAAGCGGGCTATGTCCGCTTTCTAACTCGTTTTGTGTGGGACCTTCACATGGTTTCCACTCAGTGGTGGGATTCAAATAATTTAACAACTGGTTCTGGTGGTGGGATTCAAATAATTTAACAACCGGTTCTGGAGGTGGGATTCAAATAATTTAACAACTGGTTGTTTACAAGCACCATTTTAACAACCAGTTTTGCCAAAGTGGTGCGAACCAGCTGAATCCCACTACTGTTCCAACCCCTAAAATGAGTCAGGGTTGCATTTTAGTGGCCAAACCGGGTTTTTCAGGAATCGCTGAAAACACAATTCTTTTGGAAAAACCCGGCAGTGACCTGGCACCATGAGAAGGGGCTGGCAGGAGGCAGGTTTGTTAAGCCCGCCTCCAGCAATGGCGACATCCATGCTGGCACCATCCATGCTGGGGAGGGAGAACCCTCTGCCCTGCAGGCCGCTTCCTGCTGGATAAATGGCCAGGCAGGGTTGGAAGCTGCCAGGCTAAGCAGGCAGCCCAGAGCACAACCCCAGGGCTGCCTTTTTTCTTTTTAGCATATTGTCCCTACATTGCTATGCAGAAGCACACCCGTGTGCAACTGGCGTAGCATGACCAAGTTGGCAGGATGGAGTGAGGGCACTTGGAGGGGATGATTCTCAACTCCTGGGTGGCCCAAATGTCCAGTCTGGACAGTGGCTCTGGGCCTGGGAGGGGTTGCCTGAGCTGGACCTGACAGAGCCTACCTGTCAATCTCTCCACCTCAGCCACTGGAGAGGTCTCTGGGTCTGGGAGGAGTGTCTTGGGGGAGTGACCAGGGAGTTTGGGAGACCTTGGAGGGTACTTGGGATTTGGAAGGCATCTGCAGGGAGAACTGTCTGTCAGGGAAGGAGCGTGGTCAGTGCAGTAAGGCAGTGGTGGGGCTCCACTGCTCCAGGGGTCCATTTCTCACACATGGCCTCCACAAGGGCAGGTGATGGAAGAGTGCCAGGGTGTGGGGTAGCTTGGAGGGACACGGAGACACAAGACCTACTAGCATTCTGGGCCAGTCATCCAGCAGGCATTGGGCAGGAGCCACAGCAACCTGGATTCTTTGAGAGGGTGGACTAAGAGATGAGGCGCCTGGGCCACCAGTGCATGGTCACTGAATGCTATCTCAAAAACCAAAGCCATGAGGCATGAGTACAAGTGTGTGGTCCAGCACAATAAAGGGACAGGCAATGAGAGACCCAGCTGCCCCTTCTATGAGGAGCTAGACCACATACTTGGGGGAGACCAGAGCATCCAGCCCCTGCAAGTTGCCAGAAGCTTCCGCCTGAGGGTCGAGGCTGAGCCTGAGCTAGGTCTGTCCAACCAAGCACTGGCCACACTGGAGCAGGTGTCCACCCCCCAGCCTGACGCAACATCTGCCAGGCCACCCCATGCCCCTTGCAGTCCCCCTGGATTCAGGTAAGAGGGGAGAGGACCTCTATCACCCTGTGCCCCCTGGCCTAGTACAGAGCAACATTCCCGGGGGCTCCCAGACAAATGCAGTCCTCAGACAATGGGAGCCTTGGATGCTTACAGTCCCATTGGCAGCCTCTCCCCCGCACAGCAGTTGCAGCTGCAGATAAGGGCAGAGAGCCTTGAGGGTCCTGGAAAGGGGTGGGGCCTGGTCAGAGTCCATGAAGGCAACTACTGGCAGAGGCTGGAAACATGACTGGGCCCTGACAGCTGCCTGGCCATGCCCCATGTCAACCACCCCAAAAGACTCAATGGAAACATGGAAAGCAATTTTAAATACATAAATAATACATTCTATCCCAATATACTAACATTGACATACCTTTGGAATAACATCTGAGGCTATAAAAAGAAAAGAGCCCTTTATTTGATTTGTATAGGCAGCAAATATGTGAGAAACTCACAAGGAAAGGCAAATCACATTCTCCTTTTCATCTTTTATTCAGACTCCCATCACCCCTGTAGTTTTCTCTTTTGTCCATCACCACCTATTGATATGCAGCCCCCAAATGACAACTTGTGATGATATGTCATGAGATTTCTTTTTTTCCCTTTAAGTCACTTTGGGCTAGTGCTAGTCAGTTCCCTCACAACTTTCTCAGCCCATTAGGAGGCAGGCAATGGCAAACCACTTCTAAATGTCTCTTGCCTTGAAAGCACTTTAGGGTTGCCACAAATCAGCTGTGACTTGACAGCACTTTATACCACCAAGTTGCAACACCATTAAAACTCTCACTTTCCCTCTCCCCTTTCTGAAGAAGTTCCCTTATGCTGAACTGGACCATGGACTTATCAAGGGCAGTACTGTCTACTCTGAGTGGCAGCAGAGACTTCAGGAAGAGACCTTTCACATCAGCATCTACCAGATACTTTTAACTGGGACCTGGGACCTTCTGCATCCATAGCAGATGCTCAGCTACAGATGTCCTAGCCACAGTTTTTCACCTATTTTTCTGAAAACCAGAGGGTTCCCCTATGCCTGGATGGCTCCTCTTTCACAGTTTTCTGATTCACTTAGAGAGGTCATGTCCAGCATTAGATATATTACCAAACAAGCATTCATCTCATAAATCTACACTAATGAGCCATCATTGTTGTGAAACATATATCCAAGTTAGTGAACCTGATCCAGCTATTTCCAAGGGGCATAAAATGTCTAACAGGTAAACAGAACCCCGTACAAATGTTCCATTCATTTCAAGGGTGGAAACAAGGGCAGATAAGCCTGTATTCATCATACTGAGGAACTCTGTATGCTGAGGAACCCTATATGTGAAACTCTGGGATCTAGGACTGTACATTTAGGATTGTAGTTTATCTTTTAGGGTCAAACTGAGTATGAAGTAAGAGATTTGTGATTATAATATACTTCTTTAAAGAAGGTAATAAGCATCCTTGCAAGGTTGCTTTAAAAATCAGGGGTTAGGTCAGGGACATAGGTATAGATTTTTTATGAGGGGGGTTCTGTTTACCCGTCCCTATGGCATGGCCACGCTTCCCCAAGCCCCGCCTCTGGCTCTCCAAGGCTGAGGACAGCAGACTCCCCCGTCCTGGCCTCCCATCCCCCCATCAGCTGGGCTCCCAGCCGGCAGCTGGCAGTTCCTTCTGCCTTCCCCTCTGGGCAGAGGCATAGAGGGAAAATGGAGCCCACTGCAAAATCTGAGTTTTGCGCCCCCGCCTCTGTGATGCTGGAATCCACCCCCAAACAGCATCACTTTCAATGGTGTTTAAACTAGAGAGCCCAAATTCTCCTTTTAAATCTACCTTAAAGGGAGAATCTGGGGTCCCCAGTTAAACAACATTGAAAGTGATGCTGTTTTGGAGTGGATTATCCCCCATTGTGAAACAGCATCGCTTTCAATGTGGCATAGTGGTTAAGAACAGGTGCATTCTAATCTGGAGGAAGTGGATTTGATTCCCTGCTCTGCCGCTTGAGCTGTGGAGGCTTATCTGGGGAATTCAGATTAGCCTGTGCACTCCCACACATGCCAGCTGGGTGACCTTGAGCTAGTCACAGCTGTTCGGAGCTCTCTCAGTCCCACCCACCTCACAGGGTGTTTGTTGTGAGGGGGGAAGGTCAAGGAGATTGTAAGCTCCTTTAAGTCTCCTACAGGAGAGAAAGGGGGGGATATAAATCCAAACTCTTCTTCTAAACTGAGGACCTGAGATTCTCCCTTTAAATTTATGCTGAAGGGGGTGGATTTAAAAGGAGAATCTGAGGAAATTTGGGAGGTGCCTGATGTCAGGGGTGCAATTGTTAAGCTAGCAGCACCAAACTTTTAGGGTATCTTTAGGAGTCTCTCCTAATGATACCACCCAGGTTTGGTGAAGTTTGGTTCAGGGGGTCCAAAGTTAGGGACCCTCAAAGGTGTAGCCCCATCTCCTATTACCTTCCATTGGAAACAATGGGGGATGGGGCACCCCCTTTGGAACTCGATAGCTTTGGGCCCCCTGGACCAAACTTCACAAAGCCTGGGTGATATCAGTAAGCGACTCTCCTGACGATACCTCCCAGGTTTGGTGAAGTTTGGTTCAGGGTGTCCAAAGTTATGGGCCCTCAAAAGTGTAGCCCCCATCTTCTATTAGCTCCCATTGGAAACAATGGAGGATGTGGGCACCCCTTTTGGGAGTCCATAACTTTGGACCGCCTGAACCAAACCTCACCAAACCAGGGCAGTATCATCAGGAGAGTCCCCCAAACAATTCCTGAAAGTATTGTGCTGCTAGCCTAAACAATGCGCCCCCTGCAGGCCAAAAACCAAAAACACTAAAATGTTTTAAAAACCCACAAACGGGTGGGCGGAGCTTCGGACATGAATGGGGAGGATCTGAACCCGAGAACCCCTCCCTTACCTACGTCCTTGGGTTAGGTGGTTGTTTCCTCCTGTCTCCTCCAAAACTGAAATTGCCACAATGAGCATCACTGGGAATGAGAGAGACAGGTACAAGTGCTGTACATGTCTTCTCCTTAGTTGAAGAAATAATTGCATCTCTGAGGTAACATTTTAAATAATGTAAGGGAGGAAAGAGTCAAGCCCTTCCACAAACCTTTCCCAGACATTAAAGATGCTACATGGGACTGATATTTAGATTTTTAAAAACCCTAATTTTTCATTTCATTTGTTAGATGTTATGTCTAGTTGGGTTTTTATCTACCCTGTTTGTGTAAGTGAGGCCATGAATGTATAACACTGCCGTATCAAATTTAATTTGGGTCAACAACATATTTATGATTAAGCAATGTATCAGTCACGGTACTGAAAGGTTTGCGAGCTTATTCCTGTTAGGTTCAAATTATATCATATCATTTCTTGGATAGGTTGTCATTCTGTCATATTTTACAGTGCTATCCTTAAGCAGCTGTAATTGTACATCATGAGAATTTGCCCAGAATGGATTCATTTGTCCTTGCATCATGGATTTTCAGAGTTATGCTGCTCACTCTTTCTAATTAACTAGAATGGTGCCATTGCCAGGTCTAATCACTTGGAAAATGTACTGCTTTCATTTTAAGCAAGCTGACTTAAATAAAGCATTCTGGGGTTCAAAAGCATCTCTCTATTAGTGAACCCTATTAGCAAGTTATCCATTATTGATGCAAAATTGTCTCTGAAGCTGCATTTAGTTTCAAAGAAGGCAACCCACAAGACACCTCAGAGGGCACAATTAACTAAACTCAGGAATGACACCTGACAAGGTCTGCAGAAAAGCCCTTTTATCCAACAGAGCTGCCACAAGATGCTCTTCTTCTGATATTTTCTGACTCTCAGAGCACATATTGACCATGACAAAGCTCATTTAAGTGGGAAATGTTCGTGATTTTCTCATGGAATATAACTGTTCCATATCATTGCCTTCAGATCTACTGTCCTCCAGTTTTCAAATCATCCTTGGGGGGTTAACTGGACAATGACTGTCTTTTCTGCTCTAATTAACTTGCCTTCATTGACCAGCAGGAAAATGATGAAAGAACATGAAGGTCTTTTTAAAAAAAGGAAAAAGAAAAGACATAAAAGTAGCTAATTTGTTGCAGAAAGTTTGAGAAGTAAAATAGGATTTTCTGTGCACTGCCTGTTGCATCGGGCAGCATCACCTCCTTGCTGGCTATTTTTGCTGCTAATTATTACAAATGGAATAATGTCAAGCAACATATGCATGCATACAATTTTCACATGACAAAATATGTCAATTTTGCAGTGTTTTCCATGGAAACATGCAACTTTGACCTGTGGAATCGGTAGGCAATATGAAACCTCTGTACTGGCCAGTCTCGGCATAATTACAGATAGTCTCCTCCCATACTTTTCAGCCCAGCATTAAAGCCTTTTCTCTGTGTCTCACTCCTTCAGAGGTGAGATGGGTGGTGATTAGAGACAGGGCATTTTCAGTGGTGGAATCTCACCTTTGGAATGTTCTCCCCCTTACGTGCAGAGTTACTTGAACTTGTATTGTTGAAGGTTTTCACGGTCGGAATCACAATGATGTTGTGGGTTTTCCGGGTTGTATGGCCATGGAACACTACTGGAACATGGCCATACAACCTGGAAAACCCGCAACATCCTACTTGAATTTATTTATTATTTATTTTGTCGCAACATTTATATTGTGTATTTCTGCCAAATCAGAACCACTATGGTTGCTAACAAAACAACCACTTGTTCTACTGCTTTTCACATTACACCTGTGTATACCTGGGATGGGACTCATTGGTTGAGGCTGTGTGTGTATGCGTGAGAGAGAGAGAGAGAGAGAGAGAGAGAAGTTTGGTGATCAGGCTATTGTGGACCATCCAGGGTGGGGCAAGGCCATTAGCAAGCTGAACAGATCCAGGGATGGAAGTTGAAATTTGAGTAGTGTTGCCAGGCTAAGGTTTAACTGTTCTGGTGGGGTCTTGCTAGAGACTTAATAATAACATTGCCAGCACCAAGATGACATCACTTCCAAGTGATGTTGGAAGCAGCAGCATCATGGCGCTAATGATGTCACTAAGTTCTGTCCCAGCTGTACATAACTGTCGTATTAAAAGCAAAAGAGCAAATGTCTGTTTTAATTGTGAGCTGCTTTGGCAACCCTGATTGGGCAGAAAGGCAAGATATAAATTTTGTAAAACAAAAAATAAATACATAAACTCAGGCAGTCCAGCCCTGGACTCCCTCTGCATGGGTTCTCGTTTACCCAGATATGATATTATTATTTCTACTCTAACTCCTCTGTCAGCAGTGCTAGATGAAAAACACACATGGGTATATGCTAAGGGGGGAAAAACCTTAAATGGAATTCAGCAAACTGACAATGAACCAGAAAAATTACAGCCTTTGCTAATGGTGTTCTTTGATGTGCCTCGTTTTCAAACCCACGTGTTTGCATTTATTGGCTATATTTCTTAAGCCCTAGTTTCTGCTGATTAAAAAAATGAACCATCAGGCTTTGTATCACTGATGATTTATCAGCACAAAGATGCATTCCATTTCTTTATTCTCCTGCTGTGAGTTCCTGTATGGCAATCAGGAAAAAAGTGTGCAAGCAGCAGGTCAGTAACTCTCATTTCCTACAAAAAAAAATCTTTGTTAAAAATTAGACTACCAAAGAAGATAAATCATGGAAACTTTGTGTAGCAAAATAATGAACTAACAGGGCAATACTAAGTGGAGTTACACCAATATAAGTCCATCAGTGAACTTAGAAGGATACAGCTCCGCTAAAACTACCTGGCACAATAGACAGAGAACACTTTCACAACTGAAGCTGAAAATACTCTTCTTCGCACTGTTTTGGATAGGTATGCCAAGAACATATTGTTGAAGGCTTTCACGGCCAGAATCACTTGGGTGCTGTGTGGTTTCCGGGCTGTATGGCCGTGTTCTAGCAGCGTTCTCTCCTGTCATTTCACCTGCATCTGTGGCTGGCATCTTCAGAGGATCTGATAGTTGGAAAGGAAAGCAAGTGGAGTATATATACCTGTGAGTAAAGGTCAATAGGTGAAGGCATCTGAATAGGAGTGGCCTGGCAAGTGAGTAACAATGACGTGTAGCATGTGAGTAACAATGGAGATAGCAAGGTCAATAGGTGAGGCATCTGAATAGAAGTAGTCTGGCCTTTGTTCCCTATTGACCTTTACTCACAGGTATATATACTCTACTTGCTTTCCTTTCCAACTATCAGATCCTCTGAAGATGCCATACAGCCCAGAAACCACACAGCACCCTATGCCAAGAACATCCATTACTTTCAACCCCCAAAATAGAAATTGCATATTTGACTCTGTCATTTGTTTGGCAAAGCTGGTATTTTTGCAATCAGCTTTAAATGTTTCTAGAAACTGATAGTAATGGAATTGTTTTTTAACATTGGTGGTTTCTGCACAGCATAAATATAATGTCTTTAGGACATTATAAAAATGTTTGGGGGAAGAACTTCTCACAGTTCTCTTCCCCTAAACGACTTCAGTCCATTTTATTTCTGTCAACCCAGGTTTTTCAAAAATTGCTAAACTAAAGATCTTTCCCCCACAAACAGTAGGAAACACTTTATTTCTCCCACCCAAACCTCTTATTTTCATTTTTGCAGCTTGCACCTGCCATTTTGTGTGCTAAAGCAGATTTTCCATGAAGATTCCCCACGTCAAAGATTTTATCTTCCCGTTCACTCAGTTTTCTCTGCTTTCAGATCATTTGTGAGCAATTTCACTGTAAAAAGTAGATGAATAAAATTTGTTGTGCCTAGCAATCCCAATCAAGTGTTGTTTTTTCTCTTTTTTGTTTTGAGGGGGATGACTGCAAAGCTATGGTGACATAATTATCTCTGGTGCCTTATGTACCATCTGCTTACTTGAACATCAGCCGGTCCCCTCCCGGGGTATAATGCCAGACGTCATTTATTTAGTTACTTATGGATGGGTTATTACTGCTACTGTTTTTATTGAAATGTATTTATTGTTTTAATTGGGATTATTCGATTTGTGTCTTTTAATTACATTGTATTGGTTGTTATGTTGTAAACCGCCCTGAGCCCTTTGGGGGTAGGGCGGTTTACCAAATTGAATAAATAATAATTTAAAAATAATTAGAGAAGCTGCAATATGTGCATATTTGTGTCACTGTAGCTTCACAGACATCCCCCTCAAAAAAATGGGGAAAACAACTCTTGCAGGGGATCACTAGGCTAAACAAACTTAATTCATCTATTTTTTACAGTGAAATTGCTTATGGATGAGCTGCAAGCAGAGGAAACCTCTGTGGGAATCTTCATGGAGAATTAACTGCAGCACACAAAATGGTGGGTGCAACTGTGAAACTGACAAGAGTTCCACGCAGCAGGTGGGGGGAAAGATCCATTTTGTCCATCAATGCTTGTGTTCTCTCACTGTAGGAACACAAAATTCCAAAATGGATCTTTTAAAAACGTCCTAAAGATGTTATATTTATGCTGTGCAAAATCCACCAGTATCTTTTATTAATAGGTTTAAGTTCACATTTGTTATCTTAAAAATCCAGCAATTCTCTATAAGTAGAACATTTTTCTTGCATATTTCTTATCCACTTCTTGTAATGTTGCTGAATTTACCTCTGTTCTTTTATTCACCTCTTCTAATGTGGTTTGAAGTTAACTAAGGATCTGCACCAAATCTGCAACACTGAGTTTTTCAGGGATCAGTGTCATCTCCTTTGGGGCATTTGATGTATCATGTAGAGGCATGTGTTGCAGAGTCTCTCCTCAATGGGATCTTCAGGTCTCACTGAGTCCTGCTTACCAGCCATATTCTAATTCTTCAGATTACAATTACCAAATCAATGTATTGTCGAAGGCTTTCACGGCCGGAATTGCACTCACAATGGGTCTGTGTGGAGTGGAGTCCTTGTGGATTTTTGGGAGTCCATAAAGACTTTATGGAGTCCATAAAGACTTTATTCTAGACTTTATGGATTCCCAAAAATCTACAAGGACTCCACTCCACTCAGACCCATTGTGAGTGCAATCGAATCCCCTACATATGATTTGGCAAAATTCCTGGCTGCTCAACTACAAATCCATATTGGACTGACATTAAGGACTTTGCTCACTTCATTGAAAAAAAATCAGCAATCTTAAACTCAACCCCAATGACAAACTGATCAGCTTTGATGTGGTTTCCCTATTCACCAAGGTCTCCATAGCAGACACCATGGCACTCATTAACCGGAAATTCCCAAAAGACATCACAGCCCTGTTTGAACATTGCCTCACTACCAGCTACTTCCAGTGGGATAATGAATTCTATGAACAGAAAGATGGGGTAGCCATGGGTAGCCCTCTTAGCCCTGTAATAGCAAATTTTTATATGGAACACTTTGAGGAACAAGCCCTGGAAACAGCACCAAAAAAGCCCACCATATGGTTCTGTTATGTGGATGACACATTCACCATTTGGAGCCACGGAGAAGAAGAACTAAACAAGTTCCTGGACCATATCAACAAGATCCACCCAAACATCCAATTTACTATGGAAAAAGAAAATGAAGGAAAACTGCCATTTCTAGATGTCTTAGTCATCCGCAAACCAAACCAACAATTGGGCCACACAGTATACAGAAAACCGACGCACACAGATAGATATCTACACAAAAACTCCAATCATCATCCAGGACAAAAAAGGAGCACCATAAAAACTTTGGTAGATCGCGCAAACAGAATCTGTGAACCCCACCTCCTTCAAGATGAATTGAATCACCTAAACTGGGCTCTACAGGCTAATGGTTACTCTACTACAGACATCAGAAGAGCTGCAAGACCAAGAACAAGCCACATGAACAAGGATAAAGAGCCATCTAGAGGGAAAGTGTTCTTACCATACACCAAGGGAACCACTGACCGTATAGGAAAACTGATGAAGAAACATTACCTACAAACAATCTACAGACCCACTAAGAAAATTCAACAAATGCTACGTTCAGCAAAGGATAAGAAAGATCCTCTAGCTACTGCAGGAGTCTACCGCATATCATGTAGCTGTGGACAAGTCTACATAGGAACCACCAAACGCAGCGCTCAGACACGAATTAAAGAACACGAAAGGCACTGCAGACTATTTCAGCCAGAAAAATCAGCAATAGCAGAACACTTGATAAACCAACCTGGACACAGAATATTATTTGAAAACACAGAAATTCTGGACCACTCTGACAACCACTACGTCAGACTATACAGAGAAGCCATTGAAATTCACTAGCACATGGACAACTTCAACAGGAAGGAAGAAACCATGAAAATGAACAGAATTTGGCTGCCAGTGTCGAAAAACTCTAGAATCAAGACAGTGACTTATCAGCTCTACACAAACACAGGACACACATATCCCACACATATTGTCTGACAGCAATTTGACAGGGATGTTTGCAACTACCAGGGTTTCTTAATCCACCTCTTATTAAAATTCCCTCTTTTTAATCAGGCTATCCAACTGCAAGAATTGCCTGAGAAAACAGGTTTACAGCATTGTTGAATTTCTGCTATGCACACAATCCAAGGTTTAACTGCATAGCCACAGGATGTAAAGGCAATTCAGTATGAATTTTTAAGGATGAAGGATGGTATTTTTAAGGATGGTATTTTTAAGGATGAAAATGAAAGTTACATTACAACTGTTATGAAGTTTTGGAAATTCTGATGTAGGTGTAAATATTGTTGTACTGGAAAGTGCATAATAACTGCAATACTGTCAGTATCTGGAACAGGCATTTGCATGATAAAGGATTAACCTATGCTTTTGTGCAGGTAAAGGAAAGCAGGATAATCAAGTCAAAGAAACCCATTGTAGACATGCTATGCTGAAATATATAGGAAGAAACCATCTACATAAAATGATCACCCTGAATATTAATTACTAGAAGTGATACATCTGTTTCTTACAGCAAGAACTTTAAGCAAGTAAATGAAGGTTTTTTAAAAACAGTTTGGGGAGATGTACAATATATTGAAACAATATAATTACTTGGAAGAACATGTGTACATAAAGTGCTGTCAAGTCACAGCTGATTTATGACTCCCTATAGGGTTTTTAATGCAAGAGACATACAGAGGTGGTTTGCCATTTCCTGCCATTGTCAATCTCTGCATTATCACTGTGGTTTAGTGGTTAAGAGCAGCAGACTGTAATTTGGAGAACCAGATTTGATTCCCTGCTCCTCCACACATATAGTGGATTCTAATAATGAGAACCAAATTAGATTCCCCACTCCTCCACAAGAAACCTGTTGGGTGACCTTGGGACAGTCACAGTTCTCTTGGAACTCTCTCAGCCCCACCTACCTCTCAAAGTGTCTGTTCTGGGGAGGAGAAAGTGATTGTAAGCTGCTTTGAGACTCCTTTCAGTAGAGAAAAGCAGGGTATAAAAACCAACTTTTCTTCTTCTCCCATCCAAATACTTATCAGGGCCAACCCTGCTTAGTTTCTTCAGTCTGATGAGATTAGGCTAGCCTGGGCTATCCAGGTCAGAGCACTTGGAAGAATATCCCATCCCATAGTCCAGAATGGTTGGAGCCAGGGATACTCAGTAATTTGCCAGTTTGGCTCACAACCTGCTTATCAGTCATGATCAGTCATGAGAGCCAATCTTTCAACTGATATTTTGATTATATATGAATAGTTCAAATGCATCTAGCATCACATGCTGCTTTCTAAGCAACAGATCCCTATCTTGTCTGAATGTTAAAAGACGCACAGTTTTTTAGAGAAATTTTCTTCAGTTAAGGCTTGCAATCAGCTAACTTGCAATCAGTGATGCCAACTGATGCCAATAATCATGAACGTGCATATCCTCTGAAGGGTCATTTTAAAATTTCATTTGTCTGCAAAGACACAAAGAAAGAATGATTTTGTGTAGAAAATCACATGTGTAGAACTGCTTATATCAGTTCCTTCTGATGGATTCATGGTGGGCAGCTTTATATATTAGTTGCTAGTGGTATGAGTCTGCTGGTAAAGACAGCTTCTTTGGAGTTTTCCAAGCAGTAAAGGAATCACAAAAGCTTTTGTTGGTTTTCCTTTATATTCTTTTTATACAGATGCTCTTAAGACACATTCAAGAAAGAAGGTAGAAAATATCTGTAGATATGTTTCAATAACATGAATTTTCTCACGTGTGAAAGATGCATTTAGAAAACCATGCTGAAAGTGATTTTTTTAAAGTTTCTGATCATTCTTGGGTTCAAAAGGCTGCTTTAGACAAGCACAAAGGCCCAGAGCAATTTTTATTTTTTCTCTGATTACTCTCCAGATTTTATTAACAGCAACAAATTTATAAATGAGGAGGGGATACTGTGGCTCAACCAGAAATTCAAAACAAGCCTTTCTTCCTGTGATTGTTCACTGAAAGCAAACATCCCTGATATTTTAATAATGTTTGTTCTTCCTATATGTATGTGTGTGTTTATAGACCATCTCCTTCAGTCCGGTTTTGCCCTTTCCAATGACAGGGAGGGCATTTTTAAAACATTATTTCAGTCAAACTTCTATTTTAAAAACAAATCTCTCTCTTTGGCTTGTGCAAAGAAACAACACAAGCAGGGTCTCTTTTTGTCTCAAATGCATCTAGCAAATGCATCATTGAAAATGCAGCCATTTTCTCCAGGTGAACTGATCTCTGCCACCTGGAAATCTCCAGCCACCTTAGCGATTCTAAGGCAGAAACTACAGAACTAGAGCTAAAGCAAAAAGCAGAGGCTTCAAAGCTACCTATCAACACATGTTTAGAACAGAGTTCTCAGTAAAGATTCCAAGCATCTGGGCAGCCAATAAACCAGTTTTGCAGCCAGCCAATGGTCTTGACCCAAACAAAATTCACTTGAAAATTGAAAAGAGTACAAAGGAAAAGCAGCAAAATCTTTGGACATCTGCCCAATCTTGCATGAAAGTGTGCACTTCAAAGAATGGCAAGGCAACTCAGGGTACAAAACCAGACAGAGCTCATAGATTAAACATATTCTGGCTTCAGTTATAAGGACATAGTTCTGAATAGATTGCAAATAATACCCTTTTGGGGAGCTTAGGGAAGAGAAGAAAATTTAGGAGAACTCAGAGGTATGATTCCCAACTGCAAGAAAGTAAGAAGGAGGGCATCTCTATGTCGAAGGAACTGTTCCAAATAATAAAAGAAGCAAACATTTTAGAATCATGTTACAGAAAGTCCTTTCTTCCTCATGGCAAGTTAAAAATATTCCCTGTGTGATGTTGTTTTTGCTTCGTGTGACATACTATCCTTTGCAAGTTTCAGTGCTTGGGTTTTTCTTCAGTTTTTGCTACTTTAGTCAACAACTGCCCTGTCTGGAACTCTGTGGCCCTTTCCGCACTGCGGAAAGGGCGCCCCTGCACCGGCAGGAATTCTGCCGGTGGAGGGGTGAGAGCCGTTCACACAGGAGCATGCAAGCGGCCCCCACAGAGGCCGGCGCAGGAGAGAAGCTGTTGCTCTGCATCGGAGTCCGCCTCTTCCTCGTCCCCTCTCATCTCACCTCATCGCCCCAAGGGGTCCACCCCTGCTGGACTCCTAAGACCCGCCCGCGCTTCCCTTCGACCTCCAGGGGTCGGAGGACAGCGAGGGAGGGCCTCAGCAGTACAGTAGAGCAACACAGGACGACAAGGTGAGGGGGGGGGACAGGGAAAACAGCATGTTCCCGGCGGTGCCGGTGGGAACACGCTGTTTTCCAAAAACCTCCCTCCAGAAGGGAGGTTTTTGGAGGCAGCCTGATGCCGCTGTGGGGGAGGTGGAGGGGTGCCAGGTCGGCGCTGCTGCATTTCAGCAGCGCCGCCTGTGCAAACGGCTCCCTGGGGACGGCGTTTTTGCCATCCCCAGGGCGCCGTATTTGGCCAGTGCGGAAAGGGCCTGTGGCTGGAACTGAATGTAGTCCTGTCAGTTACTGACTGGACAGGTGTCTTCTGCCCAGCCTTCATCTCACAGTCAGGAAACAGGCTCGGGAAAGCCAGTGTTGGAGCTTATACTTCAGTAACACTTTTCCAGTTCAGTTCTGTCAGATCATTCTTTCAGCAGCATGATTTGAGCAACCTTTGTGCTTCTCAGGTTATTCAGGAAATTTACTTCACAATACCATAAAGGAAGCTTAATTAAGTCTTTCTAAAACTGAAAAAAGAAAATGAAAAAATATTTTCAAAAGTCAGTTGGACATATTCACAAGTGACTTCTAGTTCCTAAGAAAAAAATTATCATTAAAATTGGACCTATCACATGCATCTGAAGGAGAGTCTATAGGAGAATTTTTGATTATAAACCCATAAAATAAGGACATATCTCATTTAAACTAGTAAGATATTTATAAGAGTCTGGCTAACATATGATTGCATGTTAAATTGTGTTAACAATCATCATGTATGTTTGATGCATTTTTGTTTATTTTAGGAGTGGCCTAAGCAGCAGCGAAGCTCCCAGGGGGAGGGGGTGCGTGCGACGCACTGGGCGCACGGATTTGGGTCACGTGGGGGGGGGCACAAAATCCCTCCCCGCAGCGCCCACACACACACTTACTTTAGAAAACTGCGCAGACTGGAGAACAGGCCTTCCTGTTCCAGTGGGAACTACATTTCCCAGAGTCTCCTGGGAAATGTAGTTTCCACCAGAACAGAAAGGCCTGTTCTCCAGCCTGCTCCATTTTCTAAAGTAAGTGACAGTGGAAGTGGGGGGGGTCACCGCAGGGGGGTGCATTTCCCCCCATAGTGGCCCCCCTGTGGTGCCCCCCCCACTTACTTTAGGAAACTGAGCAGGAAACCCTGGGAAATGTAGTTCCCACCAGAACAGGAAGGCCTGTTCTCCAGCCTGCTTGGTTTTCTAAAGTAAGTGGGATGGGGAGTGGGAGTGAGGGGGGCGCCGCCGTGGGGGGGGGGCAAAAAAGCCAGTGTGTGCACCGGGCACACTCTGGCCCAGCTACACCTCTGGGCCTAAGAAGGCAAGACGAGATTAACCAATACCGGAGGTTAACTAGCCCCACCTTTTGTGTTTATTTTGAAGCAACAACTTATATATGAAACATCATTTTGTACATAATTGTACTTACTTTAATATTAATTGTAAATGTACTTGGTACAAAATTGTACTCATTTCAACCAAATTGTAAATGTATAAAGTTGTGACAATTACATCATATAAATTATTACTTATGAAATTGTGTATTATACACTGTGGATAAAATTACCCATATTGTTTGTGGTTTAAGCCATTGGATACTGATTTATATTTTGGCCAAACCTCCAAGAAGGGCCTGGAGTTCTCCCAGATTTTAGAGCTGATCTCCTGAAAGCAGAGATCAGTTTCCCTAGGAAAAAAAGGGCATGTTTGGAGGGCATCACATCACTTCCCTGCCGGCCTTCCCTCTTCCCCAGGCATTACCCCATATCCCCAGAATTTTCCAACCCAAAGCTGGAAACACTGTGTAACTTTTTCATTCATGGCCAATGTCAGGGAAGGGGAAGAAAAGAAAAGCAAATTCAACAGCACTTATGAAGATGACCAGCTAATGTCATACTGAGGTAAATAATGGAATCGCTAGTACATGGAGTGAAAGGAGTCCTGTGACACAGAGTGGTAAGCTGGCCGTACTGAAGTTGAAGCTGTGCTTACAACCCAAGCCAGTTTCAGGTTCCTGGCTCAAGGCTGACATTCTTCTTCTTCTTCTTTAATTTTGCTTAATATTACAGCTTTGTTGGCCTTTCATTACAACTCGAGCCTCACCCAGAGGCATAGGATATTGTAATGTATTGATGTAGTATTTGTGTGGCTTCAGAAGGGATACAGCAGGGCTGCCTTCTGAATCTGACAGATGTTGATTTTGTAAATTTGAAGATGTTTTCATTGCTGCCCTAGTGTTTTCATAATGGTGCCCAGGGCGCCAATTACCAGTGGGATGACCTTAGCTGGTTGGTGCCATGGTCATAGTGACCTTCTCATGTTCTTTTTCAGTGACCCTACTGTCACCAAGTGTTGCTATGTCTGTGATGGTCACTTTTTTGTCCTCAATCACTGTGTCAACACTTTGTCCATTTTGATTCAAAAGTCCCACAAGATCTTGACCACCTCATTTTCCATAACTTTGTCTGGGCAATGTTCCCACCAGTTTGTAGAAGTCCTAATGTTATAATTCTTGCATAAATTGTTGTTGTTGTCATCGTCATCTCCTTCTGAGGTCAATAAATGAGTCAAGTGTAAACTGGAGAACACAACGGCAAACCATCCTGTAAGCATAGTCTGTCTAGTAAACATCTTAATGTGATGTCACCTCATGGGTCAGTAATTACCTGGTGCTTGCATGGGGGGGGGGTTCCTTTACCTTTAATACATGTAGTAGCTATTCCAGCCCCCAGCCTCCCCTCCCTTGCATGCCACCCCTCACTCTCTCCCCTCTTTCACTTCTCTTCCCATGCATGCCTCCCCCTCCGTCCCTTTCCTCTCCCTCCCTCTCTCTCTTCCCTTGCATGCCACCCCTCCCTCTCCCTCCCTTCCCTCTCCCTCGTATGTATGTGTGTATGTGTTTCACTTCCACTCGAGTTACTGCCTATGTACTGTTTCCACTGCTCATATCTGGCCTCTGAGTGAACATTCTAAGCAGCACGAACATTCTAAGGGTGACAGTTACACACTCTAAGTTACACATTCTAAGGGTGACAGTTACACACAGGCAGCTGCATGTTCTTCACCATGGAGCACCAGGAAAAAGGCATTTTACCTGGGCCAGGTGTGAAATTTTAGGTATGTGAACATCTAAAAACACTCTCACCTGGCTGACTATAGTGGCTGGGAATTTTCAGAGGAATTGGCCCAGCAGTTACTGAGTTATACTATCATCAACAAAAACACTGGCCCCTCCCTCCCGTCCCTTGCATGTCGCCCCTCACTCTCTTTCCTCCCTCACTTCTCTTCCCTTGCATGCCACCCCTCCCCTCCCTTCCCTTTCCCTTTGCTAGAGTGGGTGGGTCATATCAAGATGATGGGCCCCTGCCTCCCCTCCCCTCCCTTG
Source organism: Sphaerodactylus townsendi (assembly GCF_021028975.2). Taxonomy (NCBI): domain Eukaryota; kingdom Metazoa; phylum Chordata; class Lepidosauria; order Squamata; family Sphaerodactylidae; genus Sphaerodactylus; species Sphaerodactylus townsendi. The sequence continues at coordinate 52,722,466 of NC_059433.1, read as the reverse complement.
CATGCCACCCCTCACTCTCTCCCCTCTCTCACTTCTCTTCCCTTGCATGCCTCCCCCTCCGTCCCTTTCCTCTCCCTCCCTCTCTTCCCTTGCATGCCACCCCTCCCCCTCCCTCCCTTCCCTTTCCCTCTGCTAGGGTGGGTGGGTCATATCAAGATGCTGGGCCCCCTGCCTCCCCTCCCTTGCATGCCACCCCTCACTCTCTCTCCTCTCTCATTTCTCTTCTTTTGCATGCCACCCCCTCCGTCCCTTTCCTCTCCCTCCCTCTCTTCCCTTGCATGCCACCCTTCCCTCTCCCTCCCTTCCCTCTCCCTCGTGTGTATGTGTGTGTATGTGTTTCACTTCCACTCCAGTTACTGCTATGTACTGTTTCCACTGCTCATATCTGGCCATCTGAGTGAACATTCTAAGCTGCACAAACATTCTAAGGGTGACAGTTACACACAGGCAGCTGCATGTCCTTCACCATGGAGCGCCGGGAAAAAGGCATTTTACCTGGGCCAGGTGTGAAATTTCAGGTATGTGAAGATCTACAAACACTCTCGCCTGGCTGACTACAGTGGCTGGGAATTTTCAGAGGAATTGGCCCAGCAGTCACTGAGTTATACAATCATCAACAAAAACACTGTTAGCTTTTTATATAGAGAGATTGGCTGGCTTTTAAAGGTTGTTAATTATAATTATTTTAAGTTTTCTAATTTCATCCTGTATGTTGTGAGATGCCTCAAGAAGACCCCTGAAGAAGCAGATCCCTTCTGTTTTGCAAACATTGATAGTGTAGAAGTACACTTGTCAATGAAAAATTCAAGGGCACTTCATAAATAAGCAATGAATGCAACCCTGTAATTCAGTCTACTCTTGATTCCTGTCCTTGAAATAAGTAGAGAAGAAATGAATTGCTAATTATAGAAAGGCATTGCCTTGCCCACCCAGCAATTTTTTTCTGGCTGTGTTCTGAAAGTATGCTTTATGTAGTATTATCCAGCTTTCTAATTTCTTCTATACCATGAACCTTTTCCCTAAATTGGTAAACCAGCATTTCATTCATTATCAGTAAGTTATACACAAACTGAATAACTTTTTTTTTATTAAAAAAGATGTACCACTTAATGTCAGAGATCTCTATCTGTGCCCTGTGGAACAAACTACAGCTTAAGTTAATGGGCCCATGATTCTTGAAATTCAACAAAATGATCTAAGCAGAGGACATTTTTTCCCATATTGTGTCAGAATGACACAAACACATCTTTACTTGGAGACACATCCCATGACCCGCCCGCATGCTAATTAAAGCAAAGTTGCCGAGGACAAAGGCTTTCAGTTCCAGATATGTAGGAAAACTGAAAGAGAAATATGAAATCTTCAACATCGTCTTAACGTTATGACAATAAAAAGTTGCTCAGTCAGAGCTATTCAGTTAAAGATTTTGAAGGGAAAAATTCACTCAGGGCACAGGAAGTTGGGAGACACTTATGTGTGTGAGAGGCATACCCTCTCTCTCACTCGCTGAGGACACTAGAGGGTGCCTCATTATAATTAGGTTATGTGTCCAGTATTATTTTATTAAGGTAAGAAACAGAAACCTTTGAAAATTCAGTAATCCCAAATAGCTCAATAATATTATAGAGCTACAATGTTTATTTCATTTAAATATAAACATAAGTATTTATACTACAGGTTTTTGTTTATATGAAAGAAAAAGCATTTTACTATAAACTTTTATATTTAATATAAACTATTAAACTATTATATATATTTATTTTTTCCTTTTCCAGGAAGTTTTGCTTTATAATTATCCCATTTCTAGGATGTAAGAAACAGGATACTCACACAGCAGCAAGTTTGACATGAAAGGAACAGACTTATAACTATTGATACTTATAAAAACACTACTCTGTAAAGCTGCTTGAAGTAGTAAATCTTGAGTGAAGACACCTTTAAGTGATGACAGCTGCTATCTTTCAATTTGTTGAATCCCTTAGTGTTTCAAAGGCTAAAGAAATTGCTACTCCTAGTGTTTTAATTCTGTTGCTAGAGTTCATAAGATGGTCTAATGGTGTGCTAGTAATTCCCTCTGATCCTAAAACTGTAATGCATAAAGGCATTTGGCCTCCATGACAACATAAGCTATTTTTCACCATTTTTGCATGCACTACTTACCCAGTGACTGTTTGCTTCACAGTGAGGTTTTCCCACTTTTTTGTACAGGGATTCTCCTGCAAAATGTCCCTAGCTGAGCCATTTTGCCTGCCTGCCTCTTCCTCATTTTCCTGTGCAACTTCCATTTGGGGTGGCCGCCTGCCACCTTTTTGTTGTTGTTGTTGCAGTCTTTGATCTAGACTATGGCCCTTTCCCCACTTACCTTAAGCCCCGGGCTACTCTCCGCAAGTAGCGCAGGGTCCCACTGGACTCCCCACGTCAGGGGCGGCAACAGCGCAGCCGCCCCGACGCTGCCGCTCTTGCGCCCGCTCAGCGCACGGCATCCCTGGCGCTGGCGAAAATGGCGCCTTTGGGGACGCCCAGACGCACGCTAGGGATGCCGCGCGCTCAGAGCAGCGCACAGCAACGGCGGCAGCAGGAGAAGTGGGGAAAGGCCCTATGTTAATTTGTTGAGATTTCCACATGGTGAAAGCCCCCTCCCCTTCTGGTTCTTCTGAAATGGCCCAAAAAGTGGGAGGAACTGCTGATGTTTGGGTAGCAGAAGGCAGGGAGGACCAAGAAAATCTGAGGAAAGTTAAAAGCATGCTGATCTCTTTTGCTTTCCCTGTGAAGGGAGAAGGAAAATGGCACTTTCAGAGTATTTGGAAACCATGGGAATTCTCTGTTCTGAAGTGGGATAACTGTTCTAAAATGGGATATTAATGGAAAATGTGTAACAGAGATCAAACTCGAAGGGAATTTATGCTAAATGTGAAGAAGACCACATTTGCATAAATGGCCTTTCAGTAACTGCTCTGGAATGGTGGGAGATGTGTGGAAGAGGAGCAGGGGTCACTTGAATCTGGTTTATTTGCACAAAACAATGGTCATGGCTTAGTGGAGCCTAAATCATCATTACTGTTGCCACTAAAAAAAGCTGTTGGATGGAGCTGTCCCTGTCCAGCCACTGATTTATACAACAAGCTATGTCTTTTGAATGCATACTGAAGTGTATTTTTACCACCTGTTTTCCTAGAAGAATGAATAATCTGGTCTTATCAACCAATATATTACAACCAAATATGAAAGAAAAACATTATTTATGGTTCTTAACAGTGTGTTCTCAAGAAAAGATAAACATAACCAGTGTCTGCACACAACTGTTTCTGCGGATTGCTGTTGTACTTCTCTCTTGTTTAATTTTCCTGCCTATCTTCATGCTGGTTTATACTTGTCTGTCATGTTTATATCTCACCCTTCCTCCAAGGAGATGAGGATTGTTGTAGTTTATTTATCTGTACAGCTATTCTGTTTTCATGGTTGACCAGAGAGTTACACCCTGGTCTTATTGATCCAGGTATCAGAAATATTTTTAAACTGTTTATTCTGCAGAGGCATGTTCAAAAACCTGCAGACTACCTATCCTCCTCTTTTAAAGAAGCATACCAGATGGTCTGTGGTATAGGTGAAATTCTGGCAACAAATGTAAGACTTCAAAGAAAAATACTTATATTCTTTCAGCATTTCATGATTTTTCTACTATATATTTGATTCAAAGCAGTTGATAATGGCATTTGCAGTGACTTACTCTAGACTAGTCTACTGATGTAATACTAATTTAAACAAATATTGTTGTTGACTAAGGGTATTAGACACCACTGTCTTACACCAAATCCTAATCAATTGTATAGCACTAACAAGCAGATCCAGTTTGGTGCAGAGATTAGATCACTGGGAAGACCCAAATTCATATCCCAACACATAAAGCTCACTAGGTGATTTTGGGCCAATTTCTCTCATCCTAATTATCTCACAAGGTTATTGAACGAGCAAAATAGAGGAAAGGTGAATGAACACTACTCTGAGCTACTCTGGGGAAGGCCAAGATAAAAGTATTGTAGATACACCACAATCTTTCAAATACAGTTAGAACAGCTTAACTTTAGATGGTTCATACCCATACAATTTATTTCAAAGTTTAAGATTGAGTTGATATCTTCTGTTTTTACAGAAGATATGCCTTCCAAGGTTATGGCTATGACATTAACAATATAGTACTTCTGTTTTGGAAAAAGAAACAAATATCAGATAAAGTCTAGAAGTCAGTGAGTGTACAGTCAAGTAACAAGATATAAACAGAGATGAAATAGCATGCTGTTGGAATATGTTCTCCTGACAGAGGGTGCATGTCTTACAAAATTAGCTTCTCCAAGCCTTCTGCTACTGGATGTACCTTTAAAAAAATCCTGATCCTTGTCCAATTGCAGTAAGCAACACTTTGCTACAGACTTTACTGCTGGAATTAGTATTGGTACATTTAACAGAGAGTGACCTATTAAAAAATCAAGATTTGGGAGAGCAAAATAATGCCTTATATCACATATACACCTTATGAAATGGAGTTCCCTCAAGGGCCTGCTTACAACCCAGTGCGTTGAGGGAATTTTCCCTCCCCCCACCCCCCAAAAAGAGAACTCTAATGGACAATATAGCTCTGACTGAGCAGCTTTCTTTCTTTTCTCTTTTCCTCTATCAAAACAAACTTTTAGTAACATGAAGACGGCATTTGAGAGTTTGCGTTGCTCTTTAAGTTTCCCCACATTTATCATTCTATTAAAACATCAAGGGCACTTTTCAGTTAGGCATAGGAGCTGCTCTGAAAATGCTTCAGCAGTTGTCATCTCAAAAGAGGCATTCCTTCTTGAACATGAGAGGGAAGAATGCCTCCTTATGAACAAACCTGCATCTATAGATTTGTAAGTATTTGCGATACATTGAAAATAAGAAAAAACTTTCAGTGTGCTGCTGAATTAATTGGAGGTTCCATTTTAAGAAATCAAAAATGGTTGGACTATTTATATTGAACTAGCTGACTAAACCATGGCTGATTCTGCACAGGCAACATTAGTGTGTTAAATAAGCCAGGGTTGCCTGTGCCGCCATTTGCACGGCAAGTGCAGGTGCCAGCCAGGATCATTGGGATTCCAGTGACAGGAGGTGGCACAATTCACACAGGAAATGTGATGTTTCCCTGTGAACCACGCAGCTGAGAAGCCTCCCACCTGGGAATTCCACCCTGGCCACCTACTGGAACTACACAGTGGCTGTCTATTAGAGAATCCACTCTAATAACAGCCACGTGAGGAATCCAACGAAATGGTGGGCAGAAAGGGGTGAAAATAGAATGCTTCCTGATTGCAGTAGTTCACACAGGCAAGCAGGAAATGTCTGCAACCCAGGTTGAAGGAAAAAGTCACTGATTTAGCAACTTTCATTTAATCCTAGTTTAGGCAAATGTAATGGGCTAGAGAATCTTTTCCCCATGACACTTTTAAAAAGGGCCTGCAGTCATTAAATTCAGCCTGTGCAAAATCACCACATGAGGGCAAAGTTGATTCACACCAAAGTTCCCTAAAGTATCTATATGTGGGCACATAACAACATATATAATGCCTTTATATCCAACAATACATTACTGGATACACCACTACAAAGGATTCCCACTATTTGTGGAGGTGGGAGGGAGACAATAACAAAGTGTATTGGAAATACCACTGACTTGATATATTAACATTATACTTGATTGTCATGACTTGAGTGGCACAGGACTTGACTTTATTACCCTCTATAGAGTGTCATTGCTTTTCTATTGCTTTAGGCCATTTCACACCTGCATATTCACTTGTGCACACAGAAGGATACTGAAAATAACAATGCCTCCCAGATCACTTAAGGATGTCATGGACAAACTATAAAACATGTGCCAATGCACATAAGAACCCCCCTTTTGCTAAAAAAACAACAACCATAACCTTGTTTGGAGAGAGCAATTTTTAAACAGAACAATAGTGGGGGAGAGATGCTTAATCTTCAGCCTGCCAGATGTTTTCCCCTCAGAATCACCTATAAGCTGCATCCTCCCCAGATGCATGATTTCTAGTGTTCATGAGAATGACCAGATTACATATTTATCAAAACTTTATTAATACAAAACATGGTAAAAAAATTCTATACAGTAATACATTTTTCCAATTACACTATACAAGATTTTTACATATATACAGATGCATAGAACTGTAATAATGCACAAATCAACACCAACTTTTTATGATGGACTATCTTAATTATTCTGTGCATTTACTCACTTTTCATTCATTTTCTTTAAGTAGATATGCTCAGGTATCTGATGCATAATGACACTACAGCCAAATTAAAACATAGTGAACCAACTGTACTGTCCCAGAGCATTATGCAGATCTATATTCCTAGTGTCTGCCACATATCTGTGAACTTCCCTATTTAATTAACAAGTGACACTTCTGGATCTCAAAAAGAACACTCTTGTGCAATAATGTGCTGATAATTGCAAGCTTCAATCATCCATGTGGCAGCCTATTCCTTTCTGCATTTTTAAAATGTGAAAGGGGAAAAACATGTCAAATGAAGTCAGTTATTAGCAGAAAAATGTTAATATTCATAGTAAAATCATATAATCATCCGTTTCATCATGTATTGAAACTAATTTTAATATTATTTATAATAAATGTAAACAGAAAGTTAAGCTATGATGAAGTAGGAGAATCTTTCATCAACAAACTAGTTAAAAACAATCTGGAACTCTGACAGCCCCATCCAGAGGGAGGTACAAAATGCACCCATGGGACTGGTATGTGGCCATGTCAGTGAATTTGCCCTCGGAGGGACACTCACCCCAGCAGAAGGGCAATTCCACCAGCATGTAGCTGGTATGTGGCCATGTCAATGAATTTGCCCTCGGAGGGACACTCACCCCAGCAGAAGGGCAATTCCACCAGCATGTAGCTGTGGCCCAACCTGGCACGGAAACTCAGTGCTGGGCATAGCACCAATGTTCCAGCACCCCTGCCTCCACCAGCATAGTGGGAGCAGGCTGGGATGTGGCTAAGGAAGGAACCGACATTAGTTGGCTTCCCCCCAGCCATTTGCCACATTGTGCCAGGACAAGGCCTCTGACTTACACCACCAAAAAGTATGGCACAAGTCTGTTAAGGCCAACAGTGGCAGGGAGGCTGTTTCACTTTACCAGTCCCCCCCCCCCTCATGCTGATGTGACACTTTTCTGGGGGCAATGGCATGGTGATGCCATGGCCAGGTGTATGTTCCCTTGCATGGTGCTATAACTGGCATTCTGCTGAAATCCTGGGAAGGATCCAGCCAGCTTTCTCGCTCAGTCTCATGTGAAGCCCAGTCGACAAGACCCTGGTGGCAAGGGATGTCATGATTACTGTGCCACCTCCAGAGGGCTTTCAGGTGGCATGGGGAGGCAACAAAAAAAAGCTGCCTGAAAACCCTTCAAAAGCTAAATGGAATCATACCACCCTTTGGGGCAGCATAAGTCCAAAGTCCTTGCAGCGGCATTCTCATCTCATATGGCTTTGCCCATGAGTGTTCCATGATCCCAGCATTAACTTGTTGGTTGTCAAAGATGGCCCCTTTACCCTTTTTTCACCAGTGAAAAAAGCTTAATGGGATCCAATCTAATATGTCTACGATTGAGGTCTACAAATTGTCTAAAAAGACTTTTTTGCAAATTAAGTTTTTACAATATATAAGGGATTTATTTGGCATTTGAAAATTTCTGCATAGCTAACATTCTAAAAGTTGAGGCTGTGATAAGTCTGTTCTTTCAACCTCAGCTACTGTGTTTCCAGCTTTAAGACACAACAGCCTTGACACTTTTTGCCCCAGACATTCTACAGAAGCTTTTTAATTTGGTAATGGAAAGTCTGGATAATTAGCAGATACTCCATGCTAACAAGACTTTTCATTTGCATTTCCTCCAATGACATACAAGAGTCATTGTGAAATGCAGAACACCTGTTCACTATTGAGAACACTGCAACAGATGTGGAAAATTGAATTGATGATTGCTTCAACAAAATCTATTTGAAGTGTAGATAAATCCTTGGGAATTTGCCCTTCTTTTCTTGCAAGTGAAGTTTCAAGCAGTTTGTTTTCTTCACAACACTGAAGGCAGCTGCCTGGAAGACCTGGAGTCTTTCAAGAATTGAGTCCATGTATGTAAAGTCAATACGGACACCGTCAGCTTGCAATCTGAGTCAGCTGTTAGCACTGAAAATATAATAAATAAAACCAAATATATCTACTATCAATATGGTTAATAACAAACATTGATGTAAGTAGTGGTAGAAACTATAAGTACAGATTAAATCAGTGTAACATTCAAATATCTTCTGATTTTTTTTTCATTTCTGTTCTGCATCACAACACAAATCACAGATTCCCTAAAGCACAAAGAGAATAAATTCAAATGAATAAGGTCCCTCAAAAGAGCAGCAGTTCTTACCTGCTAGCTGATAGGTTTTTCCTGCCCATATTCCGAGGAGCTGACTCACACTGGAAAAAGCTTTTTATCCACCAACATTTTTCATACAGCTCAGGTAGCCCTGTTAATATATGCGTAGTGTAAGCTAATAAGTAGATAATGTAAGCCCAAAATAAAAACAAACAAAAAAGCTTATTTTAACTAAACAACCCAGAAAAAAATTAAGCACATTCAAGATCCATGGAAACATATGCAAATAGAGTATTCAGACTGAAGGTACCACTGCTTCCAACAGAATTTAAACATGCCTAATTTCTCTGGATTACATTTAAACACACTAAGAGCATAATTACCATGGACGTTTTTGTCCTGATCTGAGAAGTTCACAGAATCAGAGCAGCAAGATGAAGTGCTTGAAGAAACACTGGATTCAGAATTCAGTCGAGCTGTGATGAGAAAAAAAAAAAATAGATCTGACATTAGGGTTGGGAAAGTACAATATTTTATTTTACAAAGACTGCCTCACAGTGCTGTCCTAAACAGAGCTCTACCCCTATAAGTCTGTTGAAGACAGTGGGTTTAGAAGGGTAAAACTCTGCTTAGACTGCGCTATCAGTTTTCTAATTTATGATGATAAAAGGTATCCTGAGACAATTTTTCACTCAGGAATCATGTCACTAACGATAATTCTCCTTTGAGACAAAGAGGGCAACTAGATTCATATAACAAAGCAAAATGAAATGAATAAAATCAACTGCCAATCTGCAGGGGGAGGTTGCAGTTGGGAGGAGGTGTGGCCCTGCACTAATGGAAATGCCCTCCCCATGGCATTTACCCCAGTGGACTGGCAAATTTGTTGGTGGGCATCTGCCACAGCCTTGTCAAGATGCCTGGGCACAGCATGGAGTGCAGCATCAGTACCACTGCAAGCTCCTGGCAGTATACCAGGGGTGTTCTGGAGTCATGGCTGGGGTAGAAGTTACCTTAGTCAGTGTCCACCCTGGCTTTGTCTTTAGATATGAAGTGGCCCAGGGCATGGAATTCTGTCTTTTGAGTGGCAAAATCCCATTGAGTCCAATGAAAGGATTTTCAGCAGCAGGGAGGATTTTTTTGTATTTTGCCTCCTAAGCCACCCAAAAGCCCTCTGGAGGCAGGAAGATGTTGCTGCAGTGACTCCATCCTGGCTGCCCCAGGGCTCTGGACTGGGCTGTCCATTCTTACATTCAAATAAGTACGTGATAAGGATCATTTGTCTCAACTAAATGTTCCAAAGTGCAAGCATTATCCCCACAGGATTCATTTAAAAATTGCTAAAATCTTTCATAGTATGTACACTATAGCCGCTGTTCATTTTCCATAGAAACACAAAGGTACAAGGACCATGTCAATCTCCTTCATCAAAACACACATAATTTCAGAGCAGAAGGCTTACTTCTATAGTACTGGTTCTTTGCCAGAAGGCTACCAGCTGAGGGCACAGCTGCCATCACCAAAGAAAAGCAAGAATTACGTAGATTCACCTGCAAGACAAAAGAAAATGCAATATCTCCATGTGAGTTTGTAAAAGCACAGAGCATACCAAAATATTAGTTTAGATCCATATCACAGTGCAGGCTTCATGGTCCCAAAGCTAGTAGTTCAGATTCCTTAACTGGGAAACACTAACAAATGGAGCATCTACAGATCTTTTCCACATGAGCCCACAGTCTTGCCAACTGTGCTCATTAAACAAAATCTCATAGATTTCAGTGTTACAACAGCAAATTTGTAGCCATAAGTGGTGGTTTACATAGATAAATGTTCTCACAAGTTTGATGTCTGAGAAACACACTTTCAAAAGAGGGGTCATGCAGAGAATGAGAAAAGCCTACTCAGAAACTGCTAGTGAATCATCTATAAGTATGTTACTCCATTGCTACACTGCTCAAGCAACTAAACCATTACAATGAATTCAAAAACATCAGCTCAAAACTATAACAGAACATGAATTGAGCTGAGAAAGCTAAACTCATGTTAGTTTGTTTACTTCATGAGAGCAACCATAGCGTAATGGCTACAGCATCAGATTAGGATCAGGGGGACCCAGGTTCAAATCTCCACGCAGCCATAGAGGTTTGCCAGATGACCTTGGGCCATTTACACATTTTCAGCCTAACCTACGTTAGAGGGTTGTTATGAGGAAAAACAGGCTACAAAGTGAATATATAAAATTATATCCTGCCTTTCTCCTTAGTGGGCTCCCAAAGCTGAATGCATTGTTCTCTTCTCCTTCATTGTAGTCAAATTGCATCTTTGGCCAATGGGAACATTGCTACTTTTTCCTTCCTGACAGGTTGTCCGTCAATACTTCAAACAAATAACCATTGATAGTTCCCGTTAGGTGGGAGGGAGCATTCAGGGAACACCTATTGCTGGCAGATTTTTTTGGACATTCACAGCAGCCTGAGAGAATGGGAGAAACTAGGACTAGGAGCAAGCAGGGGGCGGGTGGAGTTACCTGAATGGCCCCGCTGCTTTTCCTTAGAAGAATCTCGTTCCCCACAACAAGCGCCGGTTTTTCTAACCACCGTTCTGCTAATCGCAGCAAACTAGCCGAAGAGGTAGCTGGTTAGCCAGCTCATGAACAGCCGCCGTCTCTCCTGCTGCTCCTCCAGATTCAGGGCAGTCTATATATAAACAAGCCCTCTGGCGAAAGAACTGCAACTTGACCTGGCTGCTGCGAGGGAGACAGGGAGGGGGCGCGACGCATAAACCGGCTGTTGACCAATTTCCCACTCTGGACTGGTGTCCTCGGCAACCCTCAGAAGGCCAGGTCAGGTAAAGTTCCCCGTGGCTTGAGACAATAACAACAGCGAGGAGCGCAAGGGAAGCACGTGCTGCTGGACTGGCCCGAGGGGGCGGAGCGCGTGCTTCTGCGGCTGGGAACGTCTCGCCCCTGAGCCTCTTGTCCACGGTTGGTTACCAGTGACAGTCTAAGTGGCGTTAACTTAGAGTAACTTCCTAAAGCTGCATAAAATTTATGAGTTGAAAACAGAGGCGTATGGGGGCCAAATGGCACCTGGAGGCAAAAACCCCTCCTGGTGCCCCCTTGCGCGGAGCTCCGCTTACGAATAAGCAATGCTTATGAGTCGGGCCCCAGTTTCCCTCACGTCCCAGCTGCTGGGCAAGAAGAGGAGCCAAGGGGCAGCCCCTCTTCCCAGCCCAGCAGCAGGGGGCCAGTCTCCAGAGGCGTAGCTAGGTAACCTGGAGCCCTGGGACAAAACCTGAGTTAGGCGCCCCCTCCTTCCCCTGTATGGGTGGCCACCCTCCCCCACCATGAACAAACAATGATTTTTTTGCACCAGCTCACAAAACATCTTCCATCCCCCAGCAAAGCATACATGGTTCCTCACCAACTCTCTTTCCTAATTTTGTCTTCACACCAACCCTATGAAGTAAGTTGTTAGCCTGAGAAACAGCTCCAAGCCAGTGCAAGTGGGTATTAAGCATGTAAATCTCTCACAAATTACCCCCAGCAAAACATTTACCAAACAAATGTCAGCATCATCTCTCACAAATCACACCCCTTCCACTTCCAGCAAAACACATGGCTCTCTCCCAGAGGCGTAGCAAGGGAAAATGGAGCCCTGGACAAAATCTGAGTGTCCCCCCTGTGGGCACCCCCCCCCCAACAACAAAAGAATGATATTTTTTGCACCAGGTCATCTCAAAGTCACCATCACATTATAGAACATGCCCCTACTCACAAATTTGCACACCCAGGGCTCCCTAGTTTAAACAACATTGGAAGTGATGCTGGGGGGGGGGGGGATCCACCCCAAAACAGCATCATTTTCAATGTAGTTTAAACTAGGGAGTCCAGATTCCCCTTCAATCCCCTATAAAGGGAGAATCCGCCCCAAAACAGCATCACCTTCAATGCTGTTTAGAGAGTCCATATTTTCCTTTTGAATCCACCTTACAGGGAGACTCTGGACTCCCTAGTTTAAACAACATTGAAAATGATGCTGTTTTGGGGTGGGGTGGGGTGGGGTGGGGTGGGGGAATCCCCCCTGAAACAACATTTCTTTTAATGTTGTTTAGATTAGAGAGCCCGGATTTTCTTTTAAATCCACCTTAAAGGGAGACTCTGGGCTCCCTAGTTTAAACAACATTGAATGTGATGCTGTTTCAGGGTGGATTCCTCCCCTATCCCCAACAGCATCACTTTCAATGTTGGTTGTTATGGGTTTTCCGGGCTGCGTGGCTGTGGTCTGGTAGACCTTGTTCCTAACGTTTTGCCTGCATCTGTGGCTGGCATCTTCAGAAACGTATCACAGAGAGAAGTCTGTTATAACTGCTTCCAGACTTCACTTATAACAGACTTCTCTCTGTGATACACCTCGAAAGATGCCAGCCACCAATGCAGGCGAAAAGTTAGGAACAAGATCTACCAGACAACGGCCACACAGTCTGTAAAACCCACAGCAACCAGTTGAATCTGGCTGTGAAAGCCTTCGACAATACTTCCAATGTTTTTTTAATCTAGGGAGCCCAGATTCTCCCTTTAAATCCACTTCAAAGGGGGTGGATTTAAAGGGAGAATCTGGGGGAAATTTGAGGGTGCCTGTCAGAGGAGCAATCTTTAAGCTAGCAGTACCAAAATTTTCAGGCTATCTTTAGGAGACTATCCTGATGATACTACCCAGGTTTAGTGAAGTTTGGTTCAGGGGGTCCAAAGATATGGACCCTCAAAAGGGTAGCCCCATCTAGAAGAGAAGAAGAGTTTGGATTTATATCCCCCCTTTCTCTCCTGCAGGAGACTCAAAGGGGCTTACAATCTCATTGCCCTTCCCCCCTCATAACAAACACCCTGTGAGGTAGGTGGGGCTGAGAGAGCTCAGAGAAGCTGTGACTAGCCCAAGGTCACCCAGCTGGCATGTGTGGGAGTATACAAGCTAATCTGAATTCCCCAGATAAGCCTCCACAGCTCAGACGGCAGAGCTGGGAAGCAAATCCGGTTCCTCCAGATTAGATACCCGAGCTCTTAACCTCCTACGCCACTGCTGCTCCTATTAGTTCCCATTTGAAACAATGGGGGATGGGGCGCCCCTTGTGGGGGTCCATAACTTTGGACCCCCTGAACCAAACCTCACCAAACTTGACTGGTATTATCAAGAGTGTCACCGAATGATACCCTGAAATTTTGGTGCTGCTATCCTAAAAAATGTACCCCCCTGCCAGCCAAAAAGTGAAAAAACACTACAAATACAAAAAAAACCCACAAACCTGAAACTTTTGCCCTTTCTGACCAAAATGGTTGGGGGGTACCCCATGTACATAGGCAAATAGCCTCTGCCAGTTTCCCTTGGTCCAGCTGTTGGCGAGGAGCCCAGGGGTAGCCCCTCTTCCCAGTCCAGCAGCCAGGGCACTAGTTTCCCTCTGGTCACGTGGGGGGCTGATTTTGTGAGGGGGGGAAGTGACCAGATTAGTTGCACCCAGGATATGGGTTACCCCATGCCCTGGGGCAAATACACCACTGGTTGAAGGCACAGGGGCAAAATGCCATTATGCCCACTGGGAGCTGCCCAGCCCTCCCCGGGGATGTACTAAAAGGAATGCTGAAATTGCCCTTTGGAAACAATGGGGGAAGCTGCTTAAATGACAAGGCATCTTTTGAGTAAAGTAATCCCTATTTTCATCAGATTGTATGCAGGAGCTGCAGTTAAACCATCAATTTCGGTATATCTCTTTGTACTGCATTCCTCAAAACTGTTTTTAGTCCTAGTAGAAATCTGCAGTGTAATCTTAAACAGACTGATACCCTACTAAGCCCACTGATTTTAATGGACAAAAAGCAGTTGCTATACTTAGGATCGATTGTGTTGCTAGATTTGGCCATGAATGTAAACAAGCAACAGAAATTCCACCAGACCTTTGCTTGGTACATTTTCCTGGCATTTTGCAGTGACCTCCTGTCAAAGTCTTAAATGGCAACTTATATTAACACTCCACAATTGGAAACTTGGAGGCTCTCCCTGAGTGAAAATAGTATAGCTGACAAGTATATGAAGTTGAAAGCAGGAACAGCGCTGAAATTAGTAGGATCACTTACTTTATGTGCTGTCACTTTTTTTAATATGCTGAGACACAGCCCATACTTTGGATACAGTAACAGATATAAAATGTGGCCATATTTAAACACATATATTCCATACTTACTTTGCATTTTCATTTGGCTACGTCTATTGAAATATTTCTGGGTAGCTAAATATAAATACACTAATTTTATCTCAATTTTTGGCTCAGTGTATCAACCACCTGCCCAACTATATTTCTTTACTCCTTTTGAGCTTGGCAATCTGATGTGCTAAAAGAGGGCTAAGGCAAAAATGGATTACTGTTCACTTTGGAATTGAAATCAGGTGCCAGCAGTTAGAAAAAGTGAGGTATGTACCACATGGTTAGCTGAACATGTGTTGAGTTTAACATGAGAATTACTCAGCACCAAAAAAATCAAGTGCATGTTGTACAAGAATTGCATGTGCATTCACTGTAATTTGAAAATAAAGTGTAGTCATAGAAAGGTGTACTATCAATTTCTGAGAGCTGCTGAGTAATGAGGACTTTGTATGGACAAGCAGGGAACCTGCTGATACTATGATGATGTAGTTAAAATTTTGACTGTACAACATGCTGTATCGGAGTGGGCTTCAAAGGTCACTTGTAATGATGAATTGTGCTCTCCAGTTCTCGCAAAAACCTTATCATGTTCTACATCGGTATTTGTGCAACTCCACAAATATTGTCCATCACAAAGAGAGGAAAGTTCATGCTCATACAAACACATAATGTTAAAAGGTTACCTGGCAATTATTTCTCTCTGTTGCAAGGGGATATATTATGTGTGGGAAAGGGTAATGTCAATAGAGGCTATGGAATGTGAGGGACGGGAAAGCAGCATGGTCAGTACTTGGATGGGAGACCACCAAAGAAGACTCTGCAGAGAAAGGCATGGCAAACTATCTCTGCTTCTCGCTTGCCTTGAAAGCCCCTTGCTGAGATCGCCATAAGTCAGTTGCAACTTCACAGTGCTACCATACAATATGTATGTCATATGAATACAGACTATCACATGAAGGCAGAAGTAACTACAGTATGGTATTCCTTTGTTAAAGCAAAGGGTCTTCATTACATGTCCTATTTGAATTCATAGTGTATTTTAGAGTCAATTAAAATACATGTTCTGTTGATGCACAAATTATATACTAATCAAGACTGATTAAACACCCCCAGTTCACCATATTTTACTTCGTTCATTTCTAGGACAGCATATGCAAAGCTTGAGGCACTCATCTGAGATTATTTGATAGTCTTCATGTCTTCACCGTTATCAAACAAGTCCCCTTAAGCATCAGAAAAATGTCAAAATCAAGAATAAAGATAATAAATCACAGTCTCATCAGGTAGAATAAACCCTTCTTAACTCAAGACTAAAATTACAAACCAAAGATAGAAAAGGGCTTTGAGTACCTCTCAACAGTGGTGGGATTCAGCAGATTCGCACCACTTCGGCAGAAACGGTTGTTAAAATGGGGCTTCTAAACAACCAGTTGTTAAATTATTTGAATTCCACCACTGCCTCTCAACCTGATCTTCATAAGAGAAATTAAATAGCTACCTCAAGTTTTTCTCCAGTTTAGAATTGCAGGAAAGAAAAGAGAAAATGTTAAGAAACAGGGCAATCAGTTGATTTCTGATCATTTGACTGCTCATTTGGTTACTCATAGCTAAATGCATGAATTCACATTGTATTTGAAGTGCTACGTATTCATACAAAATTTCTGTCCACAGTGTCTGATGATCTATGACTTGGCTGCCTCATACAAGCCAGTCACCACTTGACAACAGTGATCGAGTGATAATTGTGCATGTACAAACCAGATTTTATGCTCATGTTTTGACTCAGTCCAGCCACCCTCATTCTAAATAGTATCAGACTCTTGTTGACACTCCTGCCCTATGTGTGATATAGATGTTTAGAGAGTAACGACAGACATTTCACAGATGTTGCTTCTCCTGGATAGGTGCTGCACTGCCAGACCTGAATCCTGCTGGCGTAAGGGAAGAAAAAGGGTTGGTGAGCGAAGCAAGTGGCTGTCAGCTGGGTTGGGCCAACTGGGTGAGAGCAATTGAGATGGAGCAGTAGTGATCTGAATTCTCTAACGCCGCCACTCTTTTTTTCAGGCCAAATAAACCAGATACTTGGAAACTTTTTTTTAACCACTCGGGCATTTTCTTCAAAACTTCAGTATTCAGGTAGCAGTTGGAAATCCATACCCAAAGAGAGTTTTGTGACACCTGACAGACTAACATATTTATTAGAGCATATCCTTCTGTGAGCTTGAGCTTGCTGAAGTGGTCTCAAGCCCCAGAAAACTTACCATAAATTAATATATTTTCGTATTTATTGCAACAGACTAATTTGACTCCTCTCTGAATTTTGTACCTACTAATGCAGTGTCATCTGTAGTAGATAAAAATTCTACTACATTATATCTGTAGTAGATAAAATTACTGTAGTGGATGAAGATGGTTGGATAGAAAGGGGTTTGTTGCTTTGGCAGCAGAGTTCAGTCCTCATCATCTCCAGTTAAAAAGATCTTCAGTATCAAAGCTGTGAAAGGGCTGGAGAGTCAGCAATAGCCAGAGAATATTGTCCAGGCTTGACAAACTGATGATCTGACAGCTGTGTAGGTTTTGGTTGGTAACGGTGACATTTCAGGGTCAAAATGGGGTGGGGGACAGAATTCATAGCAAGTTTCAAAAGACCTACTCATATGTTTATCCAGAAAGGAATATACAAAGAAAATGTTTCTGTCTACATTCACATGTTATAATAATCAAATAAATAGCTGCACCTAAAGAATCATCACATGTGATCTGAATCAACCATTACAAGTCCTGTTTGCTTGATTCTGCTGCAGGATGAACTGTTGCAACATTAGAATGAGATGATCTAAACATGTGGTACATCTGTCTACCCTAGCAATCTTTACAGGTGCAGAGGAGGGCTATCTCCTAATCAGGTGGTTCTACAGTAGCTATAGCCTCAACAAAGCAAAAACAGAAACCTCTGTAGTTAATTTCCAAATGAAAATGCCAGCTAAACCTTGATAACATTTCAGTACCTAACAAAATTATACAATGTCAATAGTGAGTATGAAAAGCATCTTGATCGAAACAGTCATGATTTTATTGTTTCAGCAAAGGTCTACTAAATAACAGTGGACAGATATGTCAAGAAGAGGCAATAAAAGGAATCTGTAGCCATGCAAAGAATCAAGAGATTCTATTCTCACATAGCAGCAAGTACACCCTGCTTGGCTGCTGCCAGCCCCCACCCCAGAAACAAGGAGCTGGAACATTGCTCTCCCTGTTGCCACTGCTATCCACCTGCTCTCTGCTTCAGCTTCTGCCACCCATGCCTCTCTCCCAGATTGGTGCCCTGAGGTGAGGTTGATGGGCACAGCAGTGAGCCGGGTTGCTGCAATGGGGCTCAACGGCTGAGCAGGAGACGGGTATGCATGCCCCTCTCTTGTGCTGATACCCTCCCACTCCACCCATCCGTCTGCCTGTCCACCTTCCTGTCTGCCTGCCTCTGGCGCCACCAATGCTGGCAACCTGCCTTCACTTGGCCCACAGTGCAGGTGATCAACATCAGGCCTGATCACAGCTTTTCTCTGGGGCAATATTATCTTTCCTGGGTGTTTTGGAGCAGTTCAAAAGCAAAACTGCTATTCTCCCTTGCCACTGCTTCCATTTTGTTTTTAGCGGTGCCCTCCCACTGAACATTACTGGCGGGAACCCAAATGCCCTGGTGGAGGAAAATGGTAAGTGAAAGAGAACTGTTTGTCCATCCTCTAAAGCAGCCATTTCCCTCAAGGGGAACTGATCTCTGTATTATGCAGATAATTCTGGAAAAACTCCAGAACTGGGACCTTGGCAACCATAACCTGGCCTTAGGAAAATATAACTGTCGAGAATTGCACCTTTAGCTAGGATTGTTCTTGTTGAATGGCTGGCTGATGAGTTTGGGGGGGGGGGGCATGTTTCACCTGGGTACTGCTGATTGGTTGATATTATAAATGCTATATGGGGGTTTCACCTGGGGGTTTCACCTGGGTACTGCTGATTGGTTGATATTATAAATGCTATATGGTGGTCTTTGTGTGGGGCAAGGAATAGTATTGTCTGCTATTATCCTACCCGAATCAATTGTGATTTTGAAAGAAAGAGTACATGAACTTTGGAAAGAAAAGCTGGGCTTTGCACAGCAACATGCAGTCAGTTCCTGCTGTTTTTCATTCTCAGACTGATGCAGCAGCATGCTATTTTTATCTTTTCTCCCCTCCCCTTGTTTGGCTGATGCCCACATCTATGCAAACATACATATGATATTAAGAAGAGTACCCTTAGCTAAATATAGTAAGAAAAATGAGAGACTGTGTGGGCAAATACTCTACAAGAACTGAATAGCTTTTTCCTAGATCAGCTTGCCCGAATGAGATCTACTTCTGAGGAAGCATTATCAACTGAAACTACTCATTTAGGGATTCAGCACGTAAACATGCCAACAAAAATGTTATGTCCCTTAATGTGTTGAAATGCGCAGTGGAAGCTTTTCTTGTTATGAAGTTAAATAACTTCTTCGGATAATTGCTTGCAAATGAAACTGATATTAAAGTGAAAACAACTGACAACCCTATTCCCGCCATTCCCATGATGTCAATACTGCTCATGCAAGAGCACCCTCATTTTTTTTCTGGATAATTCTATAGTATGTTTGCACTACAGCAGCAGGAGAGTACTGCTCACTGGTAAGACAGCATGGTTAAAATACAGAAACTATGAAATTGGTTTTTCTATACTATTCTTTGCTACTTTCTTTGCCACTGTTGTATTCTCATCGATAAGGTCATATTCTCAGCTGATCCCCAAACACACAAAAATACTTGCACACTCACACTGTTTAATCCAGTTATATGAACATGGTATCGTTGCTGAGATTAGTTTGAAATTTTTTCTAAGCTTAGTTTGTAAGCTCCCAATGCAAAAACAGCATTCTGGTATTGTCTTATTAAATACAGCAGAGTACACACCCTTAAAATCTGGATTTCCACCTGACAGTTCTCTAGTTCAATTTAAAGTCTCTCACATCACTGAACAAATGGTCCCACCCACCCGCTGCATTGACAAAAGCCACGTGGGGCTGTAGTAATGAGGGGAAATGGGCAGCATTGTGACTATTTCCACGAGAGTAATCTGTGCTGGGTTTTCCTTCTTCCCCAGAATGCCCTGGTACACATGTGCACCACCCAGAATTTCCCCAGTTTTTTTCGGATGTTTCACAAATCAGCTTTGCTCCAAATTTTTGGGAATGATCATTGTAAAGCTTGGATAGCTGCAGTATGGGCGGGAGATCAGAGGTGTACCAGCCAAAAATGGTGCCCAGGGCATGACTGGCTCCCCATGCCCCCTTCCCACCTGGCTGCCCACACCTTCACCTCCCCCCATGTCCCAATTATGGAAGCTCAGCAGCAGGTGGCTCAGATGGGTGCTGCAGCCGTTGCCAGCCTCCCTGTCAGCAGGAGGGCCGAAGAGGACAGAAGCCGACATCAGGCGCCTGCCTGAATCACTCGCCACCTCCTAGCCTAGCCAGGCTCCACAGTGGGCAGCTCAGGTGGGCACCACAGCCACCTTCCCTGTCAGCAGGGAGGCCAGGGAGTGCAGGAGCTGGCATCACGGCACCACTCGCCGCCACCCAGCTGGGCTCAGCAGCATGTGGCTCAGGCAGGTGCCGTGGCCACAGCTGGCCACCCTGTCAGTAGGGAGGCCAGGGAGTGCAGGAGCCAGCCTGCAGCCATGGAGGCCACCTGAGTAGCACAGAGGAAACCACCCCACAAGATCAAATGGCATGTGACTGGGGACATGGGATAACCCATGTCCCGATTGGCGGTATGCCACTCAGGGAGATTCAGAGTTTTCTGTCCATGTGGCTGCTGTGTTCTATGATGCTATCCCTGCTGCAGCCATTCCCTGCTCCTGCTACTGGGGGGCGGGAGGGGGAAGCGCTTTTTATTTCTGCCAAGAACAGTGTATTCTATGAATACCAAGATTGCAAATTCTATGCACATATGCACAGCACTTTTCCTTCACTACGCAGTATCCACATACATCTACTTACCAAAGGTGGACTCCAAATGACATAAATAAAAAAATATTGGGATACGTTTTTAGTGCTACATGGCAGGTTACTATGCAAACTTTGCAATCAACCCTCAAAAGTCTTCAAACTCACACTTTCCCTTCTCTCTTTTAACCTATCTCTCCTTTCTTTTCAACTTTCTCTCCTTTCTCTTTTCATTTATCTCTCCTTTCACCTACCTCTCCATTCTTCCTTTTCACCTTTGTTTCTTTTTTCTCTTTTCATCTACTTCTTTCTCTTTGCATTCATTTTTCCTTTTTCTCTTTTATCTCTCTTTTCTTCCTTTTTCTTTATCTCTTTATCTTTATCTCCTTTATCTTTTTTCCTATTCTCTCTTTCCATCCATCTCTCCATCTATCTCCATCTTTTTTTCTCCCCCCCCCCTCCCGGGAATTGCAGATCTTGTCTTTCCCAGAACATCATAACATTATTGCCAATATTATCAGATCTCAAGAGCACAAAAAGAAAGTTCCTCTCTCATATACAATCTTACCCTTCACAGGCTTTTCTTTTCTAATAATGGGGAAGAATTATGAGAACTGGTTTCTTTTGTGGGGAGGGGAAGAGAAGAATTATGATAGGGAGATAATCAATCACTGAAAACATTCCTTGGAGTAGCGATGTCTACTGTAGAGGTGGTCTTTATTTCATGCCTGTGCTGCATATGAATGGAGCTGCGTGTGTGTAGAAGTATTTCAAGGAAAGGGGGGCATTGCTTTGATATCGTAATCTAAAAAATGGGTTCTGATATTTGGGTGTGTGTGTAATTTTAGTTCTTGTCCAAGAAGCCATTTTCTGCAGCTGCAGCACACCCCAAAACTGAAGCATTCACTTCTGCTGCTGCCCTCGGCCCCATCCCTCCCTCACAGACATGGCAGATTATGTGAGGTCACCTGCAGTCTGCCAACCCCCATCCCACCCTTTTCCTTTCTCACCTCAGCTGTGCTGCATAACTTAGGTGGAAAAACAAAAAAGCCCAATAAAATATAGGAGGGGGGACAGAGCTTAGAATTCATCTCTGCCATTTTGAATGCAAAATTTAGATCCTCCTCCCAAATGTGGGACTGCCACCCTTCAGTGTCTCCTTTGAGCAGATCAAAGGAGATTTTCTTTTGATCTGGCTCAAAGGTGAGAGTCCCAGAAAGCCCACACAGTTTTGTCATATGGAAACACTCATTTTTTTAAATTTCATATGTACTGCTCTCATATTTCATGGTTTCTTGAATTATGGAAGTTCAATAAACTGTGGCATGGTTTCTTGAACTGTGGCAGTATAGTTCAAATTAGCCTATGGTTCAATCTATTTTCGCCCTCCTTCTAATTAAACATTACATATATCCTCATGAACTGTAAATGAAAAACTAAAAGTGTTCCAGGTCAGCTAGGGGCAATAATCACTTGTTATGGCTTATTTGTGCTTCCATGTTAACACTTCAGATAAGGTACTTATTTGGTATGCTCTGTTAATCTCCATATAGTGGTTCTAATCATTAGGGAAAATATTGTAAGGGTAAAAAAAATTCTGAAAACTCTTATAGCAATTGAGACTAATTGTCCATATACTAAAGACACTTGCTTCTCAGTGCAACATATGCTGCGCACTGAAGAAAGCATGGAAGTAATTTGAAGAATCTACTCTTATTACTCTCACAGCTTTTGGGAAGAAGAAGTTTAGCTGTGTGAGGAACAATAATACATTCCATGAGCATCTTGGATAATAATTATGAACTGAAGCAGTTGTCCATAAATGTATAATTGTGTATTTAGAAGTTTCAAGCTTTGGCCTTCAAAGTAGTATTATATATGAAACACACAACCCTGTATAGCACACAGTAGTCAGTCCAGTTCCACATATAGGTTGTTGTTACAGTGCTGCTCATTTATTTAACAAATATGAGTCATTTTAACCCAAACCACCTCAGCATTGTTATCTGAATTGTGCAAAGGCTTCAGAAAATCTTATAAGAGGAATTTTTTTTCAAAAAATACAGCAAGAAAAGCCATCCTCTGCAATGTTTGGTTAGCATATACTTTGCCCACTGATTTTTCTGGGTTTGGCTTATTATTGACTCAGAGTAAGAGATAAACTGAAGGTATGTTGAACAGGTGTCATCATATATGGATTATACTCTCTGCATCTCTAAATAGATAGGAATAAGATCAGCCTGATCCAAATTGATAGTGATTTGTGCCCATGCACATTCATGTTTAAGGTGTTTTGGACCTTTACATCAACTCCCCAGAGGGCATGCATATCTTGTGATCAAGGCAGGCAGGGATAATTTGCTTCACCATTGTGTGTCGCACAGAAGTTGTGGGCCAAGATAATGCCTGTCTTTGTCCCCAGACATGCTGCTTGGGTCAAATCCAGTGGTGGGATTCAGCAGGTTCTCATCACTTGGGCAGAACCGGTTGTTAAAATGGTGCTTGTGAACAATCAGTTGTTAAATTATTTGAATCCCACCACTGGTCAAATCCCATGCGAATCTCCTTCAAGGCCCTAAAAACCAGACCACAGCTTGGACCCACAAAACCAACCAGACCAAAGCACAGCTGATTTAAATGCAAGTTCATAATTATCTGCTTCTTATGCAGCAAAACTGTAAACAGTCCTACTATAAGTCCCATTGACATATTTTTTAATCTATAATCCGCTATAATTTTAAACTATAATTAATAATTCAATATAGTGGGCATTCCTCAAGTACCATGAGCTATTAGAGGAAGGCTCCTTAGACTGGAGAGAGGCTTCAAACTTTGTTTAACAGAGCAGTAGGATGCATAATACTTCATAATGATGCAATTCTTCACCTGGGCCATTTTCAGTGAAGAGAAAAATGTTTAGTCTCATTTTAGTAGTGTAGTTTAGGTATGCTGCAAAACATGTAATTTATCACTATATATTTGTGAACAAGGTTAGAAGTCCATAATATCCTGTGCTACTGCGATCTGATACTATACAGTGCTTTTATTTCCTGGTTGTTATCTGGATTGTCTTGAAAAATTCACATGTCCAGTGATGCTGTCATCTTTGACTGATTATATATTATAAAATGTTTTCTCTGTTTGATTTCTGAAATGACAAAGGAATGTCTTGATGCAGCCACTGCAGTTTAATTTGATTGAGCAGATCGTATCTAAAAATCATAACTTTCCCAGGGCTTTGTTGAAAAGTAAGCAATGATTTTATGTCTTTGTCTTGTGCTTTGCTTAAGTGTGTGTTATGGTGTATGAGTGTTGGCTATACTTATTAGCAGCATTCATAAAACCCAATGTATAGTAGCCCATGAAAGACTAGTTTAGATGGCTGCTTCTTTGACAACTGATTAAGCACTGCAGTGTTAGACTGGAAGAAACACTATTTTGAAATCAAATGGAGACGGCTGCCCTTCAGAATGCCAAACATACGTAGATGAGTCAAAACCTTTTGCTTTGGAACCCAATAGAAACTCCAGACAACATTGAATGGACTTAAATGGCTTATTTAAATCAACTGATGTATGTGAAACAATTAGTTATATTGATAACTGAGGGCAGGCTGTACTAGGATACCTACCAATAGCTGCTTTTATTCTGGCAAATCCACCCTTGCTGCAAACTTAGCCGGTGGCTATTTCCAACCTTGTTCATCCTCACATGCACTTATTAACATATCTCCAGGGGTTAGAAACTTTAAAAAAAAATGAAAGTTGGATATTCAGATGAACTGTTAAGCTCATTGATCAATGATCTAGTGATGTATTGATGTTTTGATGTAAGATATTAAAAACAAGAAAAGAAAACCACTCATCTTCAGGGTGAGGGGAGCAGGCAGAGTGGTTTGACCATGCCAGGCCATTCATTGAAATGTGGATTAGAAGTGGGTGGGAGTGAGTGGGACAAAGACAACAAACAGAAACATTCCACACAAAGAAAAGGGCTACTCAAAACCAGCTTTCAAAAACAGTGGGCTAAGAGTGGCCTCAAAAGAACCAAAAAGGTGGAATGAAAGCTAAAGGCAGAAAAATGTGTACAAAAATCAGCAGATAAACAGAACAAGAAGAAGAAGAAGAAGAAGAAGAAGAAGAAGAGGAGGAGGAGGAGGAGGAGGAGGAGGAGGAGTAGAGGAGTAGTAGTAGTAGTAGTAGTAGTAGTAGTAGTAGTAGTAGTAGTAGTAGTAGTAGTAGTAGTAGTAGTTTGGATTTATATTCCACCTTTCTCTCCTGTAAGTAGACTCAAGGTGACTTAGAAGCTCCTTTCCCTTCCTCTCCCCACAACAGACACCTTGTGAGGTAGGTGTGGCTGAGAGAATTCCGAAGAACTGTGACTAGCTCAAGGTCACCCTTCAGGAATGTAGGAGTGTGGAAACACATCTGGTTCACCAGATAAGCCTCTGTCACTCAGGTGGAGGAGTGGGGAATCAAACCCGGTTCTCCAGGTTAGAAACCACCTGCTCTTAACCACTACACCTCGCTGGCCAGAAGAAGGCCAGAACCTACAAAAATAAATGCAGAAAAAACCCCAATGCACATTCATCTTCTCCCATTCTTCTATTAAAATTGATTCCTTCCAAAGTTGCTTTTTATGTTGCCTCAGATATACTGGGATGTGCCTGGTTGCAACTGTGCACATTTAGTATTCATTACAAACATCAAAACTACAATCTGAAGAGGAAAACGTATGCAAAGAAAAATTAACATTGGGGCAGAGAGAAAAAATTGCAATAAATGCTATTCTAGAGGCATTTTACAAAGCTCAAGTTTTCATTTCCTGATTGAACCTAAAGAGTAGTGGAAGGGGAGACACAGTGGTAACGATTCCAGGAGAAAGAAATTAAAACCTGAAGTAGAAAAAGAGATTGAAAGCCTCCCACAAAAGCCAGCAAGCTGGCAAAATCCGTAATTAAAAAGCATAAAGAGTAGCCTTGGCAACTGCTGTCTATGGCTACATGATGGTTTTTTAGTATAAGCAACTACCCTAAAGCAGGTATGTGCATTTATAATACTGTGCATATGAAGTATTATCCAGGAAATTAAAATATTTTCAGAAGATCCTTGGCACAACTAATTATCAGTCTCCATAATAAAAGAGTAGTTCTCTTCTAACTCAATTTACATGAAGATGAAAAGTGAAGGGATTACATAAATGGGTATCAGATTATAAACAGGTTTAATTAATAGACAACTTGCACTCTATGCTCAGTGTGTGCTGCAAAGAGGTGACTTTAGGTAGCTGTAAGATTTATGTAAGCCTGCAGTTTGACCCCAGATTGTATCAAAGTCTGGGAAAGTACCAGTGGATTTCTGAGAGAAATGAAGGAAAACAACATTAAATTTATACCAGCCAATGTGGCTGTAGGGAACAGGAATTCAAAACATGACCATATTTGTTAATGTTTGTTCACCTTAAATCTTCCAAATTGTATCTTCTACTAATTGCCAGGCAGAGTGGACCAAAGGTTAGCAGTCCTATCTATGAGAATCAAATCAACAGCCAGATTATTCTTTGAAAAGTGTGAATTTTTGCAAGCCTTAGGGTTAATGATTTTTGTGATTAGTACTTGAAACTAGATAGCTGCCTTTGCATAAGCAGTCCTCTTCTTTTTTTTAATGGAGCAACTTCCATCTGTTAGATATCCCTTTTTACTTGAAGAAGACTATTGATTCATGGTCTTGACTCCTGTTCTTCAACTTTATTACTTATCTCTTCTTGAGACTATTAAAACTTGGGACTATGACCCATTATGTATGGAACACTTACCTCAGGGCTCTTCACTGCACAGTGAGGTTGTAGTGAGGTCTCCTCACATTTTTCTGCTTACATGCGAAGAGACACTTACTGTGCAGCTTGTCTGCTGAATACTCACAGGTCTGCTTTTCCTGGTTCTCCTAACTCTGCCCATCAACTCACTCTTAAAGGCACAGATCTCATCACACCTGGTAGTCTCAAGATTGCTGGGTTTGTAAGAAAAAACCTTTTAAATTACTGTTATATCTATATTTCTATTATAGTAGTTATATCAATATTGTAGCCCTTCCAAAAATACCCCCCTCAAATGAAAAAGGCAAAGCAATTCCCTGAATTACATGCTGCTGAAGGAGATAATGTCCTGATACTCTCCCCGCCACACACACACACCCTGCCACTGCTGCTGCAGAAGAAGAGAGAGGCTTGTTATTTTGATATTCCTGTTTTACATACATCATTTTTTCAATATATCTAATATGTTACAAATGCTTGAAATTGAAGTAAAATTTTAAAAAGCCCTCTTGATCATTGGGGAGGGCAGAAGTAGAACAGAGGAGGTGGGGTGGAGCCAAAAAGATGCCCTGCTTGTACTATCCATAGAAATGCCAACTTGTCCTGTGAATTTAAATGAGCACCATACAACCCCCACATCTGCTCCCTGCCACCCCTGTAGTTCTGGGGGGGGGATTCACGCCATCCCTGGAAAGGGGGGGGCTGAGTGTATGGGAATTTTAAGACCAAGCTCTCTCTATTATTATTATATCAAGATATTGATGTATCAATATGAGAATTTAGAGGTCAGTTTGTTTTGGCTAGGCCCATGTGATTGAACTTCTTCTCCTTGACTTTTACTTGCTGGCTACTGAAAGATGCCAGCAGGCACAGGCATATCTAGGGAAAATGTGGGCTGGTGCAAAATCTGATTCCCCTCCCCCAATATGGCAGGTGGCCCCTTTTGTAAGGGAGGCAGGGATTAAAAGACTCCTTGGGCACCTTAAGGATAGCAGCTTGATTGCCACACAAAGAATAGATAGATGCCAATGGCAATAGAATCCCTCATCTCCCTGCCCCATACCTGCTGTCCATTTCCTTCAAGGAAATGCTTTGATAAACTTCTAGGAGCAAAAGAAATGCAATCTATGTCAGCAGCTCCTTCCATTCCCTATTAACCACATTAGGAATGGTGTTTTATGAATATATAGCTGGTGCACTAGGCATTTTATTGTATTTAAAAATTCATGTGTTCTGAACATGTCCTGGTAATACTAAGCCAGTGGTGCTCAACCTGGGGGTCGAATGACCCTTTCACAGGGGTCACCTAAGACTCTCTGCATCAGTGTTCTCCATCTGTAAAATGGATAAATGTTAGGGTTGGGGGTCACCACAACATGAGGAACTGTATTAAAAGGTTGCAGCATTAGGAAGATTGAGAACCACTGTACTAAGTTCAGCACTGAGTGTTTCCTTTCTGATTTTTTCCATGCACTGCCAAACTGTTTGCTAACCAGTAGCACCCTTTGACCCAGTTTTCACAGGGCTCTCAAAACAGGCTGTTGCTGATGTTCTGTTTTTGCTCTGCTTTTCATATGTACAGGGAAACCTTGAAATAGCCAATAGCTTTTTTGTGGAGCAAAGGTGACTGGTGGGCTGAAGGCTAAAAAAAGAAACAGTGCAGAACACTAGCAGTTGCCTTAATCCTACAGATAAACAACATCTATCTGACATTTAAGCAACTTTGAGGCTAAGTTTTCTCAAAAGAAAAAAATGTTTGTCACTTTATATGATCTAAATAATCCCTCATGTCTGACCTAGTATGAGATCAAGGTGCTTAATAACTGTTTGGCTTTAAAAGTCTGGATACTTTTCAGCAACATACATATATATGAGGAAATGAATATTTCACTTGTCCATGGCCTGCTTGCACTTTATTTATTTATTTATGTTATTTGTTTGTTAATTATAGTCTGCCTTTCTCACTGAAACTCAAACAGGATTACACAATGTAAATCAATGCAATCAATTATATGGTACATCTAATAAGCAATGTGATAGGACCATGAATTGAAGCATGTGAAATGCAGCTACTGTCCAAAGCATTACTATTAAAGACAATGTGTTAAAACATTGTAGAACATGGTATTTACATTATTAGAAACATTTTAAGGGTCAGTCTGTTAAGACGTAGTGCTGTTTCTTTCCTCCTGAATAAATCTGTTTTACGTACTTCGTAAAATGCCAGGAGAATGAATCCTAACTTTACATTATTTTTACCCAATGTAACTAGATGTTACCTGCAAAACCACTGTAAATGAACTAGGCTGTGAACTTTTTTGTGCCAAGTGTGGAGAGGCAGAGTTCAGTTAGCTTCCACCCTGCAAAGATTGCCTATCCATGCACACACTTAATATCCACTTCCAGGCAGGAATTTGGAGATATGGTATGCAAGCCAGCCAAATGTACCTAGCCCAAAGGAATATGGATGATCAATTGGCTGTTTGAACGAACATCAAGACCAGCAACAAACAGTTCTTCAAGTACATCAAAAGCAGGAAGCCAGCAAGGGAAGCGGTAGGCCCCTTAGATGACAAAGGAACAAAGGGTGTGCTAAAAGATGGCAGGGAGATTGCACAGAAGCTGAATGAATTCTTTGCATCTGTCTTCACCCAAGAGGAGGTGAGGAACATTCCTGCACCTGAACCAAGCTTCTTAGGAGGCGAATCCGAGGAACTAGCGAAGATAGTGGTAGACAAGGAAGAAGTTCTGGCAGCCATTGATAAACTAAATGTTACCAAATCCCCTGGCCCAGATTGCATTCACCCAAGAGTTCTTAAAGAGCTCAAGCATGAAATTGCTGATCTTCTCACTTTAATATGCAACTTATCCCTGAAATCAGGCTCCATCCCTGAAGACTGGAAGATGGCCAATGTCACACCAATCTTTAAGAAAGGATCTAGGGGGGACCCGGGAAATTACAGGCCAGTCAGTTTGACATCTGTTCCTGGTAAATTAGTAGAATCTATCATTAAAGATAAAATTATAAAACATGTAGAAAAGCAAGACCTGCTGAGAAAAGAGTTTCCAGCATGAAAGCTTTCTGCAGAGGCAAAATCCTGTCTTACAAACTTACTTCAGAGTTCTTTGAGGGTGTAAAACAGGCAAGTGGACAGGGGTGGAACCAGTGGACATTGTCTACTTGGATTTCCAAAAGGCTTTTTTGACAAAGTTCTCACCAGAGACTGTTTGAGAAAACTCAGCAATGAAGGAATAAGAGGGGAAGTCCCTCCTATGGATTAAAAACTGGTTGAGAAACAGGAAACAAAGAAGTGGGTGTAAATGGGAAGTTCTCACAATGGAGAGATGTCGGGAGTGGTGTCCCCCAAGGATCCGCTTTGGGACCAGTGCTCTTTAACCTATTCATAAATGACCTGGAAGTAGGGGTGCGTAGCGTGATGGCTAAGGATTTGCAGATGATACCAAATTATGTGGTGGCTGGGGAGAACCACAAAGGATTGCGAAGAGCTCCAAAGCAGACCTTGATAAATTAGGTGGAGTGGGCTCAGAATGGCAAATGCAGTTCAATGTAGCAAAATGTAAAGTGATGCACATAGGGCAAAAAATCCAAACTTCACATACACGCCATACAGGGTCAGTGCTATCAGTCACAGACCACAGGAAAGGGATTTAGGCGTCTTAGTTGATAGTTCCATGAGCAATGTCAACTCAATGCACTGGCAGCTGTGAAAAAAGGCAAACCTCTATGCTGGGGATCATTAGAAAAGTGCTGAATTGAGAATAAAACTGCAAAGATTGTATCATGCCCTTATATAAAGCAGTGTGAGATGCGACCGCACTTGGAGTACTGTGTCCAGTCTCTGGTCGCCCGCATCTCAAAAAAGGATATTGAGGAGATAGAAAAAGTGCAGAGAAGGGCAACAAGGGATGATTGAGGGACTGGGAGAGCACCTTCCCTATGAGGAGAGGCTGCCAAAAGCGTAAATTGGGACTCTCTTTAGTTTGGAGAGGAGGCTGGGGGGGGGCATGAGGGGGGGGGATATGATTGAAGTCTACAAAATTATGCATGGGGTAGAAAATGTTGACAGAGAGAAATTTTTCTCTCTTTCTCACAATTAGAACCTAGAACCAGGGGCATTCATTGAAAATGCTGGGGAAGAATGAGGACTAATAGAAAGGAAACACTTCTTCACGCAACGTGTGATTGGTGTTTGGAATATGCTGCCACAGAGGAGGTGGTGATGGCCACTAACCTGGATAGCTTTAAAAGGGGCTTGGACAGATTTATGGAGGAGAAGTCGATTTATGGCTACCAATCTTGATCCTCCTTGATCTGAGATTGCAAATGCCTTAACAGACCAGGTGATCGGGAGCAACAGCCGCAGAAGGCCATTGCGTTCACATCCTACATGTGAGCTCCCAAAGGCACCTGGCCACTGCGAGTAGCAGAGAGCTGGACTAGATGGACTTTGGTCTGATCCAGCTGGCTTGTTCTTATGTTCTTATGTTCTTATGAACTACCCACACCAATTGTAATTTTGGAAATTATCATGCAAGGGTCAGGGTGTGCATTCCTGACAATGGCCATACAGCTCATCACAGTCCTATGGCCATACTTGCACAGCTATGTGTAAATTATAGACATGTAGCAACTAGATGTGGACTTTGCATTTGACCTTCAGGACTCAGAAGATTTCAGAGATGACAAACATTAACAGTCTAAAAATATTAGATGTTAGCAATTGTGAAATGATAATGTAAGATTAGTAGACAAAATATATCCATATTGAACAGTTACTGTACTCATGAAATTAAAAGATGTTCTTTTGTGGTGACATAAAATTTCCTACTGGGCTGTTAACATTGATCACATAAAAATCACATAAAATGTGATCCATTCTCGTGCATCTAACTGTGGCATATCAAAATAAATTTCTTCATGTTATGACTCATTGGAAATATAAGAATAAGCTACAGTTGTCTAATACATATAATGTTAGGTTACTAAATATAACTTTAGATGATTAGCTGGATCAGGTAAATCATCCTATGCCATAAACTTTACAAAAATGTGGGGGGAATTAACTTTTTCTTTTATTTGTGGCTTATATCATAAAAACAGTAACGGACAGAGGAATTATTAGTAATAGTTATTTGTAATGGAATTTATTAGCTTTCCAACACTGCTCTAAAATTTGGAAGTGAACACTTGGTTCATGAATGAGAACATTAGAAATACACGTTACTTGATACCACTATGTCAATTTTTGGCTCTTAGCCCACAGACTAATTAAAAACTTTCAAAGGCAGACAATCATGGTGCTGTTGCTATAGTAGCTGTACAAAGAAAGATAGATGCACACACAATATGAGTCTTTTTACTGTTTTGTGTGTGTGTGTGTGTGTAAAAAATATGTCCAAGACTGGATCTACCCATTACTGGGCATCACAGTACTGTACTTATTTACCTCCTGGAGTTTCTTGTGCACACAGTAAAATCCATGTAGTGAATTAATATATTAGTGCAGTATCCAACAAAGTTTGGATCCTGTTGCATTCAGGGCTCTTCTGTGACAGCTTAGTTCTAAATTTTCCTCAGCCATGACTACACAGCCTCTGAGCCCAGCTGTAGGCTAATAAAATAAAAGTCTCATTAAGTAAGTAAGTAAGTAAGTAAATAAA
Organism: Sphaerodactylus townsendi; assembly: GCF_021028975.2. Taxonomy (NCBI): domain Eukaryota; kingdom Metazoa; phylum Chordata; class Lepidosauria; order Squamata; family Sphaerodactylidae; genus Sphaerodactylus; species Sphaerodactylus townsendi. The sequence continues at coordinate 52,690,334 of NC_059433.1, read as the reverse complement.
TAAATAAAAAGCAAACTCAGCTAATCTCCTTAGCTTGTGGATAATAATGCTAGTGAATCAGAAGAATTTGGTATTCCTAGGCTGGAAATATGAAACTCAAAGGCTTTTAAGTTTGCATTCAAATAAAAGTATTACATCAACTAACTCAAAACATTTATTATGATCAGTTTAAAAAAATTAACAGCACAGTTTATGCAAATGTAAAATTACTACACAAAGATTAGAATTCCTATTCTTATTGTGCTATAATTAATTATACCATATTAATATAATTAATTAATAAATACTATATATATAACTGTAATACTATAAATATAATTAATACTACATAATTAATTATGCTATACTACTACTATCATTAATTCTTAAAACCTTTGGAATATCTGCTTCCTTATGGACAAAGCTGTGGCCAGTGGGAGAAAATGCGTCTTAATGTATCTTTTAAAATGATCTTTGGGTAATGGTATGACATCAGTTTGGGTGTAGGGGGGAAGGATCTGGTTTTACAATAAAGTTTCCAGCTATTCCTAAAGAGAAATGATATGGTTTTTCCCAGAATGAGTCACATTATCACTGAGGGAACTTCCAAAGAAAAGGCCCAGCAATTACAGAGATTTTAGAACTTTCCCCCTAACATTTCTTCAGTACCATTTATAAATTGTCAGATCCTTTATAATTTGAGCCTGGGGGCATAATTATTAAATAAAAGTGGAGATCTGTGATGTTAATAAGATTTTAAAAATTGGCTATCTCCATTATTGCACTTGTTCATTTTCATTATTACATTCATTTTCCTTCTCCTGATTTCAGTAACATTTCAGCTGCAAGTAATATATCCCATCATAATTAGATACTTTTTTTCAAAGACTTTATCCTTCATTTATAGGATACTGCATGCCAAATTTCAGAGAGAGTCCCATTTTCTATAGACAATGAAAAGCAAAATACATTTCTGGCTGTTACTTTTCTTCTATCCAGTTGGGATGAAATCCTCTGAAATAGTAGCCTTCTCGCCCAAGATGTGATTCCTGTCAGTTTTAGAAGAGGAGTTTAGATTTATACCCCGCTTTTCTCAACCATAAAGAGTCTCAAAGCAGCTTTAAAACTTCTTCCCTTCTTGTCTTCATAATGTATACCTTGTAAGGTAGGTGGGGCTGAGACAGATCAGAGCTGATTATGACTGGCACACAGTTATCCAGCAGGCTTCCTGTGTACAAACAAACCTGGTTCACTAGATTAGAGTCCATCGTTCTTCACCACTACATCACAAGGACTTGCTCTTGTCTAGTGTTGTTGTTGAATTGTTATTCACTCTGACCTGGACTGTTTGTTGAAAAAGGGTTGGGTAGTAAGTTAAAAAAAAAATAAAGGACAGAATATGCAAAAAGAGATGAAGAAGGTAACATTAAAGATCAAGGCCAAAGCTTGCTTTATTGGCAACCCAGGAAAGCAATCAGCATGGTAGAAAGGGTATAGTTAATGTATAAAAATAAAATGTCATTGGACATCATGTTTAGGAATACCCTGACATCTCTGTACCACACTTGTATGGATCAGATGAGAACACAACTAACAGAGCTACCATGCAACCCCTCTGCTGTTTATTGGAAAGTGTATTGTTTGCACATGTTCTGCTTGCACCCTCTGGACCACAGATGACATGTAGACTACAGTGCAAGCAGAACATATGTCTCTTTATTTGGAGGGCAAAGCAGAAGGAGTTTGGATTTATACCTCCCTTTCTCTACTGTAAGGAGTCTCAAAGGGGCTTACAAACTCCTGTTCCTTTCCCCACAACTGACACTTTGTGAAGTAGGTAGGGCTCAGAGAGTTCTGAAGAACTATGACTAGCCCAAGGTCACTCAGCTGGAACATAGGAGTGGAGAAACAAATCTGGTTCACGAGCTAAGACTCCACCACTCATGGGGAGGAGTAGGGAATCAAATCCGGTTCTCCAGATTAGAGTCCAGCTGCTCTTAACCATTACACCATGCCACGGTTTCCAAATGTACCATCAGCCACACACCCGGCAACATGAATATTTTCTTTATGCACACCAAAGGTTATAGAGTCAGGATTTGCCAGGAAGATTCTGGGCCTTTCCCCACTTACCATTTGATGCGGGGTACGCGTGGCAAGTAACCCGGTGTCCCGTTGCACTCCCCACTACACCAACAGCGACAATGCAGCCACCCCTATGCTGCCACTCTCCTACGACCTCAGCGTGCATCTTTTTTGATCCTGGACAAAAGGGCACCTTTTTAAAAACCCCGCGCAGAGCGTGGGGCAGTGGGGAGGGTGACTCTGGAGTTTCCCACCACAGATAGTGACATGGATCCTTCTGGCCAATCAGGCCACAGCGGGATGTGCGCAATGAGTGCGCAGCCTTAAAAAAAATTTTTTGTGGAGATTGACGACCATTTGAAACGATGCCTGGCTGGTTACATAGCTTGCATTCACTTAACCATGTGTTCACTTAAAGCCCTTAAAGAACACTGTCAGCCAATACAGGAGCTGTAGTTCAACTGGTTAAGCATTGTATTAGTGTGTGAAAGGTTGGTGGTTCTAGTCCAGGGGCGAGTATTTTTTCCATGTGTGTTTATAATTTTTTTCATTGACTGGTCCCTCCTGTGCTGTATGGGTTAGGGTTTCTCTGGGTTTCTCTGTATGGGTTAGGGTGCCTGAAGTTAGATTAATGCTTGGAACACTTTATGATTTTATTGTACATATTTTATCATTGTCTGAGGGGGAGGGAAGCATGTGTGGCCGCTTGCCCAGCCCGGTGGGTGCTCCTCCTCCTCCAATGTGTGTGTGTGTGGGGGGGGGGGGGAACTAAGCAGTGTCGGCTGATCCTGTTGTCATTTGGATGGAAGACCTCCTAAAAAATTCCAGGTTCTGGGTGCTGCAGGGACAGGCAAAGGCAATGCCTCCATTCCCCCCCCCCCCCGTCACCCTGAGTGGGCTAAGACTAGACGGCGCTTTTCACACACCACAACTGAATAGGGCGGCAGATGAAAATTGAAGTAAACAATTACTTTTTAAAAAACATAAAAGAGCATCTTCGGACTCAGCCCTCTGAAAATCTCTGGAAGTTCCTGCTGATTTAAGTGGGGGAAGGTTCCCAAGCGTGCTTCTTTCGTGTCCATTCAAATCAGCCGGAATGCGAAATGTCTGTTACCTTCGGCTGGAATGGATCATACCCAGCATATTCCCCCTGCCTCTCACTGAAGGTTGCTCTCTCGCTCTCTCTCCCCAAAAGCAAGGCAGCTGACTCAAACAAGCAGCAGCCTCACAATTAGCCCTCAAAGGGAAAATGCGCCGCCCAGAGTCATTTCAGAGGCAGACCCACTCTCCACCCAACTCTGCTCCAAGGTGAGTTGCTCTGAGGTTAACCAGATCTCACTCCCTAGCAAAGGCGCATCACAGAATCCAACTCAGAGCACCCCAGCAGCCTCACTCCACTACCCCACCCCCCACCTGGCAAGTGAGAAAGGACGATGCTGTTTTTATAAGCTGTTTCTTCGTCTCCTCGTTGTGTAAGGTGTCGGTCTGTGCATGCTCGCACAGACGTGAGGAAAAGTTTAAAAAAAGTACCGCCCAGCATCAGCAGCAGCAGTCAATCAGGAAGCCCCTGAGCGGATCACGCGGCAGATCCACGAGCAGTGGGGAATTCAGCATGGCTGCTGCATCGCTGGAAGTAGGAGTCGTTTGGCTGCAGTGGGGACCATGACACCACGCTGAAAAGGTCCCGAATCAAATCAAACCGGTTTATACCACCCTCATTTTCTCAATGGGGAATGGCCCTCTGTCTCTCCAGTTCTTCCTTACTGTGGCTCTCTGACCAGCCACATATGATGCAACCAGGAAAGCATAAATCTTTTGGTTAGAAAGTATGTTCCTCCTTATGCCTCTGCAGTAGTCCTGTATCCTTCTCCTCATCTATCCTTTGTACTCTTTATCTTGTAAATGAAAGCTGCAAACAAGATAAGTTACCTTTATTGTGAAAAAATGTCCTACCAGAATCCTGTGCATGTTTTAATAGATGTAAAATGATTTCTTTAAATAAAAGTTTGGTTTGATTGCCTAGGAAATCTTTTGCTGAAATCACTCCTGTCTCCATCACTTTTTTTGAAAATGTGAGGCAAGGACAGGGTTTATTGGAAGCCCCTCAAGAGTTGACTGGACTCCTCCAGTCTCTTATTCTAATGGAAAAATTGAAAGTGAGAACCAATGTTCTTCCAAGCTATGCCAGAAGAGTTCAGAAACAAGCATCCTTTCCCGTAAGGTGCTGGCAGTTCTGCTTAAAAATATGCTAACTGTTGGGGTTCTGATGTTGATATTATCAGACCCCCATGGATTTAATGCTGCAACATCTTTTACAATTATGAGCTTTTAATGTGACAAATAACCTCCCTATATAGACAGAAGCTATAAAAGCTGTCATTTACATTATAACACATTCAAACATGCTGCTTATAATCTCTAAATGCCTGTAGAATTCTCCTTTATAATTAGGATTTCTATTAGCTGTTGCTAACAAGAAATAATCTCAAAATGTGACTTGATAGCCCTTGTCTCTTTTGATACTGATGCCCTAACCCTTCATTTATGTAGTCTCTCTCTTCTTATGTAGCCCTTTTTGAGGGTATCCTCAGGATTGTGTAATAGCACTACAAAAAAGTTCTGGCTAACTCTGCACAGCAGTTGTTGTTTAACGGAGAAATATACAAGATATTTGATAAAGATGGACATATTTTTCATTCAGCTTTTTCATCACACATGCCTGGTAGAAATTCAGACTGTAACTCTATGGTACACTCCTAGCTGTTAAATGTCACCAAGGTTTCCAGGCTGTGGCAACATAGCAACAAGTTGAAATGAAGAATGTATTTTCATAGCTACAACAGGTTACACAGAATAGAAAATAAGGTAATGATATCCGTACATTATTTAGGACAATACCATGTTGCAAATAGTTATGCTCAGTCAATCTGTCAATTCTACTTACATTTATTCATTTATAATATTTATATCCTACTTTTTCTCCCAATCAACACATCTACTCACTAGTCACAATCAAGGAGCTGGTTGTTCACCAAGCTGTTTAGATGTGTTTGAATAAATTTGGTGATAACTGTTTATGTGTTCAGAATGCTTTCTTGCAACTTGAAAAACCTACCAAGTTCAACATCAGTATTAATAAGACTAACTTCCAGGGAAGTTATTGGGGAAGTGTTGGAAAATGTTGTTTTCATCTAATCATGAAAAATAAAAGAGGTCAAGAGATGTAACAAATCTGCATAAATTACCTCCCATAAAAGACGGGAATCCCTCTGACTAGCATCACTTATTAATTTATTCCATCTCAATCTCATGTCTTTATAAAGTTTAATTTCTATTTTCAGTTTTCATTCAACCACATAGTATTCTTTAGGAACTTCTGTGTGAACTTGTGAATATGAAAAGTACTGCTTATGCAGAATATTAATATACCATCTAACTACTCTAAAATACCTAACATTATAGATCAGGGGTAGGGAACCTGCGGCTCTCCAGATGTTCAGGAACTACAATTCCCATCAGCCCCTACCAGCATTTTTTTCCTATACTGCCTGGAAGTGCTCTGGGGGTGATGTCCTGTGGATTGGGATGCCCATCTTACATTTAACCCCCACCCCATATTAAATGGGCATCTGGATGTTTTATCCTAATATTAGAAACATAAGATGCAAGATCAAAGCAAATTTGTTCTATCTTAGCTGGTGGCATACAGTTATCAAATAAGATTTGGTACAAACTTGATATTAGCTGCCATAGCCAAAGGAGGCAAGGATTGTAACTATGAAATTTCTGCTCTAAATCAGAACTGGCCTTGATATGAGCTGGCCGTTTTATTATTTGAACTGGCTGGAACCAAATTAGTAATAACATTAGAGAATTCCACATTTCTGGCAGTAAAACTGTATCTGCCTTATGAATAATATCTAAAATATCCACATTCCCCTTCTTCGAACTCCATCCAGCATTATTCCATAAGATAACCAAAGGTTGGCTATACATTTAATCAAAGAAATCTGCAATCTTTGTTTATAACGATCTTTCTGTACCAGAAGCCCTACAAAACCATTCAATTCTGACTTTCTTTGACATACAATGGAGGTTCTGACTGGGTCTTGTCAGCTGAGGAAAGATTGTTACTGAAATTATCATTGGCACAATTGTAGTTTAAAAAATCCATTGCTGAGACTATCAGTATTTATTACATTAACTTCCACTGGCACAATTGTAGTTCAAAAAATCCATTAAAGTCCCTTCCTGCACAGACAAACTATATCTCTTCCATTCATTTGGAAGGGTTTTCCTGTTTCCTCAATTTTATCATTCTGAGTGTCCATGAGAATATCCGGTCAGGTTTTGTTTTCATTATTTAATTTAGATCGAAGCCTAAACCTACCATCAAGAGATACAAGAGGTACACACTCAGATTGGACACAGCAGTTCTCCTGCGGCAATTCTGTTGTTGGTTGCAGGTAAACACACCTGTGCAAGAATCACTATTTGAATAGCCCAGGGAAAGGAGCCAAAGAAAGGGAAAGGAAATTGTGCATTTTTTTTCTGACAACAAAATGGTGCAATTAAATTTATGGATGAAAAAAGTAGTATCAACTTGATGCTTAATATTCATCAGTCAAATCAATAAGAAAATATCAAACGTCACTGTGCCATTTCTATTTATAAGTATACTGTGATAATATTTCATTCCTCAGAGTAGATACCTGAAGAATGTGCTACCTACTGAGTGAATTTGCCAGAGTTCTGAAAAGAGGGTAATAGAGTTGGTGTAATTTTCTTGGAAACAGAAAAAATCTTAAAATTGACACAGACATTGACAGGTTAGAGCCTAATCCCATATAGCCATTTCACTTTTTAAAAGGGGCATTTCCAGATCACTTTTTTCCTACCACGGTAAATGCATGGTGATTACTGTCACACAATCCAGCCAAAATTAAGCACTTTTTAGTCATCATTGTGAAGAGGGTAACCACTTTGATTGTATATTGCTATAGCCAAAGATATTCTATTTTTATTGCTGGAAAAGTTTACAAAAAATCTTGTTTTCTCTCTTGTTTTTCACATCGCTTAGGAACAAATGTTTGTAGATAGAGATAGGCTGTACACCCCCCCCCACCCCCACCCCTCAGATCACTCATGGGCATAGAGTCATCTCCAATTACTCTCAGCTGGATCCAACTGGTCAGCTAAAGCCCTGAGAGTTTCAAAAGGGTGGGGTGATTTTCTTACCTTCCAGTGAGTTCTCACAAACTTGATACCTGATTGGTTAATTGATAATTATTTGGTATGGGCAGTTTATGCCATCCATTGATTTCATCTGATTTAGCAGCCATCTTTTTGTGTGTGTCTTTTGTCTATTTTGCCTCTATCTTGCTTGAAGAACTTTGCTTATGCACTGAAGACTTCTGTTATATCTTCTAGCTGGTATTTCTTTTAGTAAGTAAGTGTACTTTATTGTTTTATTGTATGTCTGTAAATGCACCTTATGACTTTGTATTCACTGCCTGTTTTTTGAAAGCTATTATTCTACAACCTTTCTTCTAATTAAAAAATATAAACATTTTGCTTTGTTTTCAGTACTGGTTCAGAACCCAGGACCTGGAAGGGTCTTTGACAATTGTAACTACAGAAATGTTAAGGATGTTTCTCTCCCTTTGGAAACAATAATATTTAAAATGCTTAGTTTTGTCTGGATTGCACCCAGAATTTTGTCATCACCGAAGTTTGATTCCCACCCACCCCATCTCTCACTCACGTACATCTCACACATCAATGATGATGGAGAATATGTTTGAGTCACTGTCAGAGGCATCTATTGGATAGTATCTGCGACATAATTTAGAGGTGATAAACAGATTTTCCTCCTACAATACTCACACAATTTTGAAAAACTTTTCGAAATGTTATAAGTCATTTTTCCCCCAGCTCTTTACTAAGCTAAGGCACTCAGGATTGCTGTTTATTTCAAGCACTGAATCCCTCCATTGGCCTTTGTAATAAATAGAAACTCTTCTTCCTGTAACAATGCACTACCATTAAGTAAACCTTCAGCCTTTTCTCTTTCTCCTTTTATTTCTCCTGTAAAGGGTTTGTAAAACATATGGTTTTTATTATTTCTTTCAATTGTCATAGTTTATTATGTTTTATTGTGATCTCATATTGTACTGTAATCTTTTATTGTACTGTAATCTTTTATTGTGATATTTTATTGTGTAAGCCGCCTAGAGGCTTGGTATAAGGCAGTATATTAATAATTTAAGATAAATAAATAATAAATCTACTACAAAGTTCAGCGCAGTACAGCAGTAAGTATTTGCCAGTAGCAAAACAAGCTAGCATATGGTCTCGATAAAAGGAAAAAAAATGGTTTAGTGTTAATTTAAAAATAACCCAGAACCCTTTCCTAATGGTGGCCAAAATGTGGAACCTAGACATACATATTATAAATTGCAGTGTTTTAATAGAAGTGAGATGATCCAGGTGTCATGATATATATAAAAGAGTAAAAGTTCGCTAAAGGGTCATTTCAAGTTAGCAGAAGGTTTGCCCAACCCCAAGGACAGAGACAGTCAGTCTAGGGGCAAAGGTAGCAAAGATTAACCTTTAACATGATTGGTGAATTCAACTGTAATTCTAGATCAATGAGAGGCTGTTGCCTGGCAGGGGAAAGTATCCCTGATGTATGTATTTGTATATGTGAGTTGAGTCTGAGTTAAGTTCTGAGTATGTTGAACTTTGTTATTGCTGAAGAGTTCTGTATAGTATAATACCAGTAGTCTTGTATAGATAGACTTGTGTAACCTTGCAACTGCAAAAGTAAAAGCCTTCCTATGGAAAGAACATCCGGAGTGAGAATATTCTTTTCCAAATGTGATAGAAGGTTGCAGTGAGTGCAATAAGACTTCTCATCTTACCAGAGTGACTTCGCTTTATACTCTGCTGATACAGGTTCAATTTCTCATTATTCTGGTACTCCCTAAATGTGTAACAGTGGTTATTATGAGATGGGAATACATTCATTAAATAACTACTGTGAGGAATGCAGCCATAAGCATCTGGCTGAGTTTCCCACAGAGGTCCATCCTGTAGTCTTGCCTCTCTAGCACTGAAAGGTGCATTTATGAGCAAACGGAAAAAAGTCATAACCCAAGTAATTAAGTGTGGGATTTTCTCCAACGGCTTTACTGTCTGACAGTCTCAAGAAAGCCTGGGCATTAGTCAAGCAAACATTTTGTGGCTGAGATCACCAGATCATATATGCTTTGGCATGTAGAATTTGCTCACCTTTAAACTTGGACCTAAATTTTCCAATACTTAAGAAATATGCAAGGGATTTAAAAATCTTAAAGATTCCAAAACAGAGAGGAGCTTTTACCTTAGCACATTGTAATCTTTTGCCAGGTGCAATCCCAGTAATCCTATAAACTATTATGTCCTTGAGATGCAGGGGTGCTAGAAACAGAATCGTTTTGCTGCTGTCTTGCAAGAGAGTTAGAGGGGATGTAATTGTGCCACTTTGGCTATGGTCCCAGGGCAGTCAGCAGAACAGCTAACCTTCTTCTTGCTTAAACGTAGCCACAAAGTTTCAGATAGTAAGATAACTGTTCATCAAATTCTAATAATTGCTGGGTTAAAGATTCTATCTTATAGGTTGTTGACCGTAAGCTTTATTGGCAGTAGTAGAAATGTCTACAGGTTCTTCTGGTTGTCATTCATATTCTGTCCCAATTCTTTTGGTCCCTACTGCTCTGACCATCGCCCTGCTCCCATTGTCTCCCTCCCTCTCCCATTCCTCTCTTGTGGAAAGCAGATGGCACAGACAGGAAAAGCAGCACAGACATTTCAAAAGATTTCTAGAACTGAAGGATTATTATTATTTTAGCAATCATACATATCATCACCAACAATGATGAAAATGACTTTTCGTTGTCTCATTAGTAAATGCCCAAATGCACATTTCTAACATGCCAAAATAATAGAGGAAAAGAGAGAAAAGATGTCTCATCCCCAGCCATGACTTAAACTCAATTCTGGGAAACAGAGTTCCTGCTTTACCGACACTGCCTTTTCCAGACATGTGGCAGGCAATCATAATGATAAAGCATTATTCTATATGTGGCCAGACAGGATCTACTGCAATGGCACAGAATACTGATCTGTGCTGTTTTACACCTCTATGGTCTTAATCAACACAGAATTTTAAGCAGTGTCTACTTAATGTGGCCAGTGAAGTATTGAAAAGTAAACTCTGCTTTGTAAATTAGCATAGTGTAATTTCACAGCTCATGGTATCATTTAGCAGAAATTAATTTTGATGCATTCAACAGGAGTAGAACAATATCCTAAGAGAATACCATATTATCCAAGTAATATATTGATTTCCCTGTCTCCTAAACTGTGAGGGGTTTTTTGTGGGGAGGGATCCCCATGTAGCATTTGTCTTGCCATTGCCTTATTTAAAATGCTTAATGTATTCTATTATGCCATCTTCAAAAGTGAGATTAGATTTCATAAGCATTTCATCACAATATATGAACATGAATTGTTTGAGATTTACATTATGAATGCATTTCATTAAAATTATAATCTATAATGAAGTGACTTCTGTTACAGACTGTGTTACTTCTGTTATTTAGAAATGTTATGCTCTGATTATTCAGTGTTTCCTTCCTTTGTAACCACGTTACACTGCATGTAGTTAAAAGGTTAAGGGCAATCTGTCTGCTATTTAGAACCTGTAGTATGATGATGTTATTCGTCTAGTGGCTCATGGTTGTGCAATTTGCAATGGTCTGCCCTAACAATTCCTTTTCTACATTCTTTTTTGTTTACATTGAGATCAAGACTAGTGTTTTGCTCATGGCAAACATGACAAAGTGCTTTAACCCTGTGCAGTTGGAAATATCTATGCAATTATTTCTGGGAAAGGAACAGACTGGTACTGATTTGCATCTAGTGACTCATAGCACTCTGATTTACTGTCAATGAACGCACACACAAATAAGTATGAATATTTATTTTCTCTGACGGGTTGCTAAACAAGTAGAGCTCACATTTTCATATGACCTAAAGCAGACTGTGCCCCATGGATAGGTACTAAGGTAAGGCAGGATAGACTATGAAGCTAAGTTCACATCATATACAAAAGCAGGTGGAGACTTTTTAAGTTGCGGGATACACTGTGGGGCACCTCCATGTAGAAAGGGAGGTCCTTGTGAATCCTGCCATATCCTGATAATCCCTGTTTTGGGAAGCCAAAACTCTAAGGCTGTTTTGTTTAGAGCTGGTCCCAAAACTCAAGTGATCACCTGGTGGTGAGCAAGGCTACAAATAGGGCTAGAGTAGTAGAAAACCATATGGACTTTTTTTTTTGCTTTCTTCAGGTGCATACATCTTTTTTCCACCTCCAAGAAGAAAGTGAATAGTGACTTATCCAAGCAACTAGCATAAACCTGTTCTAAACAAAATGAAGAACAAAAACAGGTAGATTTTGAATCTTCACACAAGTGTCTGAGAGACTCATATATTATACTGTAATAAGTAATAGTTTCAAGCTAATAAGTAATAGTTTCAAAGGAATAAATTATTTACCTAATACTCTTTCTAAAATTAGGCTTTCCTCTGCTTATAATATTTTACTCTGTTCCATATAAAGATGCTGATAGGGTTGTATATTCCTCCACCACATGTTGGACCTTCTTTGGTGTAGAATGCACCGCCTGGGTCCTGGTGTCTACCAAGTCCTGCTCTCTGTCTCTGTCTCTCTCTGTCTCTCTCTCGCTCTCTCCCCCCCCCCAAACACACACTCTTAGGCCCCTTCCGCACGGAGGCGGAAGGGGTTGGGTCGGCGTAATCTACGGCGCCGCGGAGCACTGTTGCCCGGCCGACCCGCCTCTTCCCCGTCCCTCTTCTGTCGCCTCCGTCGCCCTGCTGGCCTCCGTAGACCCGCCCACACTGCCTTCCGACCTCCAGGGGTCAGAGGACAGCGAGGGAGGGCCTTCGGAGGCCAGCAGGGTGATGTAGGCGACGAGGTGAATGGGATAGGGATGGGGACAACAGCGCATTCCCGGCGGTGCCGTCTGCACCACGCCGCCGAGAATGCGCTGTTGTGGCAAAAACCTCCCTTCAGGAGGGAGGTTTTTGGAGGCAGCCTGAGGCCACCCTGGGGGAGGGGGAAGGGAGCCAGGTCGGCGCTGCTGCGTTTTGGCAGCGCCACCTGTGCAAACGGCTCCCTGGGGACGGCGTTTTTGCCATCCCTAGGGCGTCGTTATTGGCCAGTGTGGAAAGGGCCTTAATTTGAAAGTAAAAATACATTCTGGAATGCAGTTTAATTGTAAAATATTTATACTTAACCCAACAATATTTATAAACCCAACTCAGTTACACACCTTTACTCCAAGCTGGCCTTCTTCACATGCCACACCAATGGTGCCAGCTTACTCAGCTGGCCTTCTTTGAGCATTACACCAACAGTGTCCACCAACTCACAGCTAACAAAGCCTCCCTACAGGTCCTGACTGGCCAAGATCAGTGGGTTGCAAGCCTCCCTTACCCAGATCCAGTTTGCTGGCCATGAGCAACTCCCAGACAGACCCATGTCCCAGCAACATCAGAGAAGCGGCCCTGTCTGCCTGCCTGCCCTCAAGATTGTTGGTGATTGTGGACCAGCTCAGAGAGTGGCATACAAAGTTGCTTACAAAGTAATCACCTGTTGTTTTAGACTGAAAAACGTACCTCTGGTTCTCATTTATTTGTTATTGTCTAGCATCTACAAGGTAGGAAATGGAATTTTGACACTTCTGTTATCTAAGGCTTTCTGGCCACCTTGTAAACAAAGCTTCACTTAAATGTAAATATGGTGCATTTAGCAAACATGAACTGCTTTTGTCTAGTCATGCTGGCTTCAATTAAATGATATTTCCATGAGATAATTTAAATTGGGGGGGCGGGGTGGGGGGAAAAGCTGTTGCATATTCCATTAAAAAGAATATGTTTATAATGAGCTCAGAGGGGGAGAAAAGGATGCAAGACCTGATGTTGATTGTTTAGACGCGAGTAACATCCAGCATAACACAAAAATGCTGCTGTAGTGGCAACATCAATTTCAACTCAATATCTTATATCACCAAAGTGAATTATGATATACATAGTATAAATCAGATTCTGCTTCATGAATAAACCTATAATCCATAAAACCTGTAATTTGGTGTTCTGAAGTGACAGCCATCATTATTTGTGCCTTGACACAAATCCATCCTTCTTTCTCACTCACCAAGTCCCCATTACTGTGTTTTTTTTCTTTCCACGTATAATAAAGAGAGGTAATTATTTCTGTTACTTTGCTACACTCAATCCTTCATTACTGGTACTCTACAGATAACAAAAAGGGGAGCTCTTGTACAAGCAAGCCTCCAGTATACAGTATATGCTAGGTGAGGCAGTAATGCATGACACCTCAAGTATTTGGGTGATTGTGGTCTTTATTACTAGTCATTATTTTGTCTGCCTAACCAAACATGGTGCCTTGCAAAAGTGAAGGAAGAGACTGGAAGATTTTCTTAATGCACAAAAGCACAAAGCAACAAAGGAAATGAAAAAGAAATAACAGAAAAGATTATATAAGATTATAAATAAATGTGGTTACACATATAGGCATAGTTTGGTTGCATTTTGAGCAATCACTTGAAAGATGATTTAGCCTAATTTGGGGAGAAGTGTACTGGGCTGTCATGCAGGAGGACATCCCTTCCAGTCATACCATTCCCCAAGATATTGTACCCCTTGACTTGTGTCACTGTTGTGTCACTGACTAAGGCAAGGACATAAGAAGCCTGACCAGGAAGCACCTGTGCTTCTCAGTCAAACCTAGGAGTATTTAGAGAGTGATTTAGAGCTGGTTGTCAGCTTTCCCATACACTCACCTGGAAACTGCCAAATGTATCACAAGCATCGCTAATGTCTACAACTAGTTGCTGAAGGAAAGGATTCTTTTACTAGAATTCCAGATTGCTCAACCATGTTCCCAAGGAGAGGTCAGCAAAGAGCAGTAGGATTAAACTCTTCTGACTTCTGCTTTATGTTATCATCCTCTCAAATATCAAGCAGCTTTCCAGTTGGACAATAGATTACCTGCTCTATAACCTCTCTCTACCAAACATTTATGTTGGTAACATCCAATCTAATCACGTACTGTTCCCTCATCTATTGCCATGGACAGGAGCACACAATCAAGTAAAACAAACTAGTCAGGTGGCTCCTTAAATATGCCACACTGGAACTTCTGAAACATGGCGTCTCGCAGTGGGAGCCTTTGATTTGTGCTTCCTAGCTACATCCACGGAGGAGCAGAATCTCGTTGGCAAGGTGAGCCCTAACTCTCACCATCTCACAAATTCTTAATTACATTAAGACCCATGGATGGAAGCAGGCAAAAAGCCTAGGAGGCTGCCTCCATTACCTTCCTTTACTTTCATTTTCTCTCCTTACTGCTGTTTTGAAATGAACTTATAATAACCAGAGAAAGAGAGAGCCTCTAATCATGATACAATAAATCTGAAAGTAAACAGTGCAAGCCTCTGTGGCAAACAAAGGGGGAAACATGTGCTGTCAGGATTTACTCAAGAGCAATTTTACCCACACCTAAGAAATCTAGAAGAAAATAAACTGTACCTCTAAAAACATGTATAAAATCCTTCTCTGCAAAGTTAGTTCAACAGATCAGCAGATCAAACATCAAAAACTGCAATTTTCTGCAGAAGCTTATAAAAGAGGGAGAAAATGTTATAAGCTGCAAGCTGTGAAATGGGTGCTTGATCTTGTCCTGCTCTCCTAAAAAAAATCTCTGCTGATCTGATAGATGTGAGAGAAGTTTGTTTCACTTTATGCAAGAGCCAATCTGAATCTTTACATAGCATCTTCCACCTTCTTTCTTTGAAGAGACATTAGAGAGTAAACAATAAAATGGTGTTGGTGTGCTGCTTTGATCTGAAACTGTGATGCCAAATATAGTTGAAATATAGCAAAAGGCTACCATCTGGTGGATAAGGCAAAACTTGTTCTGGGATCAATTGTTCACATATCCTGTACCTGCATCTATCTATCTATCTATCTATCTATCTATCTATCTATCTATCTATCTATCTATCTATCTATCTATCTATCTATCTATCTATCTATCTATCTATCTATCTATCTATCTATCTATCTATCTATCTATCTATCTATCTTTCTATCTTTCTTTCTTTCTTTCTTTCTTTCTTTCTTTGGCTCATTCCGCACACGCAGAATAATGCACTTTCAAGCTGCTTTCAGGACTCTTTGAAGCTGTGCAGAATGGCAAAAACAGTTGTGAAAGCAGCTTGAAAGTGCATTATTTTGCGTGTGCAGAATGAGCCTTTCTTTCTTTCTTTCTTTTGGCAAACTTGTTTGTATTTTGGTTAATTTGGCTATTTTGACTGTTCCACTTTTCCTTTTCCTTTTTTTCTGGAAGATTTCTTTTGGTTCTGTGCTGCTGGTACTCTGTTTTTCAATATGTGGACTTTTTTTGAAATTTCAATTTTTGGACATTTGGACCCAGACTAGAACTTGGATTTGTATTTTAATAGATTATTGGTGTTAGGTATTTGGACTGTATCAAATATTTTCCCTCCTTTTTTCTTCTTTTTATTATATGGGTTTTTGATTTTTTAATTTTTGTTACTGATTGCATTTTTCCTCTACTTTGGTGACATCTGGATTTTAAAAGGACAGTTTTCCTCTCTTTTTTCTATTTCATTCTTACCCCCTAACAAATAGCTTATTGAGCACTAAATTAGTTGCTATTAGTGTTAAATAATTTTTAACTTACGTTTGTGATTGTTGTGTACTAATAAATATTAACAAAAATTAATAAATTAACAATATGATTTAATCCTTTTCTATATTTACCTGATGGTTATTCCATATCCCTTCAAACTTCCATATCGCTTCAAACCCAAATCATTCTGGTGTGGTTCTTTCTTCCCATGTGGGCTATAATATCATTCATTAACTTTAATCTCTATTATATCAAGTTATATCAAGTAATATTTCATCACTTTATTATATTTTGTATGATCACTAGGACTCATCTGATTTGGTAAGAAACATAAATTGTCAGAAGGGGAGGAGGGAAAATTAATTTAATGTTCAAAACCTAAAATGTAATGGAGCTAATAGTGTATTATTGATGTTGATGTATGTCAAAATTGTATAATATTATAGAAAAGTGTAAGGAAACCAGATATCAAATAATTGCTTAGTCCAGAAAAGTTGGCAAGAAAGTACCAAGTGAGGAAGAAGAAGAAATTTTAGTTTCAGTAGATACTCTTAACAAAATATTGAAGCATGTTAAGAGTTTTTTCACACAATGTGTGAAAACATTTTTTCACACAACGTGTAATTGGTGTTTGGAATATGCTGCCACAGGAGGTGGTGATGGCCACTAACCTGGATAGCTTTAAAAGGGGCTTGGACAGATTTATGGAGGAGAAGTCGATCTATGGCTACCAATCTTGATTCTCCTTGATCTGAGATTGCAAATGCCTTAGCAGACCAGGTGTTCAGGAGCAGCAGCAGCAGCAGGCCATTGCTTTCACATCCACACGGGCCACTGCGAGTAGCTGGACTAGATGGACTCTGGTCTGATCCAGCAGACTCTTTCTTATGTTTTTATGAGTTCCAATGAAGAATTAAAGAGACAAATCCAAGATATGAGAAAAGAAACTCAAGACATAAAAAGAGATCACAAATCAAATTATCAGAATAAAATACAATTGAAGAATTTAAAAAGTGTAAAATCATAAATTGTAAAAAAAATGTAAAAATTAAGAAAAAATACAAGACAATAGTCAAATCAGCAAAATAAAGGAGAGAGAACAAGAAATCTGACTTATTTCTGGAAGACCAAGAAAAAATATTACAAAAAGTGGAAGAAAGAGTGGAAGTCTTGGAAGTCCAAGGAAGAAGTAATAATGTGCAGTTCAGAGAAATTTTAGAACAATTTGGAAAGTCATATCTAAAGGAGATCTGATAAAAGATTGTTTAAAAATTGACAAAGAACCCCCAGAAATTGAGCAAATATACAGAATCAACTCAAGATTTGTATATAAGAATAAAGTCTCAAGATCTATTTTAGGGAAATTTACACATTAATAAAGAGATAACATCCTCAAGAAACATTAGGAAGAGTTTCTGGTAGTAGATTAAATGGAAGTAAAAATATTTCAAGATCTTCCAAATACATTTTTGGGGAAAAGAAGTGAATTCAAGAGCTGTCTTATGGCAGCTCGTAACAAAGAGAGAGGCTCATTCCGCACACGCAAAATAATGCACTTTCAAGCTGCTTTCAGGGCTCTTTGAAGCTGTGCGGAATGGCAAAAACAGTTGTGAAAGCAGCTTGAAAGTGCATTATTTTGCGTGTGCGGAATGAGCCAGAAATAAAATAGTATTGGAGAATGCTTTTTGCACTAGAGGTCATCTTAGCTACTAGAAAGAAAATAATTTCAACACTGAAACAAGCACAACAGTTAGCTGAACATCTTACAGGTGAGAAGTACCCAAAAGGCTCCTCAGAAAGTTCCACCTCAGACAGTAGCTTATCAGAGAGAGTTAACAGATAAAGAAGACAAACTGAGTCAAGCAGCAGCCATAGTGCCTGAAAAGTAAAATTAAGATTCTTTCAGTTAATGTTAATGGACTGAACTCCCCCTCAAAGATGGAGATATTATTTGAATACAAGAAACATATGGGCGTTTTCGCACACACTGTTTGTTGCAGATCTGGCATGTGAGGTCGTCGCAGTATCACACATCTGTTTGCACACACTTAAGCCGAAATGTGTGCCGACCCCCTTTTTGTGCCACATTCCAGCCGTTGTTCCACATTTTTCCTGTCGCTCGATACTTGTGCAACTTTTTGGGAAAATGCAGTTTCCCCCCACAATTTGGTGCCTAGTTGCGAAACAAAAGTGGAGCGAAAGTGGATCAGGCGGCAGCGAGGGTTTACGCCCAGCGTGTGACGAGATTTGATCCATCCAATGGGAGTGCGACGGGGCGTTCTGGCTGCGCGGGCACATTCCTTTGTTCCTTTTGCATCTCACTCGACTTCCCCCCCTCGTCCCGTTCGGTCATGTAAGCCTTACAGCTCGATCCAACAAGAGAGAGAAAGAGACACACGCAGTGAGGAGGGTTGGGGGACAGGGGTGGGGAGAGCCTTTAGTTCTTCCAGCCTTGTAAGATGTTCACCACCTGGCTCAACATGCAGCCTCCAGGAACCGCACACAAGCACAACCTTGACAATCAATCCAATGAGGGGTGTGCGGAAGAGCGGGCAGAAGACGAAAGCGCCTGGTCGGAATAAAAGTAAGCGAGCGGACTCGTTCTGCAAGCGGCCAGGAAGGAAGTGACAGGAGGCGAAGGGGGAAAGAACAGCTCACAGGCTTTGTAACATCACGGATCGGAGGCAGGGAGGGGAAGAGAGGCAGGGAGAGGAGGCTTCAAAACTCCACGCCCGCGGCTGCTCTTCCTTCTTGTCCTCCCTCCTCCTCCTCCTCTCCTTCTTCTTTCTCTCTCTCTCCCTCCCACAATCCCAAATCTAATGACCTCTCCTGCCGAAGCTGGAGAAATGATCAGTTTCACTTCTGCAAAAGGGCGGGGATCACATCCCTAAAGCCGCTTTTGTAATAAAACAAACAGAGAGCCCAGCTTTCGGAGCAGCAGAGCAGGGAAGAGAAGGCGCGCGGGCGGGCGCTTCATCTTCCCCTTGCCCCTCTGCAGGCTAAACGAGATTGATAAATTACTCCACCTCCCCGAACTTTAATTATGTGTATGGTATGCAGAATAAATCACCCAACATCAGAAGCACTCCTCAATCAACAAGCTAACTTTTTAAATGATAATTGCATCTTTGGCTGAATCCAATCTTGCCATGCCTGACGCATTTCCTGCTAATTTTAGTTTTTACCGGGGGGGGAGGGTACAGGAGAGTTGGAGGGATGACATATGCCACGGAGCAACCTTTATTCTACCCAAGCCAAAAGATCGTGGCGTTAAAATAAGAATGTGAATCTCGTACCCCTCCCCTTCTCCCCAAAGAGAGATGTATCCGGAGCTAACGGCGGCCAATCTCAGGTTTTTTTCACCACATGCCACGCCACGTTCTTCATGTGACAACGAGGGCAACATGCCCTCACTGGTGATGGCAAAGGAACGCTTTAGAAGCCCACCCCCGGACCGCCCCCCAGGACTGGCGCGCCAGCCTATCATCAGATTCGTCGCTTTGCAATCCGCATTCCTGAGGGATCTGCGAAAACCACGAGGAGTTGCTTGTAATCAAAGCGGAAGATCGCCAGTAACTACAGGGCCATGTGCGAATGCCATCAAGCGACAAAACTACATTAAAAAGGTAAGGAATCAATGCGGTTCTCTTTTATTCTGGAATAAAAAGTGTGTGCGAAAACGCCCATATCTTGATTAATTAAAAAAATAATGAATAGTCAGCTTCAACTCATACAAAAATGTGGGGTAGTCATTTATATATAAAACAAATAACAATTCCTGATCAAATTAAAGATTTAGGTGGCAGATCTGTTAGTATGTTTGCTAAACTTATCCTGGATATCTGCTTTATTTCGTGTACTTATACCATTAAAGGTTTTTAATTTGAATTTGTTATACTGAAAAACAAAATGTTTGATGATACAACATATACTACTGTGAATGTATATGCACCTAATAATTTCAAATAATTGTTAAAAAAATGTTTCAACTAATACCGGACTTTCAAGAATAGGAAATAATCATAATAGGAGCCATGAATGTAGTAATATATCCGAATAAGGACAGATAAAGAAGAGATAAACTTCCTAAGAATGTCATCTTATACATGAAATTACTAAATCTAGTGAACTCATGGTGTGTTAAACATCGAAATTATACATTCTATTTGGACAGATATAAATCATATTCCAGACTGATATGTGTTGGATCTCGAAAACTTTACTCAACAAAAGACCAAGAATAAGATTCAAGGTGTTACAAGATGAGGAAAAAAAGAGGAGGTCTAGCTGTGCTTGGTATTAAATTATACTATCAGGCTGCAGGACTTGTATGGACTGGAGAAAAAACCCAGATCAAAGAATAATAAAATTAGAAACAGCAGATCTGAAAACAGGAATACACTGATATTGGGTGGATGAAAAAATTGGATCAGAAGAAAGATTTGATTGGAAAAGATTCCATGTAATAAGGAAAGGCATTTTTTGGAATCTGGAGAAAGACTATAAGACTTAGTCCTTCAGTTTCACCTCCAAAATCTCCTATGATAGAGAGACAAGGAAGAAGAATGATAACATACTCTATAAAGAAATGATTAATAGGGAAGAGAATATGTTATTTTGTCACTAGCTATGCTGCCCCCTCTTGAAATAATTCACTCTTTAAAACAAAGATTAATTTATCAGGAATTCCAGTATCTTACTAGTGCAGCAAATAAATCCTGTTATCCCCCCTTTTTAAGGAATTCCCTTTAACATAGCTAGGGAGGCCAAATATCTAAGTCAATTAATCTTACCCAAACAGTGAAGAGTGCTCTCTCTCTGGAAAGGTGCAATGTGCTTCCTTCAGCTGTAACAACAGGAAGATTTCTAAAAATTCCCTACTAGGACAGAATCTGCGATTGCAGCATGAAGCAGACTGAATTTGTAATTCATATGCTTCTACATTGTCCATTTTATAAGACAATCAGGTCCGACTTGCTGAAACCTCTACTCATTAATAAAGAAGGTCTATCAGACCAACAAAAAACTCATCTTTTAAACAATGATCCTTCCGCTATCTGAAACAATGGCTAAGTACCTGTGTTATGTTATTAAGTAGCAACCATGATTGTATTACTCTGTGATTACTATTAATCTGTATTATTTATTATTCCAATAGAAGGTTTGATGGTTAAAAAAACAGTATTTACAATTAAGATGTTGTTGATATAGTTTGACTGTTTCAAGTGCTAGTTCAGCTGCTCATGCATTGACCATAATAACTGTTTTTCACTCAGGGCTTTCCAAAAGATGTTAATTTCTTACGTTTAATATTCAGGTTTTCTACACTATTTACTATATTGTTCTTAGAACTCCTTCCTTGCACTGTTTGGTGAGAGCTTTTTGTTTACCCTCAGGTAAAATTAACAACAGACTTCCACACACTGACTTGAGGTATATCTTTCTCTTGATTTGTCCCTTGAGCTGTGGAGGCTTATCTGGGGAACTAGATTGGCCTGTGCACTCAAACGCATGCCAGCTGGGTGACCTTGGGTGAGTTACAGCTCTTTGGAGCTCTCTCAGCCCCACCTACCTCACAGGGTGTTTGTTGTGGGGGGAAGAAGGGAAAGGAGATTATGAGCCCCTTTTAATCTCCTTACAGGAGAGAAAGGCGGGGGGGGGGGATAAATCCAAAGTCTTCTTCTTCTTCTAAAGCAATATGCACACACAAAATATTAGCATATGAAGAATCCTTTTTTCTGGATTTGTATCAGAAATCCCAAACAGTCTGTGCTGATGTTCCTATGAACATGCTATGCATCAGATCTACTGCAATGCAACTGCCAGCATCTTTCAAACGAAGACAGCCTCACTTAAAACAGCTTTACTAAAAGCCATATAAATCTCCAGGGACTTTTTATACTATTGGAGAGATATGTCAAGATATGTCCAATTACTGACATTGCTAATAGTTCTAACCTAGTATAGTATCTATAGTAAGACCTGACAAGTACTGAGCACAACTATAAGACGTAACAGAGATAATGTGTACCCTGGTAAAGATAAGAAATAACTGTTTAAAACAGAAATAGAGAGTCACTAAAAGTTTGATATCCAGATAGGACATCCATCACATGTGTGCCCTAAGAACCCTGCTTTTCTTTTTTAATTTTTAAAATTATTTTTCCATAAAAAAGACACAAATAAAAAAGAGAAAGGAAAAAAGAGAGAGAAATTAAATGGATCTACATTAACAACTAGTTAGACAATTCAAAGTATAATAAAAAAGAAAAAGGCAAACTTAATACATGAATTTGATAATCATTACATATTAGCATGCTTATTAAAAAGATAAACTGATTTTTGCTCTGGAACATTAAAATCATATTAATAAAACATTAACAACACTACTTTATATGTTATAATATTTGAGGTAGGGCTCTTCGTTTGCTTTTCGTTCATATTCTATACATCTATTCATTTTGCTTTTGCCATACAAAAGTGTTCTCTTGTTGTAACTTCTCAGTTCTTTAAAGTGGGAACTCTTTCAAATTTCCATTCAGAGGCACTTGCTACAGTTAGTAAACAGATTCATATTAAAATTATATATGTTAAAGAGGTATACATTAATTTGTACTCTTAAGCATCAAAATCGTTAGTAAGATATATACTTTAAAAACATCAAATACCATTCTAAATTATATAAAAAGAAAGAAAAGAAGAAAAAACAAGGCTCAGTACATACATTTGGCAGTTCCTTCAGACAATCATAATTATACAGTTAGTTCATATTAAAATTATATATTATCTGTATAGTATTTTAACTTCTCAGTATAAAATAATATCCATATATTTTATATCTTCCAACTTACTAAAATATAGATTTCTTACTGCATTCGCAGCATAGACTTGATTGTTTTACTCCTTTTTCTAACAATCTGGCGAATGATCTTTAAAATATCTTTGAGGGTTTTTTTCCTTTTGAGACAGTCCTTAAAATTTTGAAAGAGTCTATCCATTTTCTTGCAACTTCCTGGGTGACTGACCTTTTATAATTTCTGGTAGCTTTTCTCTGAAGTCATTCTTGGAGTCTTCAAAAAATCCTCATCTGTAAAATATGTTGCCAATTGTTTTGCTTGATATACAGTTTTTAAAAAAAAATTCTCTGTAGATAGGAGTCTTTTTAAAGTGAGTAAAATTTTTCAGTTGTATCCTGCTGCTTCTTTCGGAGAAACTTGTCTTGAAAAGTTTAATTTACTGTTCATCATAAGTGTGTTCAGTAGGTCTTGAAAGACTATATCATTCTCCCTTTCTATTAATACTTCTTTGTAGGTCTGTTCAACATCAATCATCACCAACTGGAATATGTTTTTGTAGATTTTCAACAAATCTGGTTGCTGATTGTGTAAATTGGGTCTGAATGGTGGACTCTGTGTCATGGTGGACATTCTTCTTTTCTATTGAATACATACAGATTCAAAGCAAAATTCCTGTCTTATATTCTGCAGGTGATTTTTTCACCAAATGGCACACATTCACTTACAGATCCTGGTTGTTACCAGAACTAATGGGTCAAATCAACCCTGTCTAGCTCACCCAGGAGCATATCGAGGGGAAATGGCACCCTGGGGCAACACCTCCTCTGGGTGCCCCCCTGCCCCGTGCCCCCCATTCTCGGGGGTAGGGCTCGGAGACAGGGGTGGGGTTGGACTCAGTCTCTGCAGGCCAGCTCCTTCTGTTCCCTGGAGAGGGCAAAAGTCGGCCTGCACAGAGGCTGGGGTGGGGCTCGATGGCAGCAGGCAGCCCAGGCAGGCACCGTGACCACCCGCCATCAAGCCCCACCCCTTCGTCCCTGCAGGGCTCAGTGGTGTGCATCTGGGCACATGCCATTTTGTCATGTGACCGAAAGGTTTGAGCCCAGGGACATGGTTGACTCCATGTCCTTATAGGCCGTATGCCTCTGAGCTCACCTGTCGAAATTGAAAGTCTTCAGACCTTGTGAAGAGGCTAGAGTAGACCAGGTCTGCCCTAATTCCAGTTAATCGCCCCTTTCTGTAAATGAAGCTTGGGCACTACAAAAAGTTGTACTGATTCAAAGAACCATTTCACCCAAAGTCCCAGAATCCGGCTTCTTTTAATCATGGTCCATAGCAGTCCATCCTTTAGCTCAGGTTGTTAATTTATCAAATTGTTCGACCTGTAACTACTGAAAAGTAACAGGTTGGATCTGATTGGCCTTCCTTCTATTTCATTCAATTCCCACAACAGTTCCTATCCCACATGATTTTTGTACACAGAAGTCCTGTGATCCCCAGCACAGCTATTTCGAGAGGTCTACGAGCTTCACTTGACAAAACACCAAACTATTTCTGTTAGTTCCCCCACTGATTCCCATTGATTCTGTGACTCTATTTATTATATGGGAAGTGTTAGTGCATTTACATCTAGTAACCCCAACTTTGAAAAATAATCAATCTTCTCAGCTGGAATAAAACTGGAGTTAGAGGAGATTCACCAAATATAAATGAGGCCAGAATCCATTTCAGGCAGTGCTTTCAGAAGAGATATTTTTTACCATAATGGAACTGAATCCAATCCATCTGCTCATTATTTAAACCCTTATTCTTAAACAGAGAGCTGAGAAGTCACATAAAGTCTGCCAAGGCTTTTTAAGTGACAGGCAACCAGAAGTACCAGAAAAGTTATAGCCCTGGGATAGCAAGTCAAGGATGCGGTTGGCTTGCCAGACAATTTACTTAAAACACCAGTGTAGATGTTCAGTACAAGCAGGGTGGGGAGAATAATCTCTTTAACTACAAGAACACCCTGTGCCATAAAAAATAATTTCATCCTGGTTTTTAAGCAAAGTGAAAATATACACTGGAACATAATGCATACCTCACTGAAATTAAGCGTTTAATACTGTGATCTTAAACATTAGCGTTATTGTACATTAGGTGCAGGTGACATATTCCATCTTGAAGAAGCAATCATAGCATTTCTTATTTCAGAGTAAGACCCATTGAACCCTGTAGGATGTACTTACAAAAACAAAACATTGGGCTGTATGTAATACTGTTTGGTGGCTCAGTAGATAACAAGGCTGGAGAATAAGGCCATCTGCAGCTGTGTAAATCAAAACCCATTTCAACTGCAACCACTGGTTGGTTTGTCACTGTATGCTTTGATATAATTAAGTATCATTGTCCATAATGCAGTCTAAACTCTATTAATAAAGACACCAAACTGGCTTTATTCAGCTTTGGGGGCTTTTTTTGGAGGCACACTGATTATGTAGGCCAGAGAGTTAAATAACAAAATAACAGTTACCTTCACAAGAATCATTCATATATATAATATCAACCATGAGTAGTAGTGAACTAGCCATGTGATAATTATGATTGAGTGTGCATTCATTGTTCAGTAATTGTATGTGGATGTAGCATGAAGTGGCCAGCCATTCACTTCAAGAGGTAGAGAGCATGTCTAGTATTCAGGGGGATGGAAGGAGGAAGACAGTGTCCACCGTCCTGCCTAGCCTTGCTCCTACTGCATAGAAGAGTGTAGGATCAGGCTGGCACTTTCTTGAGTCAGTATCTTTCCCTCTGGGTTTCTCTCCCTGTGGACAGCTAGGAGCTTTCCATTTTCAAAGACAAATGTTTCTATTGTTTCAATGGGCAGGTCAAGAGTTCAATTACACCATTTCCCTATGGCTGGCTTTTCCATGCATGTTCTGATCACATCTTGTCAGTCAAAGGTATATGAGAAGCAAAAGCTTAAACTAGATTTAACAGTTCTTAACCTCTCCTATTCTGTTCTCCTCCACGTTACCTTTGCATGTTGCCTCAAGCAGTAGTTTCTCTTCCAATTATCTCATCATGCAAGCTGTTCCTCAGTTTTCCAAACATTTAGGCAGAGGAACCTCCAAGAATGAACTTCTGAATGCTGGTCAGTTTAACAATAAATTGTTTAGCCTATCTCTTGCTTCCAGATACTACCAGAGCATATTTCAGTAACTGGTTCTGTCCAGGTCAGTCACAATTGAGCCAGCTATCTCAGCTTATTGGCTTTCTTTTACAGCCGGGAATCTTTGGCCCCTTCCGCACACACAAAATAATGCATTTTCAAACCATTTTCACAACTGTTTGCAAGTGGATTTTGCTATTCCGCAAAGCTTCAAAGAGCACTGAAAGCAGTTTGAAAGTGCATTATTCTGCATGTGCGGAATGAGCCTTTCTTTTTCTCAGGTATAGTCTTTGAGCATTAAATTCTTTACCCAGGTTTTATCTTTGTTCTGAAATAAGGCTTCTCAGACTCTCAATCCAGGGGCTCCCATTTTTTAATTACACCCACTCCCTTTGTTAAGCAACCTTGCCAGAGAGACCACTATTATAAATCCCATCTTCTTATGATCCTTCTTTTCATTTATTTCATTTAACAGAACAGTCTCATAACATAACATAACATTTCTGGTACCTTGATTTGCATTTACCCTATGAAATATATTTAGGATCACAGTTGCTAGGCAATCTTTGGTGAACATATAGTTCTATAGTGCATCACTACAATAGAAGAGAAAATGGAAGGTCAGGTGAAATAATTATGTTGGTGTGGTAAATCACCAAACAAGATATATATATATGGATTTTATTAAATGGAAACATATTTAAACCATGTGAACCTTCTACTTGCAGTCTGAAGGGCTGTGTTGCTTCTTTATTCACATTTTTTTCATTCCCATTTTGTTCCAAAAAGCTGTTTTTGTAATGCTGATTAATCTTTCCAGCTTCACTCCTTCAAGTTAAACACCTCATTGTTGTAAACTGGTTTGTGTATTAATGATAACCGCTCTCAAATTCTCCACTTTTAAAAAAGTGTGATTTTTAAAAAATCAATAATGAAGTAACACTATGAAGAGCTTGTGGTTTGCTTGTCTTTTTTTTGGTTACTAACACCCTCTTGTGGAAAGAAGATAGTGGTACAAACTGCTCATTCTCATCAATACAAAAAACCCCACACACGACTGATGATTTCAAGCATGAACAAGTGTTTATTTTTTTTCCCCATTCACTTTTTCTAGTTGGGTTAAGTTTTAGAATGAACATACAAGGGGTCAGGCAGCGGGACTATGGCACCAATGATATGCATTCACTAATCTTGGCATATTAATATCCACGGCAATGTACCTATGGGAGAATGGCATCAACTTCAGTCCTGCCCATATGTGAGCCTGCCTGTGTGTGCTTATTCCAATCAGGACAAAACGCATGTATATATAAACTGTATGCATGTGTGCTGTTTCACACTCAGAAGCACTACTTTTCTAAAATTTCCAGTCACAGTCAGATTTTGCATTT
Organism: Sphaerodactylus townsendi; assembly: GCF_021028975.2. Lineage (NCBI taxonomy): Eukaryota > Metazoa > Chordata > Lepidosauria > Squamata > Sphaerodactylidae > Sphaerodactylus > Sphaerodactylus townsendi. Next base: position 52,663,130 of record NC_059433.1, on the reverse strand, counting down.
GTATGTGTTATACTCATGCCAGGACAAGTATGCATGGAGAGGCAGGACTAGCATGCTATATTATAAGATAAGGGAAGACCAAAATGGACAGTCTTGCTATCCAGCTATGTGTATTGGTTTGTATGCAGGTACATACACAGAGTGAGTACCAGTGTGTGTACTATTTATATGCACATAAACTGTTTCTCATTTTTGCAGAGTCCATTTTTGGTATACATTCAAGAAAGTAGATATAGTTTGAGCAGGATTATCAATTCTGTTCTATATTTTAAATGCTGATTCTTGGCAACTGAAAATTTCTCTATAGATCAGAAAACTCTTTGTGAATACAAAGCAGATATTCAGTGTTAGAGATTAGCTAAAGATAGCGACTTGTCCAAAGGCACTTTGCCAACTTCAGCTGAGCAAAAAGTGGAAATAAAATATCTGAAATTCAAAGAAGACAATTGCAATAACTAGTTTATTGGGATGTAAAGTATTGTTTAAAAATTAAGTGTGCATAATTGCGTTAACAACTTGGCAAATGTATTCCAAACTTTTCCTCTTGTTGGGGGTAGTCCACAAGTATATTTCCATGCTGGCAGTCCTAAATCCCCACTGGGGCTTCTCCTGAATGCATAGAGCTGTGTGCAGACATTATTCCATTATTGTTGTTAAGATAGTATAAACAATGACAATGAATTCTTCTTCATGCATGAGAGCTGATCTGGAAAATCTGGAAAATCTCTGGGTGACATGCATACACCCGAAACCATCCCAAAGCTGTTAACGTTAAATCTGAAAGGATTTTTAAAGGACTTTTAAAAAGTCCTTTAAGCAAATACAGCAATGCAGGGCAGTATTGAGAACCCTACTAATAGTCCTTTTAGGCCACAGTAACTCTGCCCTCTGGAATAACTAATATAGGTCAGTGCCAGTGCCACTGGAACCATGCAAAGTGCATGGACACCGGTGACTTGCCTTGGTGGCAGGATGCCGCTCAGTTCTGCGCTGTCGCTCCTGAACTGCAGGAGGCTGCACCAGCATGAAGGGGGGGGGGTGTTCCTGGGACAGATCTGACAGAGTCGACTCCCAAAGGACTTTCAGGTCAGGAACGCTTCTTCAGCGGCACAGACATACACCATAAAAGGGTGGTGTAAGCTTGTGTACCTTTGGGGTTTCCCAAGGAGAGAAAGGATTTTCTCCTCCCCAGCACCTATGCTGCCAATTGCTCTTAGGAAGCAGTGGTGCATTATCATTCCCTGATACCACTCTACAACCTCCCTCTTTAAATTGGGCTTCCCATGTCCTAATTCTAACTGAAGCATCAACACAGTTCCCCCCCCCCCCAAAAAAAAAACCCTTAGGCTAAACCCACTTCACTAAATCCTTGCTTTTCTCCAATGCTTCTTTGGGCACCAGTGACAGAACAATGCGGTGACTAGCAAGTTGAACCCCTCACTGCCTCAGGTGAAGGTTGTAAAAATGAATTGTTTTGCCCTTTGCTCATTCTAAAAACAAGTTGTTCTTCATTGCAAGATTGAATAAGTAAACCAAAGGGTGACAAAGTGCTCTACCCCTGAGATTGTACTCGCGAGTCCTAAAACATTCCTGAAACAAGAGAAAATGTTTTGTATTTTGAACAAATTCCAGGGTCAGCTGCTGCCACCAAAAAAGAACTCTTTGAGCAGGAGTGGACCAGGAGCATCACATGGGTCAGAAGAGGCCACAGTGTAACTTGTATCAAATTACTACGTGATCTGGAAGTCATTCCCTTGTGACACTTATGCTGTTTCCCTATCTGCACAGATAATAAAACACGGCTTTCCATTGCTTTGTGTGATTAATTTGGCTGAATTTCACATGAGGCAAAAGGGACCTCTTGGTCCATGGCCTAACAGCAAGAGGGAAAAAAGTTAAAATCACCAGTATTGCAAGCAGTGTGGTTTCACTCTAGGAATCACCAGAATTTCTGGCAGAGCCTAGGTAGGTTTCCAGGAACTGCAATTCTATCAGTTTCCTGTCAGCATGGCCAATTTGCCATGCTGGTAGGGGCTGATGGGAATTGTAGTTCCTGAACATCTGGAGAGCCGCAGGTTCCCTACCCCTGATCTAGAGTAATGACAATTCTGGTAATGCCACCCCAAAATCTTCCAGTACCAAGAGTAATGACATCTTGCTGTGTGAGATGCCAAAGCCCCCATTTTATTACCACCACTGTCATCTTCCATCAGGTGCCAGACATTAGCTGACAACCCTATTTACCACTTCAAGAGAATTAGACCTTTATTGTCCTGAGATCAGGTTTTGACAGACACATTGATCAGTGGCTATATTTTAGATCCAGGGTTTGCAACCTGTGGCTCTCCAGATGTTCATGGACTACAATTCCCATCAGCCCCTGCCATGAACATCTGGAGAGCCACAGCCCGGCAAGTACGCTATGCGCTGATCTAATAATCGGGTTTTCTTTCCTGTTTCACACTAAAGTTGGTCCTTATCTCCCTCTTTAAATTGCTGTGCTGAATATTGTAAGAGGGAACGTAACCTGGTAATTAACTATGAAAAAACCAAAATAATGGTCTTCGCTAGAAGACCCCCTAGTCATACATGGACCATCAATAACAGACCCATAGAACAAGTTAACCAGTTCAAATATTTGGGCATAACTCTTTACCAGCAACCTTAATTGGGCAGTACATAGGAAATATAGCACCTCACAGAAGCTAATAACAGTGCCCTAGCAATTCAGTGTTTCTTTTTTCACTGTGGGCCACCAGTATATACCATCCACATTGAAGGTGTCTAATGCCAAATGCGCTCTCAGCCCCTCTTAAGGAGCACCAATTCTGGATCGGAGCTATAAACAAAAAATATAAACACAGCTCCAGTCCCGCTTTCTTCCATAAAAAATTATGGGCTTACCAAATTGTGTGCTTCCATATGCAGCCCTATATGTTTAGAACTCCGGCAAATATCATATGCCACTTCGATGGCCTGGCTGGAGAACTGTCAGGGATAACTGGCTACGCATCCACTATTTGCAGGATCACCTCCAGCTCTTGTTACACCTCATGCTTTCTCGACTATGCAAATTCTAGGTGGCTGAAACTAGTTGAGGGAAAAATCAACGCTCTTGGCTTCTTCATTAGAGTCGTTAGTCCCTCTTTCCCCTATCAGGAAGCTTATTATAGCTGCTTGAAAACTAAGCTATTAGAACAAGAGTATCGGGATATGATAACGGCTGCGAGGAAAACGTGTTCCCCCCTGACCCTGCTTATTCCAACTGAACAAGGACACATGGCCAATTATTTACATTGGATCACCAACCCTAATAAGAAGAGCCTTAACACTGGCCAGATTCAATCTAATGCCTTCTATGCTGCTCTATGGCAGATATCAACAAATTGATGTTCAGAGGGGGCCATGTCCACGCAATATGGGTCAGGTGGAGACACTCGATCATACCCTCTTTCATTGTGTAAGGTTTGCAAAAATCAGAATGCTCTAATCTGCACTTATCCCATTTCTGTATAACAATCTAACCGATGCTCTTAAGATACCTATGCTTTTGAACAACATGGATCCCACAGTGTGCGAGAATGTAGCAAAATTTCTGCTAACGATAATAGACGTAAGTCTAGATGAATACCAATCAATGTCTATGTATTATGACCACATATAGCCAGCAGTAATTTTTCTAGCTTCTGTCAGTATCCGATGACATTTAACTGAGTCAACTTAGCTGAAGGAATGTCCTATAGTTACAGAAGGACCATGTATATATTTTAGTACCAGTGTCTATAACTGTGAGCAATAATGGGCAAATTTTGTATGCTTATTTTGTATGTTTATTTTATGCCAATAAAGGCTTGTTACTTACTGGAGAGCCACAGGTTGCAGACCCCTGTTCTAGATGCTAGAACAATTGTAAGCATGCTAAATTGCAATAAAAACATAGAATGGGACCATCAAAAATACATTAATAATAATAATGATAATACCAGGCTGGAATAAATGGCATTGTTCCAGAATCATTTTAGATAACACCAGTGGTTATTTTGCAGAAGCCTTTAATGGTAATGAATTTGGAAAGATGAATAACACAGGGTTTATTGGAATGGCTGCTCTCTGGAGGCTTTCATTTAAATCCAGTAAGATGCAAACCAGACACCATGAAATATGTATGCAGTGACAGTCGGGAAGCTGCAGGTTCTTATGCTTCATCAGTCCTACTTGAAAAGAGAGAGATGAGAACAAGGATCTTCCCTGTGTATCATGCTTGCTAAGTCACGGTAGGCAAAATGAAAATGGTCAGAGTCTGTGGGCATTGTTTCATCTCTAGTTTAAAGTGCTGCCATTTATTTTCAATGTTCTCTCTGCATATATCACACAGACCATATTGTTTTCTGTTGCCTCTATCCTAAGATTAGCATAAGTTTTTTTGAGATCTATGCAGCACTGATTTTGGTAGCAAAATGCTGTTCCATTGTGCAATTTTTCCAAACAAGATTCCAACCCCCCCCCCCCCAATCACTTCAGGATAGGAAATATAGTCCATCCCCTACCACACAGACATCTTACACTTTGGTTCATTGTTGGGGGGTGGGGGATACCATGCTGCCTAGAAAAGTATAATTGCTGTAAAAATAACTGGCTCCCTGAGTAAACTTGGCAGATTCCTAGAACATCATTCCATTGATCAACCCTCGCACCAGCAGTGACATCACATCTTCTGCTCCTTTCAAGAAATTTTCCCAATCTGTATGGTCATGATTATAAAGATTAGATAAAATCCTAGAGCTTCACCAGAAGGAACATCACTGTTCCTGAAACTCCCCCCTTCCAGGTATCACCCCCAAAATCTTCCAGCATTTGCTGTCCTATGGCTGGCAAGCCCACATGTTTCCCATGAAGGTAACTAAGACAACAATGCTGGATTCTGCACAGCAAATGTATAATGGATTGCAGTCACTATAAAGAAACGCATTTTCCTTTTTCCAGCAATTGGACACCATGGAAACAATCAGGGTTGCTTTTGTGCCTTCACACAGAGACAATTCTCTTTTTTAAACATTTCCTACAACACATGCATAGCTGCACAAGCATACAGAAATGAACTCCTGCAGCCATGCCAATCTTCCCACAATATGATCAGCTGCACCTGCATAGCTGCACATATGCAACTCACAAAATTAAACAAAGAAAAAAGGGGGCCTTCTTGCAACAGCAGGGCAATAATGAATGTATTGCTGTGGCAGGCGGATTCTCCCTGACTGCGGACAGCATGGAGAAAGGGAGGGAAATAAAGAGCCTCCTGCCTGGCCATTCATGCAGGAGTGACTCCAGCCAAAATTTTGCAAAAGAATTGCTAGTTTAACAATTTTCAAAAAGCTTAGGTTGAAAGAAATAAACAAACTTATTTTGGGGATGGGACCTGTGCAAAGTCACCCAAAAAAACTCTGCACCCATTATATTTGCCCTGGGAAGAATCTACCAATAATAATCTTTCAAAATTACAAATACTGTAATCTGTAAAGGTATTTGTGCAACATATATGGTAAGAAAAGAACAAAAACATAATCCCTCAAAGTAATCATTGTACACTGAGCTGCCCTTGTACTTTATTCACTCATCCATGTTTCAGTGTTCAAGGACTTTTTTTTTACATGAGTATTCATACATAGATTCTCTGTTGGAGTTTGAAGTGATACAATCCCACATAATTCTGTTGATAATGTAGTTCAGTTACAAACCTGGGTACTACCAAAGGATGAGAACTACTACCAAAGGATGAGAACAGTGACTTTTACCTGTGCGGGTGACCTCCAGTTATTTTCATATTGGACCAGAATCTACAGTAATAAAGCAGGCACCATTCTGCAAATGCTTCTGCCTTAGCAAGCACCCATGTTTTGGGCCGGGATGCCCAATGAGGTGGAATTTGGAGACATTCCTATGCAATTACCTACTATGAAAACTCTTGAGTTTTCCTTTTTATTTAAAAAAATTAGACTGAGGAAAAGGCAGCTTGTACATAAAAAACAAGCAAACAAACAATGGATATAAATGCCTGGAGAGAAACAGTTATTATTGGTTGGAAAATAACTGGCAGTAGAGCCTGGGAAGAGGAAAATTGGGGGACGTGAAGAACCTCAGCAAGATACAAAATCATAGAGACCATCCTCTGCAGCAGCCATTTCCTCCAGACAAGCCCTGATCTAGAGAAAAGTTGTAATTCTGAGGGGACCAGCAGCCCCCCTCCCCCAAGGTTGGTAACCCTAAGGAAAGAGCTTGTACCAACCACTCCACTGGTCCTCTCCAGCTTTGCAAGCTTAAAGGCATGTGCCTCCTGGAACGACAGAAGTACCCAAAGAGAAACTTAACATAATGGACTGCTTTATTCCCTTTCCTGTGAATTAGTTTGCAGCTATGAGACTTGTATTTTTGTGTGGATTTATTTACATATTTGTTTATGGTTGTTGGTTTCTTCCACAGTAAACTTATTCGAGTTCACACTCTGTGGGAAAAAGTGTAGTTAAAGTATCCAAATAAATAAATGGACAATAGATATTGATATTTCTGAATATTTTCATGAGTGTTTCCATTTAATAAACTGGAAGGATTGACCTTTTGGATGTGGTATAAAACATGCTTCAAGGTGCAATCCTATGAAAAGTTCAACCAAAGCCCATTAATTTCACTGGGTTTGATCTGGAGTAACCCTGCATAGAATTTCACTGTCAAAACCATGCTGAATTGAGTTATTTGACTTGCATCTCCTGAGAAAGAAAATTTCTCTTAAAATTGTAGGATTAAAAGTCAGAAAGTATTTATGAACCATTTTACTCTTCCTTTGGAAGAAATGCAGAGTTTATTTCAGTGTCAAAGCACAAATACACATATATTGAAGTCATGCTTGCAAGGTAAAAACATATTCTTTTCCTCTGCATGTAAACAGCTAATGTTAGAGGGGTTTTGCTCAGTCTCCCACTGAAAATTCTTTTTGAGAGACACTGAAGGAGCACAGGGTCAATTGAAAAACATATGTTGGTGCCTTCTTCACTCCCAAAGACAGACTTGTAGTGAGTTATTTGACATTCATATATTTCCCTGGTGAATCATTTTTCCAGGTTGAAACACGCTGAGGATTTTGAGCTGTGCTTGGTTCCCTCTGACTGCACTGCTCTTTGTGCAAGGGTAGCTCGTTTTGTTAAAGTGCAGACTGTCTTTCCCTCAGTCTGATCAATCATTTGACAGAATAAGGAAAATTCTGATGTCTTAGCCCACAGTTTCAGAGAAGCAATCATTCTATTCAACTATGCAAGACCTTCAATATATGAACACACATCCCTTGTTATTACTGAGGGTAACAGAGAAGAACCCAATTCCATGACCATCTCAGCTCTGAGATAATAATGATTATATGTATGATTGAGTACAAAGTGGTGAGTGACTTGGTACTCAAGAACAGAGAAGAACACAATTCCATGGCCATCTCAACTCTGAAATACAATGGAGATAATAATATACAACATACCTGATGAGGATTTACAGGTTCTTTTTCCTAGGCTAACTTATGCTACCTCAGCCATAAGCTATAAGAAGAGAAAGCTGAAGGAGAAAGATGTCAGAAACAGTAGAAATGGAATAAGAGACATGGTGCATATTGTTGTTTCTTCTGGAAGAAACAGATTCTTGGATACGATTATTATAAATAAGGAATAAAATCAGAACAAGAATTGTCATGTACAAACAGCCCAGATGAGAAAAATAAAGCTCATGAAGCTGAATGGTGGTAGATTCAGGGCAGAAACAAGGAAATACATTACACAATGAGACATAGATCCTTACAGTGCATTCCGATGCTAAGTTCTCCACTCCAAAGTTTCTGTCTCATGAAGTTTATGGGCTCTTCCCCCCTATATGTTGCAGTCAACTTACGGCAACCCTGTAGGGTTTTCAAAGCAAGAGACATTCAGAGGTGTTCGCCGTTCCCTGCCCATGCATAGCAGCCATAGTATTCTTTGGGGGTCACGCTGCCAACTCTCTCTTTTCTGCCAGTTAGGCTTCTCTCTCAATTTCGCTTAGACTTCTCTCTCAATATCTTTTATACACATAATAGTAATAAGCTTTGTTAATAAAACAAACCTGTAATTCTATTTTATAGCCCCTGACAATATTCAGACTTCTGCATTCTGACCAGCAGTTTCCAGGTTGTTTTCAAGACGAGCCCAAAGTAGAGCATATTACAAGTAATCCACCTGAGAGGTTACAAAACCATGAATCAGCATGTTGCCAGACTGACCTATGATGGGCTAAGGGAACCCTGGCTGGAGGACAGTGATGTCTCTACCCATCTCAGCCAACCCTTGGGGTGCTTAGCAATGCAGTGCCAAAATGGGGAGCCCATTCTTTGCCTTGGCTCAGTGTACCCACAAGGGACAAGAACTATGTTTGGACTTGTCCCCCTCCAAGTTGGCTTTGCATAATGTCTCCCCTGATCAATACATTTAATGATTGCCTCATTTGCATTGTCATTGTTCCTTAGCTGTAATTTCATCAGCTAGTTTTCCCCTTGGAGGCACTCCTCAGCTGGGAACATCAAGCAGATGCCTCAGTCCGTTAGATCAGTAACCTAGCCATTAAGTCTGATGTCTGTCTCTTGTCTTTCCCCAGAAAGACAGGACTCTTTCTCCTGGGAGATTAAAGGTCACTCTGCATAACTCTGAGGGCCCCTTTTTACCCATAAGAAATCCCCTCGCCCAATAGCCAGTGTTCAGTATCTCTGGACGCCTCCATCTGTGATATTGATCCACAACATGTTGTTCTTCCAGAGTTAAGTGCGGGTCTCTCAGTTCTGTTCATTGGACTATTCCGCCCCAACATCAGGTGACTATGACAACATCAGCAGTGGCATAGGAGGTTAAGAGCTTGTGTATCTAATCTGGAAGAACCGGGAGCTGTGGAGGCTTATCTTGGGAATTCAGATTAGCCTGTACACTCCCACACACGCCAGCTGGGTGACCTTGGGCTAGTCACAGTTTCTCGGAGCTCTCTCAGCCCCACCTACCTCACAGGGTGTTTGTTGTGAGGAAGGGCAAGGAGATTGTAAACCCTTTGAGTCTCCTGCAGGAGAGAAAGGGGGGATATAAATTCAAACTCTTCTTCTTCTCTTCTATAACCCTTACTCCCCCAATTTACTCCGCTATTTCAGACCTATCCACTCAAAACTGCTTATATCTTAATACTGGATGTGTGTTCTGCTGCTTTGATTATTGTCTGCTTATGTACCCCCATTATACCTAAATAAAATAGTTAAATTTTATTTGCTGTCCTGCGAGTTTCTTGCAAAAACTGACTTCAGTATATATAGGCAATCAAGATTCCGAGCTTGCTGATCTTTTGTTAAGCCAGGAGTCTGCTCTCGCTAATTCCCCACTCTAAAATGGAGAGGCTCCCACCACTTCAGGTAACAAGCATGGCTGAATTTGAAAAAAGAGAGAGAGAGAGCTGCCAAAGTGATCTGCCATTCCAGCAACAACCATTTGTATTTCCCTGCCCTCCCACCTCCACCAAAAGCCTTCCACAAGTAGCCAGCTCTGACAGAAGGCATTCTTGGCCATTGTACAAACCTGCTTTTCAGAAAGTAAAGTTGGGACCATGAGCATTCCCAGGTGTATGAGCCCATGCCGTCATTCTGGCCTTTCAGTAGCTTTATAGACCAGATAACAAGCAACTACTCCAAACAGCTTTTTTAAAATTCAAGATCAGGAAGAAGGAAGTCCTCTTAATAATCTGGAGGGAGTGAATAATTCATAACAAACCAAGCTTTTCAGTATACTGAGAAAAAGAACCAGAACCTCCTCCCTCCTGCCCTCCATCTCCCCCTGCCTTATCTGACCTTTCTCATTAACCCCTAGGTGACTCCTGTCATACCATCCTTTACAATTAATCAAGCCTCAGGTGTTTTCATTTTGAGCCTCAGTTGTTTTCATTGTTTTTTTACAGGCAGTGTTTCAACAGAAGGAGGAGAAGGAGGAGGAGGGGGGGTTTATAACCCCCCTTTCTCTCCTGTTGGAAACTCAAAAGGGCTTACAAACTCCTTTCCCTTCCCCCCTCACAACAAACACCCTGTGTGGTAGGAGGGGCTGAGAGAGCTCAGAAGAACTGTGACTAGCCCAAGGTCACTCAGCTGGTGTTTGTTGGCTAATCTGAATTCCCCGCTTTGGTGGAAGAACGGGGAATCAAACCCGGTTCCTCCAAATTAGAGTACACCTGCTCTTAACCACTATGCCACTGCTGCTCTGCTGGTCGTGTTGTTTTATAATGCAACTCTTGTATACACCAGGGTCTTAATTTGCTCTGCAAATGTCAACTGCACTCCATTCAGGACTAGCAGGTCTAACCTCTATAGAACATCAGCTGTGCTGACTAGCAGTACCTCTTACTTATCTTGGACTGAGCTTCAGCTTGTCCTGCCTTAGCTTACTGTCCATAATCTGAAAACACTAGTTTAGAACCAAGACAGATGCCTCTGGAGGCTTAGATAATGAAATATGAAGCGAAGCATCTCATGAGTGATTATAGCTACCGGGCATAGCATGTTCACCTGCTGAACCAGTTTGCGATGAAGTTCACCGCATCTCTATTACTAGCAGACAGCGAAAATGGCTTTAAGAGAACAAAAACATTCAGACATAGAAATGCATCTATAATAAAATATTTGTTTGGATCGTTTCCTTCACTGAGACTGATGTGTTGCAGAAAAGACAGATCACAGGGACCAGGCATGATAAAATCTTTACAGCTGGTAATTTCATTAGGCTGCAATACAACTTTCCACATATTCTTTATAAAACTGTAGTGTTACAACACTTTTGAGGATGCAATGTGTAGGATGACTTCTCCTTCCCCTGCTGGACCAATAAAAAACATGGGTCCAGCTGGAAGGAGAATGGTGAAAAAAAGGTGCACCCAACAGTTGGCTGGGGAAGATGGAATGTTTGTAGCAGAAACTGAGGTGGTGCTCAACTTGGAAGACAGCCCGATATCAATGCCTCTATCAAGCTGAGGTGGAGTTGCACAGACTGGCTTCAAATCTAAGGGAGAGACAACAGGACTATAATTAAAAGACAGTACTCACTGTGCAGAGAAAGAGCAAATAAAGGACAACAGCAGCTCATAATGAAGATGGGTGCAAAAGGGGAAAAGATGATTGCAGGTGTTCTTGCCCCTTGAGTCTTTGCTAAGTACAGACATTACTCTTTTAAGGAAGCTTGCCCACCATTGATGACCTTGTCAGCAATGGATCCACAGTATCTCAACCTTTAAAAATGATTTTAGTTCCTCCAGAATCATGTCTAACTGAATAAGGTATATCAAGTTCAGATGATTCCCTGTTTCCTTCAAGGACTCCAATTAATATGACAGACACTTCTCTGAATCTTATAACCTTCTTGCACGACTTGGACAATCCTGTTAATATTATTAAACAATCTCTCAGATCCAATGCTCTGCACAGCTGCGAGTTCCCTGCCTGTAGAAACCAGACACTCTGATGATGGCCCAGATATGTCTGTTTCCCACCTGCACAAACTCAGTCATCCTGAGCAGAATCTCCTAGTCTAGTTAAAAGCCATCATGGAGTCTCGCCCTTTCAGAAAAGCACTGACATACTGAATTACTTGTAACACATTAATTTCAGTGGACTTAAGTGTGCCTAATATTGTACAGAATATTGTACAGAACAAGCAACTCTGGCCAAACAGTCAACAAATAAGGAATAAATATTATTTTCCTTCAAATGTGATATTTGCAGTTTCTCATATGTAAAAAACAAACAAACACCTGACCTGGATAGTCCCAGGCTAGCCAGATCTTTGGTGCTAGACACTAAGGACGATCTGAACTTATCACTGCAGGGGGTTGGACTTCATGGCCCTTGGGGTCTCTTCCAACTCTATGATCCTGTGAGATCTTAGATGCTAAGCAGGGTTGGCCCTGGTTAGAATTTGGACAAGTGATCTCCAAGAACTACCGGAATTGTAGCACAGAAGCAAGCAATGGTTAACCACCTCTGAATGTCTCTTGCCTTGAAAACCCACAGTTCACCATAAGTCAGCTGTGATTTGATGGCGCACAACCACATATTTAAAAGATACTTTGGTCACTATGCTGCTCCTAGGTCACTAAAGTCTGTGTAGATTTTGAACACCTCAGCTTCATAGAAATTCATTTTTATAGCACTTAACAAGTACTATTACATAGTTTTACAGCATTTAAGATGTGCTGGGAAAATATTCCTACACTTGAAAGGGTAATCTCATTTCTGTGAAGCAATCCGTGCAAAGAGATTTTCTTATTTGAACTGAAAAAACATTGTTACACAAGAAGGCAAAAACTTGAATAGTTAGAGACATTAAACAATATGTTTGGTATAATCAAGCTGAGGACTTATTTAAACAGAACATCTCTAAAAACATTAGCAATGCTGGCCTCCAAGTGGATCTTGGAGATTCCCCAGAATTATAGTTCATCTTCAGATTGCAGAGATCAGTTCCCCTGCAGAAAAGATATGCTTTGGAAGGTGTATTCTGTGACATTGTACCCCACTGAGGATCCCGTCCACCCCAGACTCCATCCCCAGATCTCCAGGAGCTGCCCTACACAGCACTGTATTGATTGTAGATTAAATTTCAAGTATTCTTGACAAGGGGGCAATTTTAATGACCATGCCATGACACTGAAGGATATGCCATGTGCCTTCTCCAATTGTGTAGGCTATAATACTTATATCACTAACATGGATCATTTACCAAAGCAAAGCATTTACCAACATAAGTAGCTGCTGTGCACAAGCAAAACTTCTCAGCACAACATGTGAGTCCAATTTTCAGGCAGAAATCAGCTGATATGTAACCAAGTTCTATCACAGTTTGTTTGACTGGTGATTGTATTTGTGTCAAAGTTCTTGGAATCCCTACTAAGGACTGTACAAGAGAATGTCTCAACAGACTGTTCACAATGCATATCTGTTTTTAAATAGCTCATCCTACTTTGCATGGCTTCACTTTGATTATCAAGTAATAGGGAACTGAAGACAAGAGTTTAAAGTTGTAATCCCAAGCATTTGTATCAAGATCTTAGTGAAAGGTTGACTAAATTCAGGTGGAATGTTTTGAGATAAAGCCAGATAGAGTATTCTGAGGCATTTTTCTACAGATTTTCGCCTCACAATTTCACAAGTGCACTCCTCTATTTCAGTACGTAGGTCAGTACTCTATTTCAGTACGTACGTCAGGACTTTCATGCTCCATTCTGTGAAATGCAGGTATTGCCCACATGGTGGCAGAACTGATCACTTCTTTGCCTGACAGCCTCTGTCTCTAAACTCCTGCATTTAGTGACTATTAATATATCCAGCAGGTGTCTCTTCAAACCATGTAATAACACTTGAAATGTCTGTTCCATTCTGTAGAAATGCAGAATTAGCTTTTTACAGATCTTTGTTTGCTTTTGGAAGAAAAATTGCCTTGACATGAGAAGATTTGTTAAAGTCAATATGATATAGAAAACACAATCCAGCTGACTCAATTGTTTCACAGTAAATTTTCAGACATTTCACTTGATTTTCCAGCTATGTAACACCAAAGAGTTCAGCAGATTCAATAGCTTTGTATCGTATTGGTCTTGAGTAAATTAGAAAAGGCATTTGGTCCACTGCTACTGCAATACACAGTCAGAACTGCAAATCCAGACAGAGAGATCTTGAAGTTGGCTGTTATATGAATGGAACCAAGAAGAAAATACAAGTTACATCATGTGGGATGATCCAAAGCTCTTGCTCAATAGATATTGATTGCCTTTCTTAGTAGCTATTCTACAGATATGGAATCAATCTATTAACTGGAATTAATTCAGATTTACAGCAGCCTTTGCAGTAATTGTATTTAGGACAGCTGAAGGTTAAGCAGTTATTACAATGATAATCCCACCCTCCCCAGGCTCTACCCATCAGATTTCCAGAATTTCCCAACCTGGAGTTGACAACCTTATCTCCTTCCCACCTAGCAGGCAACCTACCTTTATCTGGCCCTCTGCCTTAAGCTTTCTGCCTCCCCACACTCTGCCGCCCCCCAGCCCCCGCCTACCCCCACCCCCACCCCTTGCCTCTACCTTGGAAAACTAGCTTTCTCCACAGTAGCAGTTTATCAAAGCAGCTTACACTGATCTCTTCTTCTCCTTATATCCACACAACAACCCTATGAACTAGGTTAGGGCAAAAGTATGTGACTGTTCCGAAATCACCCAGTGAGCTACAACAACAGGATTTTAACCTGGGTCTCATAGATCCTGCTTTGAAGCTCCTGTCACTAGACCACATGGGCTTTCATAGGGTGGCTGTTGATGTGCAGTAACAAGCAGCCAGACCTAGTTGAGTCATGCAAGTGAGGAGGTATAGACTCATCCAGAGGTTGCTTCTAGGCCTTATGTTGCCAATCTCCAGGGGGAATCTGGAGATCCCCCAGAATTAAAACTGGATTCCAAGCAACAGAGATCCATCCCCCTGGACAAAATGGCTGCTTTGAGGCATTATATCATGCATTATACACTACTATGTCATTATATACTGTTGAGGCCTCTTCCCTTCTCAAACCTTGCCTTTTACCACAAAATATCCAGGAATTTCCCAATCTGGAGCTGACAATCCTAGTTAGGCCTGGTACCAAGGTGCTCTCTCTCTTTCCTTCCAAATTTAAAATAGGCCTAGAAAGGGCTGTCACCCCTCCCCCCGCAATTGCTTTTACTGAAAGAATTAAGCCTTGGAATGCTGTGATTGCCTAGCAACAGCCACTGAGGGAATCCTTTCCTTAAAGCAAGAGGTGTTCCTTTTCTGTTTGGAAGGGGTATAAAAAGGGTAATTAAGAAAAATTTGGTAAAAACACTGGCAAGAGTCAAACCTGACAGTGGCATGGCATGGCGTGGTGTGGCGTGGCGTGGACGGCTCAAATCCTGTTTCTATTAACTGTATGAGATTTAAGAAACGCACAGTGACAAAAATTCAATATCCTACTCAACATCATGACTGGTGGAGTAGTCTTGCTTCAAAGAATAGTAGTGTGCAACTGCATTTCTTTTTCAACTCAGGGCATGTGTCTGTACACTGAAGAGTGAAAAGGAGTGTTAGAAAGAATGTACAGCCTTCAAGCAAATAGATGTCTGGCCATCTATCCACCACAAAAAGAAAGAGTGGGCATACAGGTAACCCATAGTGTCCTACATGCTGTGGAGCCACTGCACATGTATAAAAACCAAGGATGACCCATCCCTAAGATTCACACCTATACCAAATTTGGAGAGACTGGCATATGGTTCTTCTGGCAGAAGTGCCACGTAAGTTGGAGGAAGGCTCGTTAAAGCTGGAGAAAAGTTTCTAAAATAATTGAAAATAGTGGTAAGATACAGGTCATGCTGGTCAAAACTGCTGTGTTCAAAAAGGAGAAATAATATATAGAGGTTTAGTCTATTTTTTTAAAGTTCTACAAAACAATAGTGTTTGAAAGCACAGTAAAGAATCGTTCTATGAAAATTTTTTATCAGAATAAGGAACAAGCCTTTCTAACAAAGGATGACTCTTCAAAAATATCTGACCCAATGAATTGGGGGCAGGTGGTTTCAGTTTCAGGAGTAGTCCTCCCATCTGAGTTCTTTAACATTTATATTATGTCTTGGGACACTGGGAAAGAAGAAGAAGAAGAAGAAGAAGAGGAGGAGGAGGAGGAGGAGGAGGAGGAGGAGGAGGAGGAGGAGGAGGAGTTTGGATTTATATCCCCGCTTTCTCTCCTGCAGGAGACTCAAAGGGGCTGACAATCTCCTTGCCCTTCCCCCCTCACAACAAACACCCTGTGAGGTAGGTGGGGCTGAGAGAGCTCCGAGAAGCTTTGACTAGCCCAAGGTCACCCAGCTGGCATGTGTGGGAGTGTACAGGCTAATCTGAATTCCCCAGATAAGCCTCCACAGCTCAGGCGGCAGAGCTGGGAATCAAACCCGGTTCCTCCAGATTAGATACACGAGCTCTTAACCTCCTACGCCACTGCTGCTCCTTTTAATTAAAAGACAGATGAGAGTTCAAACCAGTGAAAGATGTACCAGTGACTCATTCTGCATCCTGTTAGGTTGAGCACCGATATAGTTTATATGGCAGTCCCTTTTTGGTCCATGATAACTTGTTCTAACTATTGTCTACCAGGCTTCTAGTGACATCACTAAAGTCAAATCAGAGAAAATCAATCTACAGCCCTATTTAAAGCAATGGGAGATTTGGGGGGGGGGGGGGGGTTTCTGGACTGATGTTATTGGATGTTCACTTTATCCTATAAGGCACAAAGAATAGCATTGTTCAGCATTGTTCACTGCTCAGAGCCCTTCGGGGGTTGGGCAGTATAGGAAAATTATTAAATAAATAATAATAATTGTTGGGTGTTACAAAACATTTTGCTGTAGAATAAACATCAGGGTTTATTTTCAGACTATATCTGACTTCACACCTTTGTCAGTCAATATTTTCCAGTATCTACTAATGATGATCAGTGCGCAATGCCACTAATATTCAGGAAACAGGCAGGAGTTAGGCTGTTCCTTTGGAGGTGCTCTGGCAGTGTGTGTGCATTTGCACATTCCCTCTTTCACTGGATTCTGGCACTGGCCCCTTTCCAAAAAGTGACAATCTGAGACGTAATACTTCTAAGAAAAATTAGTCATGTCTTTATCACCTTTGACTCAAGATGTGTCATATTATATGCTGCTTGTATATCTAACCCGTTCACACATACAAGAACATTAGCCAACTGTCTTTATCAAATGTACCTTTCTGTTTGCTCCATCTATATTAATTGACATTTTGACTAAACAAGATACCTGATTATTTAAAAGGCAAATAGCTGCTTGTGATTTTTCAAATGTTCAACTCTTTCATTTGTGCAGTGAATATGCATACAGTCAGTTTAAATGTTTTCCAATAGTCCTGTTTCATTTTGTATAGCAATAGTTACTGTTATGAATCAGATTTACGCCTTGGTGTCTTAAGAGTATATAAGTGATGCTTTTTATCATGTAGCACCCAAATGTCAGAGAACAGGCTGTCAGCTTCTGATATTCAGGGCCTTTAAGAGCTGCATATCCAAGGAAAGCTCAACAGTGAAGGCTTCACTATTAAGAGCATTGTTGGGTGGGGACAAGCTACTCTTCAAAGGTAAGCATGAGAAGAATGTGAAGGTTGGCATTCTGGTTCACATTTGTGCCTGCTTTTCTGATTGTGAAAATTTTCCTTCTACCATAATCAGTGTGGTGGTCTGAAATGGGATGAAAATGGAGGGGCAGCCTGTTCTCTGCATGCAGAAGCATGTTTCTCATTTTTAATCTTCCCTAGTTCTATATGCAGGAGCCGCATGGTGTAGTGGTTAAGTGCTTGCACTGCCACTCACCCAGTCAGGTGTTCAAGCCCCCTGGGGGTCAGATATCCTGGCAGCTGGCTCATGGTCAACTCAGCCATCCATCCATTTCTTGGTCAGTAAATGAGTACCTAACTCATAGCTAGGGGGTAAAGAATAGCCGGGGAAAGCAATGGCAAACTACCTCACAAAAGCGGCTTGCCTATAAAATCACTGCTTGCAGTGGTACCCCAGGGTCGGATATGACTGAAGGGGAAATTTTACCTTTTTTTAGTCCTATATGCACCTTTTAAATCTTATAACCAGCCCAGACCAGAAACAAACACTTCTATGCCACACAAAAGGTAGAAATTTGGGGGAGTGGGCTAGGTTTGCAATTTCTTGTTCCCCAAACTTAGTAGGAAGTAAAAGTGAATCTTGAGATCTGTTCCTTTTTCCTTGATTGGAGCTGAACAACACTAGTTCAGGAAACGTTCCTGGTACCTGCAATATACCAATAGCTGAATTTGCTGCAGGACTCAAAAAAGTTCACAACAACCCTATTTAGGCATTGTCTACTATGATCTAAGATCAAGCTGCCAGAAATGAAATCTGGAGGTTTAAAAAAAAATACTCAGATCATTAGCAAATCAGTGCAGTGTTTGATTTTTGAAATGCAAAAACTGGCTATGTGATCCATACAAAACACTTCCCTGGTTTTTAGATAAAAAGAGGCCTCTTGTAAGGTTTGGTTCACATTTTATTTTTCCTTCAAACAACTCCCTTCCCCTCCCCCCCCACACCATGATATCTCTGGCCATCCTCAGGCAAGCAACTTCCTCCCAACATTCACTTCAATCACCTGTTTACTCTGACTCAAGTAGTCCTCACGCAGGCACACCTAGTTTTTGACAGAAAACCTCACTCAGGTAACAACATTCTGCCAATATCCTTCCAAAGCCATGTAATAACATGTCTTGCACTCAGTATTTGATGTTATTCATTTAGGCCAGCCACTTGGCTGACATGTCAAGACTTTAAGATTTTAGGCATGTCTGACTAAAAGATCCCAACGGCCTAATTCACCATGGTATTGCTACACTGCTGTGCTGGTGTAACTGTTTGTCTGATAGGAGACAAAGAGAGAATATTGATGTCTTGTGTCACACACATGGAAGCTGATCAGATCAGCAGCTGGAATGTGGAGATCTATTGTCATTTTTCCAGACTTATCTTCACATAGTAAAGAGTCAGAGTAGCCTGAAGTCGGATTTATGTGTGAGTGTGTCAAAAGGTTTCCAGAGAATGCACATTTGTGGAAATTTAGCAAAGGGTAAATATTTCCACCACCCTGTGCAGCAGAAACGTTTTCTTAATAGATCTTGATATTATAGAGTCTAGTGAGGAATTTCACACATTCTGCCAAGGAAGGAATAAGTGACTGTTCTGTTTTGTTTTGTACTGTACTAAGCCTACTACTTAATTGGTATTTATCACCAGCCACAGGGCAAGAGCTGTGACCTACACCAAAATATCCTGATTGTGGCCAGTGATCTAAGGCTGATATTCACCACGTACTTATTCTGAACCAAGGCCATTTTATTTTTAAAAAACTGACTTTGAGAGAGGAGTTGTAGTAGACATTACTAAAAGAAAGGAATGCTCCTTGATTACGAAAGACTGGGACTGGAGAATTATATGGGAGCTAGGATTGCCAACAGGTCTAGAGGGGAAAAAGTCCTGTTCCTTTAAAAATGAATGCAAATGGACAGCTGAAGTTTCTCATGATGTGGAGGTAAAGAACATTACATTAAGCCTCTATTAAAGGATAGGATCTTTTTTTCTCCTGGTTGTTGGCATCCCTATAGGAGATCCAAAAGGGCAACAAAGATAAGGGGGGAGAGTGATCCAAGAAGGCAAATGTTAACAATGTTAAGGAGGGGTTTGAATGATGGGATTAGCTGACACTCAGAAGTAGACTAATCCTACTTACACACTTACTCAGAAGAAAAAGATTGGGCTACTTGTCCATATTTCCACCCTGTGTTGATTCTGCCAAGCTGAAAGCGATTCTGAATAGGCCCCTGCACCCCTCCAGGTGTTATAAGGAAAACCTTGAAGTTGTGTATGCCATTGTTCCTTCTTTTTTTCAGCAAAGGTGTTCTTTTGAAAAAAAAATCTGTGCAAAACCTCTTTTGGATAAACAATACTGGGCTCAGAGCCTGTTAAGAGTTGAATCTCAGTACATGAAAGCAGATAACTTTGCCTCTGCACTTGTTTTGGCATCTCCCAGATAAAGAAGTTATGCAGTCTGACAAAGCACTTTGCTCTTGCAAGTCTTAACAGAACCACAGGGATTTTTTTTTTGTCATGTCTCCATTCCAACACCTGTTGCAAGGAAGGCTTGGGGTGGTCTTACTGCAATTTTCCACCACCTTGCCTTCTTCCTATAAACCCGTTTTATATCCAGCAAGGTATGTCCTTTTAACTGGGGTTCTGGTGCAGTTTTGAAGTGTACTTAGAGGTATTACATTTAGAAAGTAATTACTGATGTTAAACAGTACATGGCTGTGCTTATATTGGTTATGTCTATAATATCCATGGATTTGTTGGAAACTGTCAGCAAAAAAATACTACTGACACTGATATTGTGTGACCACCGAAGAAGGCTTTGCCGAGGAAGGCAATAGCAAACCACCACTGCTTAATCACTTGCCCTGAAAACCCTCTGGAGCTGTGCCATTGACAGTACATTGCAAGCGCCCATACCAAATGGGGGAGAGAGAGAGCTATTCCCAAATAGGGCAATTAAACAATCCCTTCTGAGGGCTAAAAAGGAACAGAAGTGATATGTTCTTTCAACTCAAGCCTTTTTCCCCAGGAAGTGGGGCTTGACAGTGCTGGGATTAAGTCTCAGTGTCCCACAAAGAAAATCAGAAGCACTGCTTGCAAATCTTTGATATGGCCAAATAGCAAGGAAGGAAATGCTTTTTCCGCCCGCATTTATTAGCCTGTAGATATAAAGGGATTGTACAGCTTGAACCTATGTGTGCTTACTTAGAACTAAATGCACCTGAACCTATGCATGCTTAAATACACCTGAACCTATGCGGGCTTACTTAGAACTAAATGCACCTGACCTCGACAAAGGACAAGTGTGCACTACTGCAACCCTCCTGATCACAGCAGAGGAATTCTGCAGACCTGAATCAACATCTCTTCTTGTGGGGATCTGACTCAGGGCCTTTCCCCACTTCTCCTGCTGCTGCCCTCGCTGCGCGCGTCTGGGCATTCCCACAGCCCCGCGCGCGGGGTCATCCAAAGGCACCGTTGTTGCCAGCACCAGGGATGCCGCGCGCTGAGCGGGTGCAAGAGCGGCAGTGTCGGGGCAGCTGCGCTGTTGCCGCCCCTGACGTGGGGAGTGCAGTGGGACCCCGCGCTACTTGCGGAGAGTAGTGTGGGGCTTAAGGTCAGTGGGGAAAGGGCCTGAGTTGTGCCAGCAGATGGGGCAAGGAGTCATCCCCTAATGATCCAATGAAAGACAGTTAACACATCTTTACACCCCGCGGGTTCCACTGGAACTTAAGCACAACTTCCGTCCTTTGGATCGGAACTGTAGTTCCTTCCTTACAGCCCGCTCCTCCAAAGATGAACTCTAAACGCAGCACGCTTCTCATCTGAATGATAAGAGATTTGCTTTGCCTAGTCTAGGAGCAAGACAGCTAGCACTGCCATAGACTGGAAATGCTGAAAGCCTATTGCAATTAATGTATGAAATATACACCTCAACAAGTGCCTTTAATGCTGCATGCATGACTTTACAAGGGGCCCCATGAACTGAGCAGTGTGGTCAGTTTTCGTCCATGGATCCACACAGCCAACTGCATTCAACAATCAAAATCCACATCGTCTTCCTCCCATTTTCAAAAAGTGCATGTTTTAGAGAGCAAAAGAGGCTGAATGCTCTCTTTTCGATTCCAAAAAGAGCATGCCCCACTCGACCAGCGACCCTCTCCCGCTTTTTCCCCCACTGAAGAGCGCCTCCCTTAGAACGCGTTTATCAAGCCATCTGGGAATAAGGCTTCTTTCAAATAAATCAATATCCACCCCACTGCTCGGACGCCTCCAGCTACTGGGGCGGCGGGAGGAGGCAGTTCACTTCAATCTTCAGGTTTCCTCCCCGCTCGCCTACTCCAACGAGCAGGCAGGAATTTCTCAAAGCTCCACCGAACTCGCGCGTAATTCCCTCAGACAAGAGATCCTTCCTCTGCTCTTCTGGGCGATCCCAGTGGGAGGAGCTGCAACTCGATCCAAGTGTTGAGTTCCGAAAGGGGGTTGGAGCCGCCTTGCCACAGCTCTCTGGGCCAAACAGGCTGAGTCCGTCTGAAAACCTCAGCGCCTTCTGAACTGATTGGAGGAAAAGGAAACCCCGACCCTCCCTCCCCTCGTGCACCTGACCAGCGGGTATTTACAGCACTTTCCAAGCAGCCGCTGCACTACATCATTTGGGCTGCCTGGGGTTAGCGGGACGGGCAATGCTCTAGAGGACCAATGCGCTAGCAGCCAGGCTCTCTGCGGCTCGCCAGTCCGGGACCGTTATTCTGTCCGGGAAGGGAAGAGCAGGCCACCCCGCGCTCAAAATGCCACGATCCTTTTTGGTCAAGAAGCATTTCAATTTTTCCAAAAAGCCAAATTACAGCGAACTGGATACTCACACAGGTAACGGAGATCTTAATGAACGCCTTGTTCTCTCTCTCTTTCTCTCTCTCTTTTTGCTCCCAGTCTTCTGAAAGTCGTGCTTGCTTGCTAGCTTTCGCACATTGGTGCAAATTTTCCTCCTGGTTTTTTTTTTCCACCTCAGCGATTTGTCAGTAACGCCCAAATTAAACACTTCCAGCGTTGGATCTGTGCTTAAGTGTGGAAAGTAAGTGTTTGGAAGGGAATTTAGCGTTCTCTCTGAATCACACACTTTTTGAAAATGGTAGGACGATTATGTGGATTTTGATTGTCGAATGCATTTGGCTGTGTGGATCCGTAGAGGAAAACTAACCAAACTGCTCAGTTCATGGGGCCCCTTGTAAAGTCATGCATGCAGTGTTAAAGGCACTTGTTGACTCTACTGTATATTTCATACATTAATTGCAATACACTCTCAGTATTGCCAGTCTATGGCAGTGCTAGGTGTCTTGCTCCTATGCAAAGCAAATCTCTTATCATTTATTCTCATTTTTCCTCCTCCAGTGATAATTTCCCCATACCTTTATGAGAGCTACCCAATGCCTGTAATTCCGCAACCAGAGGTCGCTTACAATCCCATCACTATATGGACTACAACTGGGCTGCTGCCATCCCCCTTACCCAGTGACCTCTCACCTCTCTCTGGATATCCTTCGTCATTGGGAAGAGTCAGCCCACCTCCTCATTCTGACACTTCATCCAAGGATCATAGCGGCTCAGAGAGTCCCATTAGTGATGAAGAAGAGAGAATCCAGTCCAAACTGTCAGACCCCCATGCAATTGAAGCCGAAAAATTCCAGTGTGGTTTATGCAACAAGACCTATTCAACCTTCTCTGGACTGGCCAAACATAAGCAGTTGCACTGTGATGCCCAGTCTAGGAAGTCTTTCAGCTGTAAATACTGTGACAAGGAATATGTGAGCCTGGGAGCTCTTAAGATGCACATCAGGACCCACACACTACCTTGTGTTTGCAAGATCTGTGGCAAGGCCTTCTCCAGACCCTGGTTACTCCAAGGACACATCAGAACTCATACTGGTAAGGGGAAACATTCAGTAATAATTCAGTTCCTTTTCAGTTTTCCATTGTGCCTTGAAGCAAATTTCATGTTGTTCAATTACTGACATTAAGACTGTTATTACATTGTGCCTTCTATGATGTTTGCCAGACTTCCTTTCTTGTTAAGGGTATGTAAGGGCCCCTGAAAATGTATCTAATGCTTAAGTTGTTGCACTGAAGTTAAAAGTTTGCTTCAGCAAACTGTCACAAATGATGCAGCTGGCCTTAGGAATTTCTTAGTTTTGCAGCTTGTATAGTCTGACATGCAGCTGGGAAGAATGCAGGAGTGTGATAGAAAGCAATCAAATAGAAGGAAGGAATAATGAAGAAGCAAAAACAGAGCTCCCAATAGTAATCTGCACAGTAATCTGCTGTAATAGTAATCTGTGCCCGGGCAGCACATGAACCAAACCATTTTAGGCGGCAAATAGATGCTGAATCAAACAATTGTTATTTTGATACAAGTTCCACAGAAATATGTGGAGGCTCAGTTAGAACTGAGTCCCAAACATCATCTCTATAAAAACTAACATGTCAATCCTAAATACAAAGTGTTTGGTCTTAAATATGTTCATTGTGTTCATTCTAGCATAATGGCAGTTACTCTGAAGTAAGTAAACCTAGAGTGAAGTCCTTAATTATAGATGTAAGTTCAGTTGCTTAGAAGCCAGGAAGACCAGCTGTTGTGTTCAAGAATCACAGCTGAATGTAGAGGTGTCATTGCTGAACTTGCAAGCTGGTGTGTGCTTGTAAGGAACTATCACAGTGAACTTCATTAAAAATTACTGTCAATATGAGCAACAAGATTGTTAAACTGGCCTTTAAGAGTTCACTGATTCAAATCTAGTGTTAAGTACCTGAAGGCTGAAATCCTGATGTGCTTACTTGGGAGCAAGCTCCATTGAAATCAGTTGCATAGAATCTAGCTTCACTTCCACTGGATTCAGTGGAACTAACTTTTGTTTAAGGTGTATAGGGGATCTAAATGCAAGCCAACAGCTTGTGCATTAGTTGCAACTTGATATTGAACATATTTGGAAAGGGAGTGTAGCTCAGCCATAGAGCATCTGCTTGGCATACAGAAGGTCTCGGGTTCAGTCCCTGGCATTTCCAGTTTAAAGACCCTGCTTAAGACCCTGGAGAGCTGATGTCTATGAGTAGACAATGGATTAAAGCATAGGTGTCAAACTCGCAGCCCTCCAGATGTTATGGACTACATGCTGGCAGGGGATGATGGGAACAGTAGTCCATAACATCTGGAGGGCTGTGAGTTTAACACCTATGGATTAAAGCATTGTTAAGCATTGGAGGGGGGGGGATCCTGTTCTAATAGTTTTGCTGATTCTAGTCCTCATCTTGTTCCCAAAAAGCAGGGTAAATGCCTGAAACATTCCATCAGATGGAAGTTCTGCCATTCACGTCAGTGGTGTGTAAACTGCAGCCTGAGGCAGCAGTAGGTGTACTGCAGGATGCAGTAAATGAACAGAGGGAGCAAGTGAGAATACTGGGTGGAGCCCCACCTACAGGCCTTGGCTGCACCTGCTGAATCAGATAGTATTGCAGCTTGTCATTCAATATACCATGACTCCTACAAATTCTGACAAGTATGAAATAACAAATGACAGTCAGCACTTGTAGCAAGTCAAGACTGTTTAGAACTGAATGGTGCTTCTCAAAGATGCTTCCCCCCCCTTTTCTGTGCAAATAGTTGCCCTCTCTGTAAGTGTAGTTGTTTCTTTTAGCTTTTGAATGATTAAATCCCTTATGTGTATTTCTACAGGAGAGAAGCCTTTTTCATGCCCTCATTGCAACAGAGCATTTGCAGACCGCTCAAATTTGAGAGCCCATCTGCAGACCCATTCAGATGTGAAGAAATACCAGTGCAAAAATTGTTCCAAAACTTTCTCCCGCATGTCTCTTCTGCACAAACACGAGGAATCTGGCTGCTGTGTAGCACACTGAGTTTACCTCACTCCATGCATTCCATTGCTCCACAGCTTTTCAGCAAGAAAAAGAGGCAACCCTAGATGCATTTGATCTCCCGTTTGCCAGTTACCCACGGAAGATAGCAAAAATCCAAAGCCAGTTGCTTAAGTGCGGCACTGTGATACGAAGGAAGTTCAAACAACTTAAACACAGGAAGAAGCAAATGCCAAATGAACACAAAACTCTTGGGGTTTTTTGCTAAGAAAGCACTGCACTGCTAATATTACATTCCCATCAAATGAAGCCACCTCAGGAGACATTTTGCTGTGGAAAATGCAGTCCAATGCTATACATGTTTGCCATATACCAAATATCCACAGGTGTCTTTCTAAGTATTCCAAATCAAGTCAGCCAGTGTCTAATGGGACAGTTGTTCTAGAATTGCATGCCTGTTGGCTAGTGACCTGAAATGTCTTCAAACACTCCATCATTCATAGAGGAAGAAAAGAATGTACGTCCAATTGCCATGTTTAACAATATGTGCCTTTGTAAAACTGTCATTGCAGCCATTCCTGGTGCCTGCTTGATTTGTATTTCCTCTTTTATTGTTTTTGTTGCTGTTGTTTTGTGGTTAAGTTTTTTTAAAAAAACGGGAATAAGTGCAAGAGTGAGGGTTGATGGGAGTTTGACATTGGAATTCTTAAAAGCTTTTTTTCCTAAATGCACAAAGGAAATGCAATATCTTGAGCAATACCCTCCAAGTGCCTTTAAAAAATAGATAGCTTTTCTTTTATGTGGACATAATGTAAATAGTTTTATTTTTATATGATTGAATGTGTCCTGAATTAAAATGAACTATTACCTATAGCAATGCCTATAGGCACCTTGAAGAAAGTATGAAGCAAAATGTCTTCTATTATTTTCTAGAAATAATTTTTGTACAATAAACATTTTGGAGTAATAACTGTGTAATTCATCATGTATTACAATGTGGATGTGTGTTCTGATCTAGAGTCATGTCAGTGCTTCACAGCACACATGGATGGTATGAATATTAATGCAGAAACTTTATGTGGGAGACTTTTGTGTAGACTGAAGTTTTCATGATTTCTGTGGGTTCTGCAGCCCAATCCTATGCAATTTCACTCAGAAGTAAGTCCTGCTTTATTCAATGAGTTTTGTTCTAGATAAATATGAATAAGATTGAAACCTGGCAGTGCTATCTTAAGGAGAGTTACACCCTTCTAAACCAATTGACTTCAAAGGAGTTAGAGGGGTAGAACTCTTCTTAGGATGCGACTAAACCTTGAAGACACTTAATATGAATTGGATTCAACAAGATTTGTTTCTGAGTAAAGTATAACAGAAACGGAGAATACTCTGAAATAGCCTGATAAAAATTTCACATATGAAAATAACCAATCTGGGCTACTCCATCCACTTAACAGAAGAATATCTTGGATTGTGTTCCTTTAGGCTCCTTGAAGAAAAAATGGAAAACATTTGTAATTATATTCAGTCAGTCTTGAAACATTACTCTATATGGTGCAAATTGATCTCTGAAAAAAGCAACTTAGAACTGTGAACAAGTCTGTGTGTTGAAGTATTGGGTAAAAATTGGGTTGTGATAGCAACAAGAAGTCAAAGGTTCATTCACCAGTTCAATGGGACAAAATGAGCACTGAGGAGGATGCGGCTGAACAAGTCCAGATGTGTGCATGAACTAACTGTATCAATGAGAGTGATTCTGCAGGTAGATCTCCCTTGCAGAAGCAATATGAAGGCATCCATCCAACAATGACTACACAGTTTTCTGCTTCTCTTTTTTGCCATCAACTGAGCACCAGGACATTTTGTTCCTGAGGGTCAGTAGACCTTTGGGAACAATGTGGGGACAAAGCGGGGGTTTACAGGAGGAGAGGAAAGTTGGTGAAAACTGTTCTAACCTCTTCTAGGCAGAAGGGCCCATCCAGCTTCAGAACTGACTTGTTAGATTGAAGCCAAAATTAATATTTGTATAGAAATTATTGGTTTGACATTAATAACCAACAACTCTCCAATTCTTTAAAACATAATGCCTGATGATTAGAAGTGCCATGTTTTCAAATCAACAAGTAGATTCTTTAAATCTGGTATGCACATTTCCTACACCGTCGGCTTACTCTTAGCCCTCATTAAAGAAGCAGCATTCAGGTAACCCTGCAAATGTCCCACTGTGGTTGTTCTTATATCCACAGACACCTCTGTATCCTCCTCTCTGAAGGCTGGGTAATTTGATTAATGTACATTCAACCTCATTCAGAAGCTGTTAATGCAGCAATAAATTGCAACTAGTATATTGCATACTTGAAATGAAAATTTCCGTGGCCATGAACAAAATACAATGTGTACATCAGTAACTTCTACTGCAAGATTGTTCCTGATGAAATCACCAGAATCTGATTTATAATATCTGGTGGTAATAACAGTAGAAGGAGTCCTGTGGCAGAGTGGTAAGCTGCAATATTGCAGCCAAAGCTGCTCATGACTCAAGCTCGATCCCAACAGAAGTTGGTTCAAGCAGCCAGCTCAAATTCACTCAGCCTTCCATTCTTAAGTGCCCAGCTTGCGGAAGGTGAAGTGTAGAAATCATGGAAGCCAATGGCAAACCACCCCGAAAACAAAATCTGCTCAGTAAACATTGTGATGTCACTCTATTGTTCTGTAATGACCCGAATGCTTGCACAGACCTTTATCTTTATCTAATAACTTCCAAGTCCCCTTAGCACCTGTACCCATTGTGAATACCTGTAAATGCTTGTATTGAAACAGCTTCCTGTGTGAGAGGAAGGCAAAGGTGCTTTGATTGCCAAGAACGCAAGAGCCTAATCCTTGCCACTGGTCACAGTGATTACCAGTGCTATTACTTTGGTGTAGGAAGGAAAGGCCGGGGGGGGGGGGTGAGGCAAGAGATTCCCTTGCCTTGTGATTGGGAGCCCTGAGCAAAGCCAGCTCCCAATGCAAGAACTAGCCAGAGGCAAGAAGCCACAAACAGTGTAAACACGGTTTTCAAACTGTGACTTCACTGTTTTGTAGGAGTTGACTTTGTCATTGTGATGCAATGAATAAAATTAACAAATCCTATATCAAGTGCAAAATAACACTTTTTATGCATCCTTGATCAAATTACAAAGCCATGAGTCAGGACGGCAACAACATCTACACTACAGTATTGAGAACAGTTAAAAAGCAGGGCAAGAAAGAAAACAGATAACAGAACACAGGCATCTGGCTTATGCAATGAAATGTCATGTCATTGCAATCATATTTCTGATCACAGTCTTTATAACAAAATTCAGCAACTGGCTCAGAACAACCCTGACTTCTGTTATGGATATCAACAAAACTGGCATCCACAGTATATATTTAAACTGTGATGCTGTTCTAGAACAAAAACTTTTAAGAAATCTCAGACTGACAGTGTTTGCAAGCTACAGACTACTGTACATACCTGCCTGTTAACCAGTTTAATGCCCAAACCAGAATTATTTCCATTTATTTCAAAATAACTATAATAGTTCAATGGTCTAGTGTACAGGTTTTACTTAATAATGTTTTTATTCATTGAAAGAATAAGTTAAACATATATTCTGGGAAGATGTAGAGGAAAGTGAAAGCAAAAATGTTTTTGAATTGTACAGAACTCTTCACCAGAAAGAATGGAAAAATAATTCTCAAGTATAAAGACAGTATGACTGATTTCACTTAACATCAGTTACTTCAGAGAGGCAAAACCCTAATAAAAAACATTATTAACTCAATATATTGTTGAAGGCTTTCACGGCCAGAATCGCTAGGATGTTGTGGGTTTTCTGGGTTGTATGGCAGTGTTCCAGTAGTATTTTCTCCTGACGTTTCACCTGTGACTGGCATATTGGCTGGCATCTTGCCAGCCACAGATGCAGGCAAAATGTCAGGAAAAAAATACTACTGGAACATGGCCATGCAACCCAGAAAACCCACAACATCCTAGTTATTAACTGAAATGTACATTTTAATATCAATTGTGAATTACCTAAAAGTCATTGTGAGAAACTAGGGTTGATTCCGCATGGGCCAAAAACAGTGGTGTGAAAATGGTGTGAAAACAGTATAAACCCTTTTACACCATTTTAAACCCTTTTACACCATTTTCACACCGTTTTCAAACTGCTGTTTTTGGCCCATGCGGAATCAGCCTAACAATTTTGAAGCTGATCAGATTTATCCAGTAGTGAGATTCAGCAGGTTCGCACCGCTATGGCAGAACTGGTTGTTAAAATGGTGCTTGTAAACAACCAGTGGTTAAATTATTTGAATCCCACCACTGGATTTATCCTATGGATCTATTTCACTTTGGTGCTAGTCACTTTGAAGTTCTGAAATAACCAATTATGATCAGGTAACAGGTTGTATCAATTCTCTTTCCAAGGTAAAATGTAAGCAATTACCTGTGTAAAAGAACATGCTTTGACTGATACTCAGCATAGAATTTTTTTCTTTCTGTCTGCTTTGGAGACATTTTGGTTTACTGCAGTTCACATGGCTATGCGAAGGGAATTTCCAGCTGTAATTTCCATGAACTCCAGGTTTTTTATGCCACAGACAACAGGAAAATCTGAACTTGGAGGGAGGGGTTCCCCTCCATTACATTTGGTTTTATTTATGACAATTTTAAAGACAATTAGGCAATATTTATTTAACAGGAGCCACTGAAAGCTTTCCAAAAAATTATTTGTGATTTGATAATGTTCCTCAGAGCACCCAAGGTGGCTCACAATTCAACATAACTAATTCTACAACACGCTAAAATCAATGCTATATAAAATATAAAACTAAACCAACATTTTAAAAGCCAACACGTTATATAGAAGACTAAAAATACAGTAGCAGCAATTTGAAACAATCCACTGAAAAGCAGAAATAGCATCAGATCAAATTTAGAGATCCTTCAGACGATTCTGATGGCCCCTGAGAGAAAAGTGACCTCCAGGAACATTCCATGAGGATCAATCAGGCTATGCTGATTAAAGGGCACTCCTGGCCACCTTGGCCACCTGCTTGTTCAAGTGTAGTGACTGTTAACATATTCGTAACCATTAAGTATAAACTTTTCTACATAGCACAAAGGTGCAAACTTGTAACACTATAACAACAACATGTTTGCATATAATATGTCCTTGTGAACTCTGATAAAATTCTGCTGTACAAAAAGACCAGGCAAGTAGATAACCAGCCAGCAAAGTGCTGCCTCCAAATAGGATGACCTTGTAACCAGTTAAAGGCCTGCCTAAAGAACTAACAGCTTGCAGAAATAAAGCCCAGTAAATGCCCTCACCCCAATTCAAGTAGGAAAGCCCTGTCATAATACAGGCACAGCTGACAAGAAAAGACCATGAATGGATTGAGCAAGTTTGATAAACTTGTACAAAGGTACAGTGGACAAATCTGGTTGAACAGCAAATCCAGCTGCACAGATATATATCAAATAAGCTGTCCTGCAAGATTGTAAGTCATTGGCCATGAACAGCGTTATAGGTAAGAATCAGCACCATGAATTGAGGCAGGAAAAGTATCAGATAGTTGATGTAACTATCTTAAAATAGAAGCAATATGGTTACAGTGGTTAACACCAGAAGACAAATGAATTGCCTTTTATGCATTATCTGAAGTTTCTAATTCATCTTCAAGTGCAAACCCATGTATAGTCTTTTACATTACAACAGAGAGTGTTCGTGCCATATGGATCTGCTGAGTATAGAAAGGGAGCCAGTTTACATGCAAGAGAAACTGGACAAAATACACTGTTTGCTGCCATCCCCTCCTCTTTTTCAGGGAGAATAGTTGGATATAACAGAACTCCCAAACTCCTTACAGAATCTGATAAGAACAGCTGAACCCCATCACGAGTAGGTAGCACAATACCCTCTAGGATATTACTATTTCAACTAGCATAAATTCCATCTTGTCTGGATTTTGTAGTTCACTAGAAGAAACAAGTTTTAAAAAGAGACTTACAAAGAGGTAACACAGTGCTAACATTCTGTGAAAGAGTTTGAGGAATACCGAACAGTGACAATGAACAATGAACGGATGCAACAGGAGTCTTTGTGGAGTTGCAAGACCAAACATCTTTGAAGAGCTGCCCAAATGCTTAGAAGTTTCAGCACCCTGCTCAGTGCTCACTTGTTCAAGTGCACCATTACCTTTATTTCTGAACTTCAGTGGACCAAATTTGGGTAGTGACTGAGAAAATTATGATTGTATCTAAATGCCCCCATAGAATCGGGAAGGTAGAAAGGTGAGTTTCATTGTTCACTAATGCTACTGGAACAGTCCACTGCAAGAGGGTCTTTTGGCTCAGTGTACAGTCAAACAGCAGCGCACAGCTGAAACACAGTTTTCATGTGCCTATGGTCTGGCCAGGACTGTTCTGACTAATGCCTGCTAGAGACAACAACTGAGTTGAGCCCAGGAGTAAAGTTCCAATTTAGGCATGCTTAAAGTCAGATTTTGATGTGTCAGCTGGAAGTCTAAATGTAAAAATATCAGCTGGAAGTCTAAATGTAAGTGAAGGGGGAAAGGTCATCAGAGCCCCTAGAGGATGGGGCGGTATAAAAGTTTAATAAATAAATAAATAAATAAATCAGTAGGAGGGATAAAGCAATAAACAGATAGTACTAAAGCATGCACATGGTATTGATTAGTTTTGTGAGCACATAGCACCATACCAGAAATGCCTGCAGGGAGACAAATATTCTTCATTCATCAACAATTCAAGAAAGTCAGTAATGTTGCTTACAAAAAAAGAGGGTAAAAAAGCCAAAACCTTAGGTTACCACCCACCAAAGTTTCATTGCAAGCCTATGGTTAGAATATAAATTGAAACATCTACCAATTTCCAGCCCTTTCTCACAATCCTAGACCACCACATGTTTCCTGTTGTAGGTAGTATTATACGCACAAACTCTCCAGAACAGATGTTGAGAAATGTTGTATTAGAGTGATAACAAATTACCATTTCCATCTTTCTTCACAGTTGAAAATCTGAAAAAAATATTTTTGGTAATAAAAAGTCAAGTTACAATGTTCTAGGAAAACAGTGTGTTTATGATTGGGGTTTCGTGGTTGCAGTCTAGCAATTGGCTCAGTGAATGTGGATGGGTCACTCTGGCACAAACACCGTTGTCCAGAACCAGAGGTTCTTCAGCTCCAAGGAGGCTCCTGCCACTAGAGAAATGAGTCACCAGTGGCAGAGCATGATCTGACATAGGACTACAGGGAGAATCAACTTGTGGTGGAAGCATAATTGTCTAAATGACGAAAGCAAAAATGATGGATTTTATCCGTTTGCAATTTTATTTTCCTCATGACTGCTTTTTAGTGAGGATAACAGCCTATGTGTCGTAACATCTCTGCAATAAGTCAGACTGACTACTGTGACCTTTGCTGCTTGTCAGACTGATTAGCTGCAGATTTCTCTGTCCTAATCTCAGTTGACAAGCCAGCCCCTATGATTCTACTTCTTTTATTGTACAAGGATTTTTTGTGATCCCTTTTATATGGGGCAAAGACTGATGCAATAGTGGGAAATTGAAATATCATTTTGAAATAACCTTTCAGGTTTTTTTTAAAAAATAAAAGCCCTTGTAAATCTATTGTAGACGTATTATACCAATGGTTTCCAAGCTATGATTTTTAAAGGTAAAGTTCCAAGTTCTCACATTCTTTCTATAGTTTAAAGACAGAACTATCCTGTTCATTAGTCAGTAAAGGAGGAAGATGAGAAAGAGGTCATTAAATAATTACTGAGCTTTATTTTTGATCTACCTGCAAGGAATGCTATAAATTAGTTTGGTTTGGGCATTTCTTCTTAGAAGTGAAATTCAGACCTATGGCTAACTTTATTATTCCCAGTTTACATGCATGCATGCTTCCTACAACCTCAGCCTTGTCAGTTACCTTGATGGATTCTCAAAGTTCATTGTTCCAGCTTTTGTGTTTAAGGATTGGATGCAAGGAAGAATTCCAAGGCCCTTTCTGCACAGGCCAGGGGAGCAGCTGAACATCAGGTTAAATGACCCTGGTGGAGCCCCAGAACTGTTCGCATGCTTCCATACAGGCAGCCCTGGAGCTGCTGCAGCCCACGGAGGCACCTCCACATGCAGGCGCATTCTTTTTTTTAAAAGAACCTTCTCTCCCTGCGTAGCTCCTCAGGGACGAGGAGACACATCCAGAGGTGGGATCCAACCAGTTCTCACCACTTCTCTAGAAGTGGTTACTAATTTTTTCTGAGTGCCGAGAAAGGGTTACTAAAGCAACCTCCCTGCCCAATTGTGACTGGAGGTGTGTGTTTGTGGCGGCACCACTGTTTAAATCCCACCACCATCAGAACCTGTTATTAAAATTTTTGGATCCCACCACTGGACACATTCCCATGGCCATGGTCATGGCCACGCCTTGGGGGGGGGTCAGAGGGCAGTGTGGGCATGTCTCCTCATTCCTGTGGAGCTGTGCAGGGAGAGAAGGTAAGTTTGTAGTAAACAGGACATGCCTAAAAGCGGCACCTCTGATCCGGTGCTGTTTGCTGGGCACCGGGTGCAAAACAATGTTTTTTAAAAACCTCGCTCATTGTGGGGGCGGGGGGAGCACAGTGCTGCCTCATTTTTGAAGGTGGCAACCAAGCGAAGTACGCTCCAGGAATGGTGTTTTTGCGGTGCCTGGAGAGCAGTTTTTGGTTTGTGCGGAGTGAGCCCAAGATACAAACACAACACATTGAAGTATATAGGAAAGAAATCAGGTTTATAGAACAGTACATGCTTGCTACTGGTAGGGGGAAAGAGCATAATATGTGTCTGATGTCTTTTTACTGCAAATCCCATATGTTCAACTCTATACCTGTAAAGCTTCCAAAAGGCAACATAGAAACTTCCAAAAGAAATAAACAGGATGAATACAATGGCAGATAAGGCCCTACCTCCAGTAATCACCAACCTACCTTCAATATACAGGAACTATCTTAGGCCGTCCGCACGGACAGTCCTGGAAACAGCTGGGCAGCCGGCACCGCGGAGCGCTGGCACACGGCCGACCTGGCATGTCCCCGGGCCTCCGGCTCGTCGCCAAGGCCTGGGGACAAGCCCCCCTGGCCCTGCACGCCTGCTCCAGCGGGCGCAGGGGGGGCAGAGGGTAGGCTATCCCCAAAGGCACTTTCGGCGACCACGCCGGAAGAGAAGCCCGAGGGACAAGGTAGCCGTGCTGGGTGGGGGAGGCGCCGAAAGCCGCTGCCGCCGCTTCGCTCAGCAGCGGCTTCGAGGCGGGCGTTTCCCGAAAAGAGCGCTTCCAAGCTCTCAGGGGAAACGCCTGCTACTGGCGACAGGTGAGAGTTAAAGGGCAGCAGCTGGCTCGCTTGATGCAGCTGCGCCCCCTGTGTGAATGGCGGCCTGGAGACAGCGTTTTTACCATCTCCAGGCCACCATTAATTGCCCGTGCGGAAACGGCCATAGAATGCCACAATGATAGACTTAGATAGTGGGGAAGATCAGATGGGATTATTGTACGTGAAAAGTGCTGTTAAGTCACAGTTGATTTATAGCAACTCAGTAAGGTTTTCAAGGCATAAGACTAACAGAGATGGCTTTCCCTTGCCTTCCTCTGCATAGCAACCCTGTTATGCCTTGGTGGTCTCCTGTCAAAGTACTAGCAGGATCAACCATGCTTAGCTTCTGAGATCTGTCTAGATCAGGCTAGCCTGGGCCATCCAGGTCAGGGCAATGGGATTATTACCAAAACAAAATTACAAAACAATGCAATACAATGCAATCATTTGTTTTCATATTAAGAAGCATGCTTTGTTTAAGTTGGTTTTTATACACTTCATGGTGCCAAATGTTGCAAGGAATACTCATTCTGAATGTGGTTTTTTTGTGTGTATTTAACTGTCTTCTGGAACTAGTCATGTAGAGTTCCAAGAGTCATGTAGAAAGGAGGTCTCCAGCTCTGCCTGTACTTCTGCCACGGCCCAAAGGGATCACCCAGTTTCACACAAAGGGTCAAGAGATACTGTGCCTCTCGCAGTATCTGAGCTCCAAATCTTCATTCCCCCAAATCTCCCCAGAAGATAATAATAAAGAAGAGTTTGGATTAATATCCCCTTTATCTCCTTGAAGGAGTCTCAAAGTGGCTTACAAACTCCTTCCATTTCTCTCCCTACAACAGACACCTTGTGAGGTTGGTGGGGCTCAGAGAGTTCAAAGAGAACTGTGACTAGCCCAAGGACACCCAGCAGGCTTTGTGTGTAGAAGCAGAGAAACAAATGCAGTTCACCAGATAAGAGTCTGCTGCTCCTGTGGAGGAGTGGGAAATCAATCCCAATGCCACTAATCCATTATGGGGGATCCTTAAATTGGCAGGGTCATCATAATCCTAAGAGGTTATGGCAAAATAATGACTATAGCGCTTGAGATGCTACTACTGTCACAAAACATAGGTATGCTTCTGATTAACAGGCAGTTCTCACAACCACTTTTGCCAGTTTGATAGTCACAGTGTGTTCTGAATTTCAACCACTGGTATCATTCATGTAAGCAATCATATAAAAACTTTTCTTCACACATATTCTACTTAGGTGTACTTCTAAATTACTTTCACTGTAAACTGGAAAATATAAACATCTGAAAATGAAAGTACAAATGAGATAAACATGTCTCATACAGCATATCTATTTAATGTGTGAAATAGTTTAGAATGCTGCCAAATACTATACATGCCATTGGCTATCACACAGCAACCTTTCTGCATGGCACTGACATCTGAGAGACCTAGCTACTGATGGTATTAAACCTGCCAGAAGACATGTTACCAAGTTACCAAGATTGGGTGAAGGACCTTAACGGGAGAGGCAGGCATATGAACAAGCAGGTACAAGTACTAAGGGACAAACCTGCCAGGTGGCAGGGTAACTGTAACTCTTGGGAATTGGTGATCAGAACTGAACTACAAAATATGAAGGACTACTTCAGCATTTCTTCAGTGTTGACTCATCTAGGGTAAGATATGCTAGGTTGGTAGAGCATCTCTGCCTCTCTAGGAGTGGCTAATAATGTTTCTATGGATGTTCCTAGTCCCAAAGATCTCTCAAAAGAATAAAGGTAGATATACTAGCACCTCCTGCACTTCTGTAGGGGAAGCGAACATTAGTCAAGAAACACAGTGCTAGCACAAACAAAACAAATTCTCAACAATATGCCCAGGGCTGCTGGTGGTCTTGGGAGCACGAGCTGCCCTTAGGGTTTATGCATTTGTTTCATTTGGCAATAAACTGAAAAATTCATCCTGTGAATCTACAAACCAGTCTGAAGACCACTGTGAACATTAATTGTACCTGCATTGTTATTGTAGCTGTGTTGTTATTGATACACTTGAAATCTTCACAATGGATCTTATTGTTGCAAAGGACCTAATTATAAAAGAAAGAGACAAATTCAGTTTCAAACCAAGAGACTCAATCTTTTTGAAGGTAAACAAAGCAAATATATGGTATACATATGAAAGACTATGTAATTATTTTAAGTCTGATAAAGACACTTGGGATTTCAGTCTAAAGGAAAATGCATTAGATAAGATTCTCCTGAAAGAAGAATCCAAACATATAATGGATACAAGCTCTTTTGTAACTTTCATTTCATTTCAGTTAGGCTTATGAAGGAGAACTTCCTAGAGAACTGTGCCCTTTGTTTTTTGCTGCAGCAGACCAAAGTTTCTCTTCATCTTCTGGGATAAACCTGCAAGACTAACACAATTAGTATGTTAGCAATAATCCAGGCATAAACATCCCACTCAAGGGTCCTCTGTGACACAGCTTTGAAAATTCTCAGTGTTACAAGGTTGCACATTAATACTGATCATATCTGTGTTCCCATGAATCTGTCTGGATTTTATGGCTGTTCATTTCTACAGTCTATTTATATCCTGGTTCTAAATCCCTGTGAACATTATCCAGAAACCACAGACTGGGATAATATTGGTCAGAAACTTTATAATATGGAGCTTGGTCCTCTGCTCCTTTGCATATTCCAGATAATGAAAAACTCATACATTGCAGTTTTTGAAAGGAAGTATGCACTATAAAGTCTCTGGGTTAGAAAGTCATTTACACAATAAATTTTAAAAGATAGGCTGGGAACAACTTCCTCTGTTCCCAAAATTGCTACAGCAAGTAATTGCAACACCACTTTTTCCTTTCCTGCCTGTGCCCTTTCCTGATGGAATACAAGACCATCTCTAAGTTCTCATTGGTGGTAAAACCTGAAGGAATAATTTCAACAATCACTACACTCCTCCTCAGTTTCATTTCCTAGAAGTTTGGATTTCACATCCCCCCTCTGCTCAATCACTTTGCGGGCAAATGTGCTGCTAAAGCCAGCACTCTTCTGCTGTTTTCCTGTTCATCTGAGAATTACTTTACTGAAGAAGCAGTTCAGAATGCTCGCTGCTCTCAAAAATATGAGGATATTACAAAAGCTTCTGCCATGATCACAAGTTAGTTGGCAACTTGGCAAGGGGGATGATCTGAGCTTTCTTTGGAGCTCAATGTAACATGTGCAAAATGTCTACCTTCCTTCCTCCATGTCTACCTCCCTACTTGACCTTCTATCATTGTTACTATTTTCACCCATGCCATATATAAAAGAGATGCTTTTGAATATCAGGAGATGTCTTACAGAAGAAAACTATGGCATCTCCTGGCTTGACATCATTTTGATAAAGCCTGTCTGTTTTGCCAGCACTGTTAACAATCCATGTGAATGTCTTAACTTCTGAAACCTGCTGACTTAAGAATAATTGGCCAGCATGATGCCACTGTGACTAACTAGTGGAACAAATAAAATTACCCACCATTTCAGTGCTGTGATTGTTTTGTCCCACTGCATGACTGCATGAGTCCCCTAAAGGAACTGACCAGTTCATAATAAACACGTTGTTTTCAGAACTTCATTTCCAGTTCTTGCAGGGAAAATATTAAAAGACAGTACCAGGCTGTTCTGATTATACTGAATACTGTTTTTGATATGACTTAGGTAGGCACAATGCTAAGCTGTAAAACAGAAATGTTCATTCTTCTGAGCTCTACATTATCATGCAAAGATCCTAACCAAACACAGTTGTAACCAAACTACATAAGAAAAGAAAATGAAGACATTAAGATGCCACTGGATATTTGTCAGGCCTTTGGATCTATTTGGTGCTGCTCCACACAGTGAGGACACTGGGGGTCTTGGAGATAAGCTTCCCCAACTCCGCTGTTTGTTTAGTTAAAGCAAAACCAGACAAAATGCTAGGAACTCCCAGGGTTTTAAATAAAGTAGTTACCTGTATTTTCTACAATGGGAAAGACGATGCAAAAGAAGCTTGCCATGCTCTTGTGCTGTGGTCCTAATGCAGACTCCAGCTGCAGCATTAACAGCTTTATATTTTTTTCCCTCATAAGCATAGGTTTCCAGTGTTTACCCTATTTTCCCCAGTATGGTAGCTTATATGCCCACTGTACGTATTCCTCTGACACAATTCTATCCAAATTTCTTGGGATCTAGATTTCAAAATTAATACCATTATGGATGGAATTTTGAATTTGTCACTAAAATTTAGGCTACTAAAACCCACGAATTTATGGTATCTATGTTCAAACATTTTCTCTTCTGGTTGTCCTGATTGAACGTAATATTCTTCGAGGCCACATAACAACACAAATCCATGGAAGTAGTATGCTCTTTGGACTTGTTCGCTGTTATGTAAGCCGCCATTTAATAAAGTAAATAAAATAAATATTCTGAACGTCATGTTCATTTAACATAAATTAAGAATACCTGTTTTTTTCTGTCAACTCCAAGAGGCTATGGCAGAGTAACTTCAGTAGAGCTAAAGAGAGCTGGTTTTAACACACATTTGGGTGATTCAAAGCAAAACACATGACTTTAGGCCAAGCATTCATTTATTGGGAGGGGGCAGATATTTTCCATGTTTCACACAATTTTTGACATGCTGAGTTACTAGG
The DNA here is from genome assembly GCF_021028975.2 of Sphaerodactylus townsendi. NCBI lineage: Eukaryota > Metazoa > Chordata > Lepidosauria > Squamata > Sphaerodactylidae > Sphaerodactylus > Sphaerodactylus townsendi. The sequence goes on along the minus strand of NC_059433.1, from coordinate 52,623,926 downwards.
CAATAAATTAGGCTTTCCTCTAATGAATGCATTGCTTGTTGTAAACCTCCATCAACTGCTTTGGTAAGGTATTTAATTAGGTACTTTTTCTGAACTGCATCACATGTGTAATTATAAGTCTTTCATACACTGAAGTTTTAGAAGAAAAAAGGATGTATAAGAAAAATGATAATACTGTAAAAGTGACATCAATTCTTAAATCTCTCCGTACACTCCTTACATGAGCATAAAAATTAATTTTATAAAACTTATTTATACAGGTGCATATATTTAGCTCCTAATTTTTAAATTGTGTTATTTGTATTAGCCCATCTGAGACAAATCAGAATTATGGTGTTTCCTTGAAATTATGGCAACAAGGATGGCATATTTTGGGAAATAGAAACTCTCATAATATGAATATAGACGAGGAAGAGAAATAGCTGTAATACATGCAATATTTTATTACTATTCTGAACTTGCAACCACATGATAAAAATTGTAGTTCAATGCTTTATCATAAGTTTTAAAAATGTGGGATGCAATACACATAAATTACAACTAATATGTTTCATAGTTTCTATTATATGATTCCCTCATTGGGACCGAATAACCTGTGTGGACCCTATTCATTAAATTCATGGCCTTCCATTTGGATTAGTGTGAATGAATATAGAGATTAATACACATGGAATGTGGCTTAAGGATGTCAGAAGCATGCAATAAGTGCATTTCTGCCACACACAGAGATCCCAAGTCCAGTGTAGAAGCATTCTGATTTGTTTAAAAAAGAAGAGCTCTAGACTCTACCACTAAAAACAACATTTTATGTAGACTTTAGCTAGAAGGTCCAGTTAATGTACCACACAATACATTCCACTGAAAAAACTTCATAAATTGTTATGAACCCCTTAAGCAACAAGTCACAGTCTTCAGAGATACATATCATTCTTTGAAATTTGAAGAATCCAAGTTTTACATTTTGATACATGGAACAAAGAATCAAAGTATGAAAAGTGAACTGTCTAGTGACAATTAGTCAGGAGATTTTGGGAGCATCTGGACCCTGTAAATTGTCCAGGGTTCCTGGACTGGGGGTACCTTTTAGGCAGCCTTTTGTCTTCCTTTAACTGATTGAATTCTTAGATCTGGCTGATATAATCATTTTTAAACTTCTTTTATTCGGTTACACTAACCATTTGCTACTGATATACAGTACCTACCTCTGCCAGCAACCTATAGGTTCACAGTCATCCAAAGTCAAACAACTTGTGGGTGACTTATAGAAAGATGTCATAGTTCTACTATCGGTTGCCAGATGGTATAACAATTGAATGCAGTGGCAACCTACTTCAGGGAGTCTGTAATCCTAACCATCCATTCATCTCCTCTGTCTCCTTTCCCTTTAACTCTTTTAATCTGATGCCACCCCAACAAATCCTGTGTCTTACAGTAAAACTTTTAATATTGTATGTTATTATGATATCTAGGCTCTGCCGATAAGTCTACAGTCTGGTCTGCAAAGAAGTATGTAGGAATGGCAAAGCTCTTTGATGTGAGTCTCTGCTTTGGACTACACTATTGATAAAAGTCTGAACAACAAATATTACACACGGGACTATCACTATGTGTATATGTTTGACGTATTTATCTGTTTTTTTATAGACAACTGTTCTATTGTAACATGGAATGCCAATAAAGGCTTGAATTGAATTGGAAAAAAACTTCTTTTATTAGAAGATAATAGTAAACTTCTCACTCTTTCAGTTGTGAAATTTTATTCAATTTTGATGTGGTCTACTTTTTTATATTTTAGTAATGTTTTTATAACAAATAAGTTAACAAGTAGTATGAGGAAGAGAAAGGGAAAGAATGCCTATCAAGCTCTAAGCTTCTTGTAGACTGGCTCCATTGCCCTCACAAATGTGAAATTAGTCCTCAGACTCCCTTCCTGAGGGTCTGTGTTTCTCCTGAAAAGGTTAATCATTTATACTATCAGAAAAAATATTTATTTATTTAAATGATTAATATCCTGATTAATTTAAATGATTAATTAATTAATGATTAATATCCTAATATCATTTATTTAAATGATTAATATTTATTTAAATGATTAATATATTTAATAATGATTAAATGATTAATATTCCAAAGGCAAAAAAAATAAAAAAGTTAAAACAAGCTTTTGAAATACACAGTGGTTCATTGCTACTGTTCAACAGGAGCCCCCCTTACACACACACACACACTATATTCTGGTATGATGTAGGGGTTAGAATTTCAGATTAGGGTCTGGGAGACTCAGGTATGATTCATCAGTCTCCTGTGGAAGTTCATGGTTTGACTTTGGGCCAATCATACTTATGGTCCCAATCTCCATGGCCCTTTCTGCATGAGCGGAATAGAGTGCCCCAGGGATGGCAAAAACACCGTCCCTGGGGAAGCATTCGCACAGGAGGCGCTGCTGCATTCTGGCTGCCCCAGAGCGGCATGCCCCAGAGTGGCATGAAGACGCCACTTTAAACCTCACAAAACTAGTGAGGTTTTTGCAAAGCGGTAGCTTCCCACCGGCACAGTGCAAAGTGCACCGCTGGGACAACGACGCTTTTCCTGTCGCCTCCACTGACCTGCCTATCCAGCGTTGCTCTGGAGGGCTCTAGAGACCTGCCCACACTGCCCTCCGACCCCTGGAGGTCGGAGGGCAGCATGGGTGGGTCCCTGCAGCTCTCCAGAGCGATGCTGGAAGATGAGGTCAGTGGAGGGGACCGGAAGAGAGGCGGCTCTGTGCGGAGCCGCCTTTGCGGCTGGTGGAGGGGAGTCAGGAGCTGCTCGCACGCTGTGAGCCTCGGAGCCTCCACCGGCATAATTCATGTCTGTGGAGGTGCGTTTCCGCGCATGTGCAGAAAGGGCCCATGTTTCATTCATTCTTTGGTACAAAATTTATACATCAAAAATGACGCACAAGGATTCTAGCCAAAAACAATATGCCACAATCTAGATCTCTTCCTCCATTAATTCAGGGAGTTAGATCCAGCCAGCCTTTTCACTCAATTCTATTCAATTCCCTTCCTTACCTTAACCCTCAGTCCACATGACCTTATATGCATACTATATGCATACTATAATGTGCAAAAGGCTTTCTCTGCTACCCAAGGTACCCAGTCATGCAAAAAAAAACATTCAGCACATGTACACCTGTATATGTATAGGCCAGTGGTGGCGAACCTATGACACGGGTGCCAGAGGTGGCACTCAGAGCCTTCTCTGTGGGCACACGTACACAGAGTTCGTCATGTGATAATAGTGTAATTATTTCAGGGAGATTATTAGCATTAAACCAAAGACCTAGTTTGGGGGAAGCATTGTAGGTAACCCTGTGAAGCGCTGTAAAACCCTACTGATTTTCATGGGAAGAATGAAAGCGTTATCCTTTACCTGGGAGTAAGCTCAGTTGCTGGCAATGGGGTTTGCTTCTGAGTAAACCCTCCTAGGGTCGTGATTCACCGTTCGAAGCGTTGTACAGTTGCTTCAAAGCAAAGCCACCAACTACCACCAAGCTTACTCCCTAGTAACGCGTGCCTTGGAGCCAACTGTTTTTTCCATACTGAAACCTCAGTATTCAGGTTAAATTGCCATGTTGGCACATTGCGGTAAATAAGTGGGTTTTGGGTTGCAGTTTGGGCACTTGGTCTCCTATAGGCCTTCAGCTGAACTCATTCTGACCTTCAGATGAACTCATTGTAGCCTCAGGAGTGAATACAGGTGATATCCCTACTGGCAATTAATCCCATGATACTGACTCAATTTATCCAAGTTTCCTCGAGATCTCCCCACATCTGAACCACTGAACACAGATTCATCCCGGTTCTGGAAATCCCCCCCTTATCCTGTGTTTTTCCCGAACCTGCTTGAAATTGAACTTAAAAAAAAAAACATGTCTCCAATCCAGTTCAGAGGGTGTGCACAAACCCTCTCCCTCTTCCTCACCAGGACTAAAAGGTGCTCAAGACAATAAAACTACTAAATAAGGACAACTATTGTAGGGATATGCAGAAAAAGAGTGCTGCAATTCCTCACAAAGGATTATTTAAGCTCTTAAAACCGTACCATCCCATGCAAGGTCACATATGTTCCATTGTTCCTCAATAGCTTCTTCATACAGTAGGTAACCACTACATCATGACTAGTAAAAAAAAACATGTTATGTATTTGTCAGCCCTGTCAGGGCACTTTAACATATTGAAGTGTGCAGTTAGTGTTCTGTTTAATTTGATACGGTAAGTCTGATCCTTAGTTAAGCATTTCCTATAGAAACAGCATGACTAGTACCCACTGGACAAGCTGCCCAACCTCACCTAACTGCCTGACATCTGGCTGTCCAGCTAAGCTGAAAAGCATCTCATGACACTTACATGATTGGATGAGATCATAATCATATGCTAGAAGCCATTAGCACAGAACTGGAAAGCAAAACAGAATGCATTATGTTGCCTGCAAAATGTACCCATTTAATAGAACTCACACAGTAGACCAGGTTCAAACACCAGGGAACATCTGGCTAATATTTACATCTCCTGTTTAATTTGGATGCTAGAGTTTAGTTTTCAAGATGGCAGTAGAGAAACAAATTGAGCCCATCACTCTGTTGCAGTTTAGAAAAGCAAGTTTTGTTTATACTTTCTCATATTAATACCTCATCCACTTAGCCAGCAGGCCCAGTGAAAAATATACCTCAATCACAAAACTCCCCTTAAGTAACAAAGCCATAATTCAGTGTAATGCTTTGTTGATGAGAGGGGGAAAGGATTCGAGTAAACTTCAAGCAATGAAATCATGAGGCAATGTTGGGCCTTAAAAAACTAAAATTAAATAGCTTTGTGTTGTATAATTTTGATTGCTGCTTGTCAAGAAATCCAGTAAAAAAACTGACAAGGGCTCCAGTCCTGCTCCCATTTACTATTAATGCAAATCACAGCAATGTCAGTCATGTATACTTTTTAAAACAATGCCCAATTCATACGAATTGCACTTGGAAAGGTGGTGACTTTATAATACAGTTATTTCAAGATGCATCTGAAGCAAGAAAAGAAAGTGCAGGATGTCATTAAAAATTAATATAAGAAAGCATTACCCTTATGACAGTACAATGAGCTAAGTCTCCAGGATGCTTGTGTTTATAAATCAATGGCAGCAGACTCAAAGGACTGCACAGTGTTTCAAGCATGATGATACAACACACTACTAAGCTGAGGTCCCAAAAGGTGCCAAAACAGAGCAAAAGACAAATCCACTCATAGCCCAAAACTGTGTTAGTTCCATGGCAAAGGAGTAATAATAAAAGTAATGCCTAACCAGAGTTCATCCTCAGACATTTGCAGAAAGACATTCCAGGTCAGTGTGTGTGGTTTCCAAAAAAGCTTGGATTTGCCCCTGAGCCTATATTTCTCCTTTATTTTTATTATTTACAAAATTAAACTTCCACTTTTTTGCTCAAACAAGGTCACCAAGGCAGCTAACAAAAGCAAAGCATTTTACATCATAAAAACCAGTTAAAAGCAAACTATAACACACACACTAAACATAAAAACCACAATTAAAACATCAGGCAGGAAGGGGGTCACTGAAAGAGTGCATGACAAAATAGTCTTCATACAGTAGTAAAGGACAGTGATAAAGATAAACAATAAGAACATAAGAACATAAGAACATAAGAACAAGCCAGCTGGATCAGACCAAAGTCCATCTAGTCCAGCTCTCTGCTACTCGCAGTGGCCCACCAGGTGCCTTTGGGAGCTCACATGTAGGATGTGAAAGCAATGGCCTTCTGCGGCTGTTGCTCCCGATCACCTGGTCTGTTAAGGCATTTGCAATCTCAGATCAAGGAGGATCAAGATTGGTAGCCATAAATCGACTTCTCCTCCATAAATCTCAAGTCCAAGTTTCTCCCTTTTAAAGCTTTTAATCCAGGTTAGTGGCCATCACCACCTCCTGTGGCAGCATATTCCAAACACCAATCACACGCTAGGCGTGAAGAAGTGTTTCCTTTATTAGTCCTGTAATTCTTCCCCCCCAGCATTTTCAAGGCTAATGAATGCCCCCTTGGTTCCTAGTAGATTGTGAGAAAGAGAGAAAATTTCTCTCTCAATCAACATTTTCTACCCTCCCATGCATAATTTTGTAGGACTCTCAATCATATCATCCCCTCAGCCGCCTCCTCTCCAAACTAAAGAGTCCCAAACGCTGCAGCCCTCTCCTCATAGGGAAGGTGGCCTCCAGTCCCTCAATCATCCCTTGTTGCCCTTCTGCACTGCACTTTTTCTATCTCCTCAATATCCTTTTTGAGATGCGGCGACCAGAACTGGACACAGTACTCCAAGCAAGCGCGTCGCTAATCTTCACTGCTTTATATGCAAGTGGCATGGACAATCTCTTTGCAGTTTTATTCTCAATTCCTTTCTAATGATCCCCAGCATAGAGTTTGCCTTTTTTTCACAGCTGCCATGCATTGAGTTGACATTGCCATGGAACTATCAACTAAGACTTAAATCCCTTTCCTGGTCTGTGACTGATAGCATTCTCGACCCCTGTAGCGTGTATGTGAAGTTTGGATTTTTTGCCCCTATGTGCATCACTCTTACATTTTGCTACATTGAACTGTAGCATTTGCCATATTTCTGGAGCCCACTCCACCTAATTTATCAAGGTCCGCTGCTTTGAGCTCTTTCAGTAATCCTTTGTGGTTCTCACCCACCTCTACATAATTTGGTATCATCTGCAAAACTTGGCCACCACGCCACCCAACCCCTACTTCCAGGTCATTTCATGAATAGGTTAAAGAGCACACTGGTCCCAAAACGGATCCTTGGGGACACCAACTTCCTAGCGCCATCTCTCCATTGTGAGAACTTCCCATTTACACCCACCTTCTTTGTTTCCCTGTTTCTCAACCAGTTTTTAATCCATAGGAGGACTTCCCCTCTTATTCCTTCATTGCTGAGTTTTCTCAACAGTCTCTGGTGAGGAACTTTGTCAAAAGCCTTTTGGAAATCCAAGTAGACAATGTCCACCGGTTCACCCCTGTCCACATGCCTGTTTACACCCTCAAAGAACTCTAGTAAGTTTGTAAGACAGGATTTGCCTCTGCAAAAGCCATGCTGACTCTTTCTCAGCAGGTCTTGCTTTTCTACATGTTTTATAATTTTATCTTTAATGATAGATTCTACTAATTTACCAGGAACAGATGTCAAACTGACTGGCCTGTAATTTCCCGGGTCCCCCCTAGATCCTTTCTTAAACAAGTTTCTGGTGCTACAACCAAGAAGGCTCCCTCTTGGGTTGCCATCTAGCTAATTTCAGAAATCACCCAGAGCAGTCAGGTAGGTTCATATCCAAGTAGATATCCTTAAGGTATAATGGTCTCAGACTGTATCAGCTTTAAATGTCACTAGCAGTTTTTAATCTATTAATTGATTAACATGGAGTGTTATGACTGTTTTAAACATGTGTGTGAGCTGCTCTGAGCCTGGCCTTGTTTGGGGAGGGAGGGATACTAAGCTTAATAAAATAAAATGAATTGAATTTGGTCCTGCAAGAAATTGGGAGCCAGTGTACCTGAGTCAAGATCTGAGTGATATAGACCCTTAAGCCCAGCACCCACCTGTTGCTTCAAAGGGAATGTAACCATATCCAGAACAGGGGACACCTCAAATTATTGTTCAATCCTTCTGTTCACTAGTGGAACTTTTATCTGGTTGTGATTACGTTTCCATCTACTAATCTATTTCCTCCCTAAAATTGCCTCCAGGCATTTGTTCAGAGTTGCTGCAGCTCCCCTGGGTTCTTCTGGAAGTGACAGCTAGAGTGGATTATTATATACATAATGGTGACAAACCAGCTCAAATCTCCACATGACCTCATCCAGCAGTTTTATGTACATGTTAAACAGCATGCGGGATCAGATGGGACCTTACAGGGCCTCATAGGCCAAGAGGCCAGATACTGAAGCAGAGTTCACCTGGTGCCAGGTAGTTTCTGACAACTACCCACCCACATTAAAATCCTCACTTTGCCATGGAAGCTGGCTTAGTGACCTTGGGCCGATCGCATACTGACAGTCTAATCTACTTCACAGGGCTGCCGTGAGGATAAAATAGAGAAGGGGATATGACTTGAGTCACTTTGGATGTCTAGTGGGGAGAAAGGTTGGATGGATGAAGTAAATAAATAAACCAGTGCAAAGAAGTGCATCCTAGTACCAAGTCTGAAAGGCAATCGAGAAGGATAACCTGCTTGGTGGTACTGAAACCTTCTGTAAGTTTGTGCTAAAGATGTGCAAATTATTTTTTTCATTATTTTGGGATATATCTTTGCCTTCCTGTGTGTTGGTTTTGCATATTTAAAACACTATCTACTGAAACAGAAATGCATTTTTTCCAAAGTAGATGTTATATACGTTGCTTACATAGTATTTTCTACAATTGTACATCACCTTCCTCATTCAAAAGCAAAGACAATCACTATTAAACATGAAATGTGAAACTGGTATAAGTGTGCAACAGTTTGTTCAATAAAGTTACTGTATCTTCCTTCTTTTTCACAGCAGGAAAGAGTAGTTCTCAGGACTATGAGATGTCATGTGAATAGTGTTAGATTTTAGAATTTTGTAATCAGTCACACATTCAGAGACAAATTAATACAGAGAGTGAAACAGATTTCTTTCCTTTTGTTAGTTTTTTGTTTCTTTTTTCCTTTGGCAGTAAAGTGCTTATTGAGCAATAGAACAAAAAAAAAAGAATGTGGTCGTTTCTATACTTTCATTGCTTATTCTTTTCTTCATTGCCAAAAGATCAATATTATTTCCTTTTTGAATGTGAGAGAAGTGAGAAAAAGTAATTTTCTATTTGTACCTACTAAGGTAGGTACAAAGGCTGAATGAGGATTTTACTCATAGATATCCAACGCCATTTTTCATGACCTGTTACTATACAGCTGTTAGCCATATTTTAACAGCCAAAAGACTGAATTTGTGGAGAAAGAGCAAACACTAAAGTAAAACATAATGAGAGTTAACCCCATCATGGCCAGCGTAAGCCAGGTGACTAAAAAGATTCCCAAATACTTGAGTATGGAATGTATCCAGGATCAGTGAATTCCATTGAGGGAGGGGAGAGATCACTGAAAATGCCTCCCTGCAGACTAGTTCACACACACAAATGTATGTTGCTTTGCTCCATGAAATTCAGGATACAGGAAAAGCCAATTCCATTTCTCGTACTATGTCAGCTGCAGAATTGAATGTCCAGTTATGGAAATAGAAATGGCACTATGCTTATATATACACAGTTCAAATAGCATTTATCTGTTAATTAAAAGGTGGTCTATATATCTTTTCTTTCCAGGCTGAATACACATGTATGACAAACTCACTTGAAGTTGTCAATAAAAAACTTCAAATGGAGCATAGGGGAAAATACCACTTTGCAGTGTTGGACCTGAAAGATTAAGATCAGTGGTACTCAATAGCCTGTGAGTACAGACACTGAAGGACAGTGGTTATTACTGACTAACCCTACTACAAATCACAATAACAGGTGAGTATGTTTGTGCCATGAAATGCCTACAACTACTCTTTCCAAAAATAAGCCTGTCAAAATATAAAAATAGATCTGATACTTCATTTAAATACCTAAACTGCTATTGAACATCATATAAATGACAATCCATATTTTTAATTGTTTGCCTGTAATAATGTTGAGATTATGAATTGTCTTTTATCTTTCCAGCTTTCCAGTATTATGCCAGACGACAGTAGAGTGAGAAATTTAAGCAACCTTATTAAACATATTCCCCCAATTGTTTGAACCAAACGCTAGGCAACTAACAGAAGCTTCAGTCCAGTCTACTGTAACTAAGAATGCTTGGGGACAAAAAATGGGGGGATCTGGTTAAGCAGATAAGACCCTGCTGGGATGCAAGTATTAATTCAACAACTCTTTCACTGACCCTTGGCCCAATCAACTATATCTCAGATTAGTTTGCCTTGTAGGTCTGTGACAATAAAATGCGTGTGACTTGTCCTTAGATCAGCCTCTGTACCAAAGGACTGGAAAATGGCCAATGTAACATATACTTATAAAAAGGGTTCCAGAAGGGTCCCAGGAAATTACAGGCCAATTTGTTTAATGTCTATTCCAAATACATTGATGGAAAGCATTATTTAAGATAGAATTGTCAAGCATATAGAAGCCCTTCTGAGCAAAAACCAACATAGCTTCAGCAAAGCTCACTCACTTTCTAGAGTTCTTCTGAAAGAATCAATAAGCAAGTGGACAGGAATGATCCTGTGGAGATTGTGTATTTGGATTTTCAAATGGATTCTGACAAACTCCCGCACCAAAGACTGCTAAGCAAACTTCATAGTCATGGGATAAGATGGCAACAGCCTCATCCAAAAGGCCAGCAGGTCAGCCATAGCACTGTGTCCATGCCACCACACCATTCCCAAAGGGGCTTTCTGGTCATGTGGGGAGGTTTGCAAAGTGAAAAAGCCTTCTCACTGCTGAGAATCCCCCATTGGGCTTAATAGACTTATGGCACCTTTTTAGGCGGCATAAGTCTAAAGTCCCATCCACCAGCATGTCAGCGAATGGCTGGGAGGAAGCCAACTATAATCAGCTCCTCCCCCAGCCATGCTCCCAGCCCACCCTCACTACACTGGTGGTAGCAGGGGTGCTGGGACACTGGTGCCATGTCTCGTGCCATGTTCTAGCACTGAGGAGGAGCGTAAGTGCTGCACACCAGTGAGAATACCCCTCCACCAAGATGAGTGCCCAAGGAGGGCAAATGCACTGGTGCATCTGTGCCCTGCTCCCAAGAGCGGATTCACCTCCCCCATAAGGCTGGGGCTCCAAGTTCTTTTATGGATTGAGAACTGTCTAAAACATAGAAAGTAGAGAATAGGAATAAATGGTCATTTCATACAATGGAGGGATTTGAGGAGTGGGGCGCCTCAAGGATCTGTCTTGGGACCAGTGCTTTTCAGCCTATATCATCAATGACCTGGAGTTGGAGTACGAAGTAAGACAATTAAGTTTAGGGTGGTTAAAACAAAAACAGATTGTGAAGAGTTCCAAAAGGATATCTCCCAAACTGGAGTAATCATCATCATCATCAGCAGCAGCAGCAGCAGTAGTAATAAGTTCTTGCCCTTAGGCCTTCACAATCTCTTCATACCAAACATAGTAAAATTAAAACCAACACAAAAAACACCCCATATATCTAAAACATCATATATCTAAAACATCGATATATCTAAAACTAACTCAATTAGTGCTGATACAAATATCCCTGTCAAATAATAAAACACATCATCATTACACTAAAAGTAACTTAATTTTTCTTGCAGCATGAGCAAAAAGTGCTACTCAGTTGGAAATTTCCATCGGATAATAGACAGTTTCCCAGGGTTATCAGTGTCCCCCACAACTGGGAAATGTTCCTGGAGATATTTGGTCCTTATGTCATCATAAAGAGGACATCCCGAAACGTTTGTTTGTTTGTTTGTTTGTTTGTTTGTTTGTTTGTTTGTTTGTTTGTTTGTTTGTTTGTTTGTTTGTTTGTTTGTTTGTTTGTTTGTTTGTTTGTTTGTTTGTTTGTTTGTTTGTTTGTGTAATTTATTATACTGCCCACCCCTGAAGGGCTCTGGGCGGTGTATAGATAAAACACTTAAAAGTAATAAAAACAATAAAAACAATTAACAGAATCATTTAAGAATAGAGGAAACACAACTAACAAAATCTAATGTTGGATGGCAACCCGTAAAAAGCCCCTAACCCCCTGGGAGAGGACCAAGTGCAATAAGCTGTTTTCTGACGGCCGGAAAAGCTAGGGGGGGGGCTGCATGGGGAGGAGCAGGGTCACAGGAAAAGGGGGCAGGGCCACGGGGCCAGAAAACATGGAGTGCACCCCGGGCGCACTCCTTTTCAGCGACACCTCTGCATATGATGTTTGACTTGGCTCCAGGTCATGTAAGGCAGGACCCAATGGATGTCTTTGTTTGAGGACCAGGGAAGGCTTTTGGCAACCATGGCTATACTCCCTATAAATAACTCAGCATGGACCCATGCACTGTTATGCAATACAAGAAACATCAATTGTGAATCAAAAATGTTGCACTGGTGTCTTAAAGTGATTTGATTGTATTTTGCCAGCAACAGCCACCATCACCAAATTGGAGACAGCTATGGCATGTATAATCATTACAGTGGGACACAACTGGAAACCATGACTGACCCAAAAAATCTTATTAACACTTTCGAGTTTGTGAAGAGAGTGGAATTCTATTTACATGGTATTTGCAGCATTCTGATGCCAGGGATATTAACGCATAAAAACTCAGTTTAGTAGTGTCTATAGATTGTGATTTCCAAGGTCCAAAGTACATACAGTACAACTGCTAACACTTTTGGCAACTGAAAGTAGCCAATCAGCTTTGATAAGCAAGCATTACCAAGTGATGAATCCAATCTTTTTGCATCCCTTTTCATGGAAGGCTAAGAGGAAAGGCTTGATGGCACACACATCCCTTACATGTTCAACTCTTTTGAGCATAAGCACAGGATGGAACATGTTATTTAAATGTTTCATAACACTCTGTTTGTGCCTAGCAAACAAGTTAAAACGTTGTTATTATTTCAGTTATATTTTTATTATTCAATAAGTGCTTTCTTCAAAGAAATATTTTTAAAGTGCTGTGTTGTCATTCATTTACTGATCTTTCCTTTTTTCAATTTTTTCATATGACAGAAAAAGATTACTAGACAAGAAATACAACTTTGCAGGCTGTCTCTTCTGCCACAGTGGCATCAACAGTCAATAGACCTCCTGCCCAACAGCTTTGGCACTTGGAAAATCATTAATGGCAGACCTGGTGGGTTTATTTGTTTTGGAATGAGTCTCTGGGTTGAAGCAGTTGGACTAACTACTGATCTGCTGCTCTCTGTAATGAAGAGACAAGGTGCTGCACGTTCGGTGTTGAAGTGACTAACAAGCACTCTTGTCTAGGCTTGAATATTCATACCTGTTTTCAGTTCCTTGCATACTTTTGGCTCCCCCACCTCCCCAGCTCTATACTGCAGTATTCTGATCGAGGTTCTTGGGGAAACAGGATGCCAATTGGATAACCAGCAGGAAACAAAGCCTCCTCAGAAAAGACAGCAGCCTCAGGGCCATCTAATTACAAGTCCCCACGCTGCTTGAAGTTACTCAGCTGACATGCCTGAACTGTGCAAAGACCTTCAAGTGAACTGTTATACAAAGCTCAATGTATCACATGGCTGTGAAGCAGCTGCTAAGGCTCATTGTAAATGAGGCACAGAGATGATAAGTCACATACCCTCCTGCTTAAGGGAGGGGGGCACATCTTTAGAGGAGGGTGCTGTCAGCTGGGATGAAACTTGGGAGGTAGAACGGAAGTGGACAGGGGGACAGGATGAAAAAGCTCGAGTAAAGATGTTCTAGACTATAATCCCAATGTGTTTACACAGAACTGTTTTTGCTAAGGGATTTGTTGCATGCATTTAGGTTCTTCCAGTAACAGTAACATCCCGAAAGTTTGATCTTTTAACAATGGGAAATAAAGACCTTTGTATGTATGCTAATGGAGACTGAAAAGTGGCTTATATATATATATATTCCCTTCTTTCATCAGGCTAGTTAATAAACAAATGTCTTCAGAGTGTTTCAGGAAATCAGTCTTAACACAAACTGCATTTAATTGAAGGAAGCAAAGGCTGTAATTCTCTGCCCTGCTGATTTGGAAATAAAATATGCCTGGGACTTGGGCTACAAGCCAGAAAATATGACTTGATCTTAAAAGGGCCACTGCACACTGCAGATCAATGATATTCTTATAGCCAACCTGCCAATTAAGGCCTGCCTTCCAAGCCCTGCCTTCTATACCATCGGGAGAATGGCACCTAGACCCAGGGCATTTTCTGCAGTGGCATTTCAAGTCTAGAATGGCTCTCCCACTGAGCCTTCGGGCCTTTCCCCACTTCCCTTAAGCCCCGCGCTACTCGCTACTCGAGGAGAGTAGCGCGGGGTCCCTCGGCACTCCCCACTGAGAGGGGTGGCAACAGCGCAGCCACCCCGAAGCTGCTGCTGTCGCACCCCTCAGCGCGCAGCATCCCAGGCGCTCTTCTCAATGGTGCCTTTTGATGGCCCCGCACAGAGCACGGGGTCGTGGGGACGGCCGGGCGCGCGCCTGGGATGCTGCGCGCTGAGAGCAGCGCGCGGCATAGAGGGGAAGGATGAAAGTGGGGAAAGGCCCTTCAATTCTGTCTTTCAAGGACCAGGCCAAAGAAGCTTTTACCTTTTAAGCTGTTTTATAGTCTGCCTTGGTTATGGACATCTTTATGTTTTTGTTTTTATGGACATCTTTATGTTGTTTTTATATTCCTAGCCTGTTTGTAAAGGCTAGTTTTTTCTGTTGATGATTTATAGTGGTTTTGTGTTGCCTTTATTTAATAAAGAATTCAGCTGGGATTCTAAAGAGACAACATTAAAAAATCCCTCAGTATGTATGTATGTGTATAGGTACACACACACACACACACACACACACACACACACACACACACACACACACACAGACACATATGCAGGGTTGAAGGCCATTTTAAAACCTACAAGCAATGGCTGCTTTGTGGCTTATGATGAAACATCAGCAGAAGAGGGATGAATGATGCACAACCCTCTTTTAATGCTTCTGTGAATCACTCAAAGAGGGTAGCTGAGTTCTCTCTTGAAGGAAATTGTGAAATTCTCATTCCCTCCATAAGGACGAATACAAATACAATTATAAACAACAATGTGGACTTTCTGGGAACTTGCAGCCCGCAGGCTTGCCTTAGCCAAGATTTTCCTCTAGCCAGTGTAGCATTAAATCTATGTACAGAATTACACTGCTTTTGAAAAGATCTGCTTCAGGTCTTTTTCAGCTTTTACATGTGGAATCTGAACAGACTCTACATCATCAACAGAACACAAAAGAACAGAGCAAAATTCTAAACTATTCCAGGGTTGCATTCATACATCATTGGGGCCATTAGTGCATCCACTGCTCACCCAATGGTTATTTGTTTTGCCTTAACTTACCCAGTGAGGTTTTTTTGCACAGGGATTCCCCTTCAAAGTGTCTCAGCTAAGCCAAGCTGCCGTTTTGTCCACTTGCTGCTTCCTCATTGTTTCCATTCAACCTCCATTTGGTGGTTATCTCCTGCCCTTTTTTTTCCTGCCATCTTAGATCGAGTGTTAGCTTGCTAGATCATATCAATTTTTTTGCCAATTTCACTGGGTCTATTGCTCCAACAATAGATTTACAGTATGAAAACTTTTAAAAAGGTCCTTTGATCCTTCTTCAATGGAGGCCCAAAGGCCCCTTCTGCACATGCACAATAATTCACTTTCACAATTGTTTGAAAGTAGACTTTGCTATTCCGCACAGTAAAATCCAGCTGCAAAGTGCATTGAAAGTGCATTATTCTGCATGTGTGGAAGGGGCCTGAGAGTGGAAGGAACAGGTGTGGTGTGAGTGGGGGAAAGGAGTGAAGGAGTGAGAAAACCTGAAGAAAGCTAAACACATGCCAATCTCTTTTGCTTTCTCTGCAAAGGGAGAAGAAATGTTGCACTTTCAGAGCTTTCAGAAATCATGGGGATTCTCTGATCTGAAGGTGGCGTGGCTGTCGAAGGAAGAGAAGCGTATGCATAACCAAGAATCAAACCCAAAGTGAAGGTACACTAAATGAGGAGGACATTATAAGTGTGCAAATGGCCTGGACATTTCACTATTTTTACACCCTATGAATCTTTTGCAACTGGATGGTCTTGCCCTTACCCAAAAATCCAATTGTGAATCATTGATATAGTGCAATATCCTGGGTAGATGCAGCTGAAGTTTAATGTTCCTGGGCAAGCCTCCCCTTTTCTCTCAAGAGCTCTGCATTGGAAATCTACTTTGGCAAAAGGCAGAGAAGTGTGGGGTTTTTTTGTAAGGCATCAATGGTCTACAAATGGATTGCATCTGCAAAGTCCTCATACTAGTGCAACATCATAACATAAGATATCATGCCAGCATTGCAATATTGCTAATATACAATGTAAATGGATACACTGGCATAAATGCTTAGGTTCAGGGAGTAAGGGAAATTGTTCAGAGAAGTTCTATGATCTTATAGAGGCTTAGCTTCACTCTTAGCAGTATCATCTGTGTGACATGTTTGGGATATCAAAGACACCAGAAGAGATATTTTGGCTACGCCAACAGTTTCCCATAGCATCTGATGAAAGCCAGAACTTGAACATGCCTCAGAAGCAAAATAAGTCCTTTCCTAGTTGGACTAGTTTTGCAAAGGTTGTCTTGAGGCCAGAGGCGTAGTGCCAACTGGCGGGGCAGGGTGTGATGCCCCAGCGGACCAGCAGTGGAGGCGTGGCCAGGCAGCGGAGGGAGCGTGGTGGGGGGTGTTCCAGGGCGTGGTGGGGTAGGCAGCGCCACAGCAAGGGCACAACATGCACGCACACCCCAGGCGGAGTCAAGGACATAGGTAAGGTGGGGTTTCTCAGGTTCAAACCCCCCCCCCCATTGTATGCCCGAAGCTCTGCCCTCCGTTTGTGGGTTTTTTATTTTTTGTGTGTTTTTCGGTTTTTGGCCTGCAGGGGGAGCAGATTTTAGGCTAGCAGCACCAAACTTTCAGAGATTGTTTGGGAGGCTCTCTTTATGATACTACCGAGGTTTGGTAAGGTTTGGTTCAGGGGGTTCAAAGGTATGGACTCCCAAAGGGGGTGCCCCATCCCCCATTGTTTTCAATGGGAACTAATAGAGAATGTGGGCTACACCTCTGAGGGTCCATAACCTTGGACTTATTGAACCACACTTCACCAAACCTGGGTGATATCATCAGGTGAGTCTCTTACTGATACCTTCCAGGTTTGGTGAAGTTTGGTACAGGGGGTCCAAAGCTATGGACTCCCAAAGGGGGCGACCCCATCCCCCATTGTTTCCAAAGGGAGATAATAGAAGATGGGGGCTCCACCTTTGATGGTCCATAACTTTGAACCCCCTGAACCAAACCTCACAAAATCTGGGTGGTGTGATCAGGAGAGTCTCCTAAAGATACTCTGAGAGTTTGGTGCTGCTAGCTTAATAATTGCATTCCTGACAGCATGCACCCCAAAAATTTCCCCAGATTCTCCTTTTAAATCCACCCCCTTCGACATGGATTTAAAGGGAGAATCTGAGGTCCCTAGTTTAAACATTGAAAGTGATGCTGTTTCAGGGTGGGGGATAATCCACCCCAAAACAGCATCAGTTTCAATGTTGATTTAACTGGGGACCCCAGATTCTCTTTTTAAGGTGGATTTAAACGGAGAAATTGGGCTCTCTAGTTTTAACACAATTGAAAGTGATACTGTTTGGGGGTAGATTCCAGCATCACAGCGGCCACCCGGGGCAGGGGCGCAAAACTCAGATTTTGCACTGGGCTCCATTTTCCCTAGCTACGTCTCTGCCCAGAGTGGAGGGCAGAAGGGGCTGCCGGCTGGGAGCCCAGCTGGTGGGGGGGCAGGGCAGGGCAGGGCAGGGCAGGGCAGGGCAGGGCAGGGCAGGGCAGGGCAGGGCAGGGCAGGGCAGGGGAGTCTGCTAACCCCGGCCTTGGAGAGCTGCTTTTATAAGCACTGGGGCGGGGCCAGGCTTGGGGAGACATGGCCATGCGCCAGGGGCGGGTGGGGGCATGAGCCTGCCCCCGAACCTCCCCAATAAAAAATCTATACCTACGTCCCTGGGCAGAGTTTCCCCTTGCTCTGCCTCTGCTTGTGGTCCAATTTGAATTAGCGGTTTTAGTCAAAGTTTTAGCCAACTGAATTTCAATTAATTACTTAATTGCTCTTCCATACCGATCTTTCTTTAAAAGAGTGGCTTATACAGAATGTGCAGGCAATGTCCCATCGAGGTACCAGCTAGGCATATTTCTGCTTAGCTTTGATGTTTAGAGCTTTATGTACTCTTAGATCATTCTGTGAAATACCTGCTTAAACTGAATAATTTCCCACAATGAGTGTGCAAATGGCCTGCATTTGCTTGTGGTCCAATTTGAATTAGCGGTTTTAGTCAAAGTTTTAGCCAACTGAATTTCACAACACAAGGCAGTCTACACATTTAAGCAAACAACTAAATTTCCCTTTTACCTTATCTCGTTTGAGAATGATTTGAAAAGGAATCATCACTCAGATGTAATTAACTGATGACATGGAGAAGGAAAGACATGTCACTTCCTGTTCGGAATGGAAATACTTGACTATACTGTTGAGGGGTGCTGAACCTTTTTCCTTGACTTATATGATACATCAGGCCTTGTTCTCTACATAGTATTAGTAAACATGTTGCATACTTTTGATTCTCCCTTGTTTTAAAGCACTGTATGAGTCTCAGATACCTGACAGCCATACTGTGCAGAAGTAGGGTGCAGGCCAGGGGCATCAGGTTACAGCATGTAGCCTTGTCTGGTGAGAGGCAGTCTGTTAAGCCATAGTGAGCAGGGAACCAGCAGCAAAGTCTACAAATGGAGAAGCTGAGTCAAGAGTTCCAAGGTCAGAACCAGGTTACCAGTATAACAAGTCAAGAGTTTGTCACATGAGTTCAGAGTCCAAGGGTTCAGCCCAGAGGTCAGAGTCCACAGAGTTCAACATGGTGAGAGGAAGTGATGCAGCAATCAAGTTGCCTGGTTGTATTCAGGCCAGTGTGCCTTACAAATCCTTACAGGAGCCTAACTTTCATCCTGTCAGCACTCAGATTCTCCCTGCTGAATCAGGTACCTCCTTCAAGCCAGCAATCATGAGCTTTGCCTTTTTGCTTTGCATCGCTGACTGTATTGGTCAGCTGGCTCAGGTGAGCTTATTGCCTGAGGGACCTCAGCTGGGGTGGAGGTGGGTAAATGGGCTGCCTTTGGACTCTGAGCCCTGGCTACCGTGCTGTTCAAGTCTACCTGCAGGGACTCTGGCTGCTCTAGGTTCATTCCCTATTGGGGATATAGCTGCTCTGATTCACCCCCTATTGGGGCTTTGGTTGAATTGAACTCTTCTCGTCCAGCTCTTCCCCTGAGGACTCCTCACTCCTCACGGGTTGGCCCATGACACATCTTGTTTAAAAACAAGATAAAGCCCTACTGAATCCTGATTATTCAAACTCAAGTCATAAACCATAAAGCCAAAGTGGCTTTAATTACTTTTTCACAAAGGGTTCTGATCTACCACAGGATCTCAGAGTATCACACAAATTAGTGGTAGACAACTTTAGCACACTCTATCTGGGCCATATAACCTCATCACATACCTATGCAAAAAGAAATTTGTCTTCCACTGGAAAGTATCTCTGTGTTTAAATATCTCACTTTTGCATTGTGTTTATTTTACACTTCTTGTTTTAGTCTTGAAAGATGCCGTTGTACAGAGCTTTGGTCATGATAGTAGCACCATATGGAAGCAGCTGCTTGGGGTTAGATGGCTGATCATGAAATGAGTTACATCTTCCTTTAAATGGAACAGCTTTTATACTTTGCTCTTAAACCTGAAGTTAAGTTAGTACAAAATGATAATAAACATGTCTAGAGAGATGTCTCCAACTCAAAGCAAGAATTGCTGTCCATGAACTCTGCTCCTATTTGGTTTCCATTTCATTAGTCAGAATGTTGGCATGTTCCAAAGAATTGTTTTAGTGCAGAGAAACTGAAGTGAGTTTTCAATAGCTTTCTTCCAAGACCCCTGCTTTAGCAAAAGTTTAGACATTTCCAAAATGATAAAAAGTACCACATGAACTGGAAAATTACAATCTTACCATGCATATCACTAGAATCAATTATAATCTTACCATGCATATCACTAGAATCAATTATTAAACAGTTTACCTTACAAATGTCACAGTTTCCC
This sequence comes from Sphaerodactylus townsendi, assembly GCF_021028975.2. NCBI lineage: Eukaryota > Metazoa > Chordata > Lepidosauria > Squamata > Sphaerodactylidae > Sphaerodactylus > Sphaerodactylus townsendi. The sequence goes on along the minus strand of NC_059433.1, from coordinate 52,603,970 downwards.
CAAGCACAGAACATCCAAAGTGATCCAGTGCTCATTATGGCAGTGTAGGAATAGAGGTATGCATCCCTCTAGCCTTTCCTCTTTGCACAAGGCAAGCCACCCATGCTCTAGAAGGAATGGGGAACAGGACTCCAGTATAGGACTGTACTCTGCATTTAGGTGAAACTATGTCATGTTTCCCACATGGAGAACTGATGCAATCTTCCATCAAAGATAAACGGTAGGGTGGAAAAATAGTGAAATACAGGGCATTGTAGTAAGGAGAAAAATTGGGTAACCTTGAGAGAAAAGTGAATTCAATCAAACCCATACATTTTAAAATCAGAAATCCTAACGAAAAGATGTCACTTCTGACAACCTATGAAATTATAGTAATCAACGTAGGGGAGGGCAGAAGGGACTGCTGGCTGGGAGCTCAGCCGGTGTGGGGGGAGCTGGGGAGGCTGCCGTCCCTGACCTCAGAGAGCTGGTTTTATAAGCACTGAGGCCAAGGTGGGGCTCAGTGCCCCCAACCCCCCTCCCCATCAAAAAGCTATACCTACACCTCCGCAATGGGCTTTTGGTCACTTACTGCTTGCCTCAAAGCTGTTTGCTTCATAGTGGGGGTTTCCTGTGGTTTTCTGTTTACACAAGAGACTGGCCAGAGCACTCAGTTCTCAGGTCCCTTCAGCAAAGACAAGCTGGTCTAGATCAACAGCTTTTACTTGCAAGGAAGGCACCTCTTACAACCACATCACAACCATCAGTGTTAGCTAATGGAGAAATAGAAAATGATAACAAGAGCTCTATCCAGTAAATTGCATAGATAACAGGGGAAAAGTAAAGTCCTTTTTCCTGCACTATTGCATTTTAAAGAGTCACTTTCTTCTTACCTAAAATACTCCTGCCAGTTTAATATGGCAAAAGTTTAAATCCTTGTTGTTTTCCTGCAAACTTGCCCCCTTCTCCCCCACCCAGCATCTGATAACTCAATAGATCAGTCGTTTGCTCCAACATTAGAGCTGCAGCATTTTAAAACGCACACAAACAAAGCCCTTCTGATCCTTCAGAAATGGTGGCCAGAAGAGCCCCCTTTTTTCCTGGCATCTGATAGTTCAATAGATCAGTCCTTTGCTCCAATGTTAGCCCTGCAGCATTAAAAAAACCCCACACAACCTCCCCCTTCTGATCCTTTGGAAATGGTGTCCAGAAGAGCAGGAAAAGCTGCTGTTGGGTGCACTGAAAAAGGCATGAACGAACATCAAAACCTGGATAAAGAACAGCCTGTTTAGCTGTTTTTATTTGATGGAAAAAGCAAAGCAACAGGAAAGGTCCCATTTTGCCAGCATTTGGAACCACGCAGCTTCTCTGTTCTGCCCGGTGTGGCTTTGGAAAGGGCAAAAAACAATGTATAAAGGAAATTCTACAGTGAAGGAAAGGTAAGCTGGTAAGCTGGCTGGAAGGCAGAATGCAAGGGTGGAAATGGTCAATGAAACAATGACTGTAAAACTGTTCCCCATATAATAAATAAATAAAAATAAATACATACATACATACATATCTCCTGGAATCCATATTGATGAAGTACTGTCGGAGGAGCATCAACAGAAAGGTCATCACCTCACAGATATCTTGAAGATCAACTCTGGCAAGGAAAATGACTGAAGAGGTTTGAGCCCTGAGTCCTAGTGGAATGAGCCAACTTGAAGTGCACAATCCAACTTAGCACTGCTATATAACAGTCTAAGTACAGAAACTACCAATCTAGAAAGGATTTGCAAAGAAGCAGCTTAACACTTCTTAAGTCCCTTAAAACAAGCAAATTAACGAACTTGTACAACTTAAATTTTTAAAAAAGGAGTACCCTTCTGACATTAAGTGTGTGGAATGATTGTTCAGGTGATGACTTAAGGTTTGGGGGGAAAATGTAATGTCCTGGGACATATGGAACTGGGAAACTACGTTGGGCCTAAATTCCAAGCCAGGACGTAACATTATCTTTTTGAGGTGTAACCTGGTGAAAGGGGAGTCAATCTGCAGAGCCGATAACTCTCCCACTATCCTTGCCAATGTGATAGTGACAAAAAAGCAACTATAAGAAGTACAAATCCCACATAGCCAGTGGCTCAAAGCATTTATGCTTAATTTGTGATAAAACTGAAGACAAACTTCAAACAGGAAGGGGGACTTAAATACAGGAAATGGATTAGTTAAACCTCTCAAAAGTCTCTTGAAGTCAGAATCTGAAAACATAGTGTGAGAGTCAACAGGAATATGGAATGCAGAGATGGCAGCCAGATGGACTTCAACAGAACTATTAAACTACACCTTTAACCATAACAAATATAAGGAACAAGTGTCAGGACATAGACCCTCAGAATGTGCCCAAAGACAAAACACATCCACTTGGAAGAATAAGACCTATATATGTAGAAGGTTTGTGTGATGCTGTTAGAATCTCTGCCACCTTATCTAGCACAGGACTAGCATCATGTTAGATTTAGAGAAGGAACATGGTGGTAGAGTTGGGACTGTATCATTTTCCATTAGAAGGACCCTGGGATAATTTCAACTGAGTGGAAAACAAAAATCTCTTCAATGAAACTTAGATTGGTGCAATAAAATAATAAGTGCTGGGCTTTGTTTTTGGACCTAGTTCATACCTTGAGATATAAAGCAGCTGGCTGATGTGGAATCTGAATCACAGTACTGCAAAACAACCATAAACCTGCCATAAAACAGTTTTGGTTAAAAAAATGTAGCAAGACACAGCAATTACTATCTATGTATTCATAATTTCCCCCTTTCCTTTCTGCTAACTATCACTGTAAAGACTCCACAGTTACATTCTGTGACTACCTTCAAGCAGTTCCTCAAAATCCCTGTCAAACTTTACCTTTTGTCTTCCCTCTCATTGCTCTCTGGTGATCCTGACAACATTACTCTGGTGATCCTGACATCAGAGGAGTTGGGCATCCCAGTCCAGAGACCTGGGTGAGCAGAAATGGCACAACTCCCATGCCATCCTGCTGCTTCCAGAGGGCTTTTTGGCAGCTCAAGATGACACAAAAAAAGCAAAAAAACCCACCACTGGAAAGGCCTCCATAGGGCTCTGGTGGCATAAGTTGGAGCCTGGGACTATGGCGCTTCCTGAGGAAAAGCCAAGGTGGAAGCTGACTAATGTTGGCTCACCTCTCGGCCACACCTTCGGAACACCCCTGCTATGCCAGCAGGCCTAGCAGCAATGCTGGGGTGCATCGGGGCATCTTGGGAGGCCATGGCAGCTGCCCACAAGGGTAAGTGCCTGAAGAAAGGCATTTCTGCTGGCATAGGGCTGCATGCCTCCACAAGTCCCTTCAGTGCCCCTCCCCCAGATTGGGCTGTTAGTCACATAGGCATTTAGAGGTAGTATGGTCTGGACCCAAACAAGTTGACTTTTGCTCTTGTTCGTCCTCCATGTACTTCTCGCTATACACAAGGAACTGAACATGTTATTGCTTCTACTAAGTTCCAATTTAGAATTTCCAAGAGCTGATGCAAAAATTGCAGGGAGGGAGGGTCATGCTTCAGTGATATAGTACAAGCTTTGGATTTGGGAAGAATGTGATTCAAATCCTGGGACAATGGCTGTCTGGTACCAGTCAGAGTACTGAGCTTAATGCATCAGATTTGCATGGGGATGTATGGAGACTCATTTCGTCAAAAGGAACACTAACACAACTTGTTGGAATAGAAATCGGCCGCAGCCCAAAATTTATTTCAACACATAAACAAGAACCTTGAAGCTGGGCGAGCATACCAGAGCACATCCTGGCCCCCAGGTAGCAAACCGCTGAACCTGGTTATAGGGCAGCCCAAGCTGACCCCTTAGGCCCTTCGGACAGAACCCCTGTCCGGCACATCCCCCGAGGGAACGGAACAGGAAGTTACTAGGTGCCACATGGACGAAAACCCAATTTGTGACACCCCTCCCTGCCGGGCAGCGAGCTCTCAGCGCAGCCCCCAGGCTTGGCTTTCGAGAGCTCTATCGCCACCACGGACCTCATATGGAGGCCCCCGAGGTGGGAAGGTCCGGCATGCAAGCTTCTGCCTTCCCCAAATAGGATGTGCTCTTATGCCCTACCGCCCAGTGAACTGCGACAAACATAACAATATAAACAACTCCTCAAAACCCTTCACATTGGGACGGGGAGGGAGGGCCTTTAAACAAGCCGGCCTTGAAAGAGGCCTGGCCCCCGCCGACGCAGCCTTTTAAGGCTGCTAGAGGCCCCTGTCACGTGCCGGTACCCGGCCACGTGACAGCCTCATTCGGCCGGCGGGAGAACAAAGCCTCCAATCGTCCCTCCCCCCTTGCAATGGTGCCTCCAGGCTGAAGCCTGGGGCGCGATTTGCATGGGGATGTATGGAGACTCATTTCGTCAAAAGGAACACTAACACAACTTGTTGGAATAGAAATCGGCCGCAGCCCAAAATTTATTTCAACACATAAACAAGAACCTTGAAGCTGGGCGAGCATACCAGAGCACATCCTGGCCCCCAGGTAGCAAACCGCTGAACCTGGTTATAGGGCAGCCCAAGCTGACCCCTTAGGCCCTTCGGACAGAACCCCTGTCCGGCACATCCCCCGAGGGAACGGAACAGGAAGTTACTAGGTGCCACATGGACGAAAACCCAATTTGTGACACCCCTCCCTGCCGGGCAGCGAGCTCTCAGCGCAGCCCCCAGGCTTGGCTTTCGAGAGCTCTATCGCCACCACGGACCTCATATGGAGGCCCCCGAGGTGGGAAGGTCCGGCATGCAAGCTTCTGCCTTCCCCAAATAGGATGTGCTCTTATGCCCTACCGCCACCGAGCTGTCAACCAACAGCTCCCGCCCCAGCTTCAGCAGCCCAGAGTCTCACAGCTCAGTGCGTGCCGCAAAGTCACTGCATCAGAGCGAACGGATTTCAGCCAGCTCAGTGTGGGCCGCGAAGCCACTGCAGCAGCGCATGGCGGACATCATGCAACCAGATGTCCTGGCCCCAATCCGATAGGTGGACTCCGTCGGGCAAAAACAATGCTGGCAGAGCATGGGACAAATCAACATGGGGAATAAAATCCCCTCCCATGCTCAGTACCAGCCGGGCTGCGGACCGACAAACCTTGGACCTGACTTTGTTAACTCTGGCCGGAGCCACAGCGTTCCTCCAAGTCCTCCGCTCTAGCAAGCACGACCAGAGCAGCTTGCTCTTTGGCATCTTGTGACGAAGTAACTTTAAGTCATCCCTCATGGCGTTCTGCAATGCTACTCCCTTGAAAGCCGGAATGTCATTTTCCCCCGGCTGAAGAACTATTGCGTCTGGGAAGCCAAACTGAAGCACCGAGTTCCGCAACTCGAAGAGCAGAGAAGACCACCGCATGCCTCGCCTTGCCAGCCAGTGAATGTCCAGGGAGCTGTCCAGTCCAAGGTGTTGTCCCCAGCCCGACTTCTTTGCGTAGCGCCCAGCCCAGTAAACAATACTGTGGCCAACCATCCAAACTAGGTAACGACGTGCCACCGGAACTATAAAAGAACAAAGTTACAACGAAAGGTGAGGCCGGACATAAACACGATAAGCCAAAGATCTCCAGCGGCCTAAAGCCTGAATTTCAGTTGCAGAGTGTCCCTCTTGAGAGGCCGTGGTAGCTGCCCCAATCCGAAAGGAGTGGGAACCAAACTGCTCTGCTGGGAGTCCTAAAAATTGTAAGCACAGCCGTAACACAGCCGTGAATTGAAATCTGGACACTGATGCTCCATCGTTGTGGATAAACAGGGGACCCTGCCCCTCAGGGCGGACAGCTAAAAACGCAACTATGCGAGCCACCGGACAGGGTGCCCCTGGTGGGGAGGGGGCCAATGTCACTCTCGTTCCTCGACGCCGCTGGTCAGTCTTGGACCCCGCCAACCATATGAGTAAGTTCCCATCGGTCATGGACACATCGGCCCTTTGCAAAGCCTTAGGAGCCAATGATGTGGTGGATGGGGCCACTAGTTCACTACACCGAAAGGCCCCATAAAAAGCCAAGGTAAACAAGGCTTGGAACAGTGTAGACTCATAGGCAGAGTCACAAACTGAGTCTGTGGCGTTAAGTAAAGTTCCCAGGAGCTCCTTGGTGATGGGACGCCTACTATCTTGCGGTCTGGGGGAAGCACGCTGCCACCCGGCCACTGCTCTTCTAGCTTCAAAGCAGCGGGAGTGGTCAGTGATCCCCAGGGCCTGGCTGAAAAAGGAAATAGCCGCTAAATGGACCTTAATAGTCCTGGCAGCCATTTGACGGTCCTTCAAATCAACCAAATACCGGAGCACCAAATCCTTGGCAAACCCTTGTCGAACAGGCTCGCCGATGGAAGCCGCAAAAGCAAAGAAGGTGCTCAGGGCCCCTTCATACGCGCGACGGGTAGCCGGAGCCAGTGACTGCAAGACACCTTCGGCTATTGACTGCCTCCAAGACGCCACAGATGGTCGGGACACCTCTCCGGAAATTGGCTGGCATCGGGAGCTAGTGAGCGAAAGCGGCTGACCTGACGACGAGACAAAGCATCAGCTATATTGTTAGTTATACCTGGCAAGAAAACAGCTTTAAAGGAAATGTTATTAATCAGGCAAACCATTACAAATTCCCTTACTAGCCGCATCACCCGCTCTGACCGGCTGGACTGCCAATCTACCACCCTGACCACAGCCTGGTTGTCACACCAGAACTTGACTGCATGGTCGCGAAACACATCCTTCCAGATGTGAACCGCCGCCACCAGAGGGAACAACTCCAAGAAAGTCATGTCCCTCAAAATTCCGGTCTGAGACCACGCTGGTGGCCACTCCCCTGCACACCACTGGCCCCTGAAATAAATACCAAAGCCTATCGAGCCAGCTGCATCGGTGTGGACTTGAAAACTATCCTGCAGCTCCCAAGGAACTTGCCAAAAGGAAACTCCGTTATAACGCTCCAGAAAACGTAACCAAACCCCTAGGTCTTGGCGAAGACCAGAAGTAACCCTGATGTGATGATGGGGAACTGAATAGCCCGCCAAGGACCTTGCGAGGCGGGAACAGAAAGCCCTTCCCGAGGAGACAACCCTGCAGGCAAAATTAAGGTGCCCAAGCAGGGACTGTATTTCCCGCAACCTGCATTTCTTTTTTGCACAGGTGTCTGCGATCAGTGCGCGTAATGTTGTCAGCTTGTCGAGGGGCAGGGAAGATGTTCCTGCCACAGTGTCCAACTGAATTCCTAAGTAGGTTAAACAAGACACGGGCCCTTCAGTCTTGTCGGCCACCAAAGGAACCCCTAGCTCCGCCGCCAAGACCTGAAACGCTGACAACATCATCGCACATTCGTCAGAGCCAGCTGCACCTACGAATAAAAAATCATCCAGATAATGAGTAACTTTTGCTGATGGCATGCGATCCTTGATTGCCCATTCTAAAAAGGTGCTAAATTTTTCAAAGGCTGCACAAGCTATAGAGCAACCCATGGGCATGCATTTATCGACGTACCAATTTCCTTCAAATTGAAAACCTAATAGTTCGAAGTCCCTGGGGTGTATGGGCAGCAGCCGAAAGGCTGACTGTACATCACATTTTGCCAACATCGAGGCAGTTCCCACCTCCCGGATGAGACTCACTGCCTCATCCACAGTGGCATACCGAACAGAGCAGATGCCTGGGTCGATGAAATTGTTCACCGACCCCCCTGCGGGGTAGGACAAATGTTGTATCATCCTATACTCCCCGGGGGCCTTTTTGGGGACCACCCCAATGGGGGAAACCCAGAGGTTGGGTAACGGAGGCTGTGCGAAGGGACCTGCGATTCTGCCTGCCAAGCATTCTTTTGCAATTTTGGCAGCCACTACCGCAGGCAATTCCCTGGCTGATTTTAAGTTGGGAGCTGAGGTTGCCACCCTGCTCCCTAAAAATGGGATGTGGAAACCAAATTGAAATCCCTCCTTTAAGTACAGTGCGTCTTCCCGACACGGATACCTGTCCAGCCATTGGCTTAAAGGTTGCACACGCACCGGGGAAGGGGCGAGACTCTGCAGAACCTCCGGGACTTCAGGCCTTCTGGGTGGGGAAGGATCCTCCCTGGCCACCACCGTCCTTCTTAAAGTTGCCGGAGCCAGGGTTCCGGCCACGTCGAAAGGGAGGCCGAGCCAGTAGCGGGCATTGTACCCTGGTGTGGGCCCCAAAACAACGGGAACAGCTGTGCTTGAACCTGCATTTATCCCTCTTGCAGGAGCCTTGGTTAAAGGCCCAGCAAGCTAGGCGGGGAGGGTCCCGCTGACCAATCCCTTTTTTCCTCGGCCCCTCAGCCCCAGTTGAAGCAGTAGCACCAGATGATGCAGTTTTAATTACATTTGTCATCCACGTCTGATCGTGTATTAGGTCCCACCTGCGCCCCGGACGATGTGAGGCACTCTTACGGAATGCCTCATCGTACTTGATAGCAGCCGCATCCCCTGATAGGGATCGTGCCCTCAAAACATTGGCCCAGTGAGCAGACAGATGCCAAGCCCTTAGTGGGTAAGCCGCTCCTATCAGGGCCATATATTCCGCGAACCCCTTCAGCCAGTTGTCGAAGGAACGCTCAGCTCTTTCTGGGCGTTCTCTTTGTCTCTTAGCCGAACGGGAACCTGTCTCTTCCGGATCTTCTTCCGGCCGCAAGACCGTGAAGATATCCACATAGTATCCATCCAGGATGCGTTCCCTTAACTTTCTCGGCAAATGGGAGCCCGGGGGGTCCCCAGGGTCCCATGCCGAGCAAAAGGCTGAAGCCCCTAAGTTCTCGGGACTGTCTTCTACTGCCAGCTCCCCTTTTCTCCTCTGAATAATCCAGAGGGGAAGAGCTGGCACCTTCTCACCCCTTTCCCAGTAATCTCCAGCTGCCTGGGCGGAATCCTCATCTGTAGACTCACCAGACGAGGATGAGCTAGGGGACCGCCGAGAAGATCTAGCGCGACGAGAGGCCTTTTTTCCTCTCCGTCTGGTTCTGGCTCTGGCCCCAGCAGACTGGCTGGCAGAGCCTGCTGCAGCTTCAACATTGCCCATTGGTCCAGGCAGGGTACTACCCCCAGTCGTCGGCTCTGGACCCTGAACTATTGGGACGGTGGGCCCCGAAGGAAACCACGCTCCGGGGGGTGCCTGGCAACCCAAGCTCTGATGGACCTGAGTCCCCCCAAAATTGGTGACAGGGGAACCCAAGCTCTGCTGGACCTGTGTCCCTCTAAACTGACTGCCGGAAGAACTTTGAACTTGAGGAGGCCAAAAGTAAGGGGGCTGGTTCCCCATGAAACTTCCTGGCCATTGCCCAAAACCAGGGGAGGGGTTAAATTGGCCTGACCATCCCATACCAGGGTTGGCATTCATGCTCATATACGGAGAATATGGATAGGTATATGGCATAAAAACAGAGTTCCCGGACATGGGCAGCCGACTTTGGCCCTGAGGAGGCATGAGCACTGAGGGACTATTCATCCCGGTCCGAATAGAGGGAGGCCGAGGCGGACCTGAAACTCCCGGCCCCGGCTGCCCCAGCCCCTCCATGCTAGGCCCTTGCCCCAACCTGACGGCCTCTGGCCGGATTACTGAGGGTGGTGCAGGCATGCCAGGCACTCCTGCGCTAGAAGAGGAGGCAACCGCACCTGACGGAGTAAGAGAAGATGCCAAATCCCTGTCGGGGCGTGGCATGCCCGTCTCACCCTCCTGAAGAGGCTCAGGAGTGGGCCCTGCCTGCCCCTGCTCTAAAACCCTGAGAGGCGCTGCGTGGCCACTTTTCTGTGCCTTCTTTCTTGTTCTTTTTGGCTTCGATGCCATGGCCCCAACTAACTTACTAATAAAGTTGCGGTTGTTGGCTCCAAACTTCTACCTGTTCTTGCAGAATTAAAGTGGCCTGAAAGCGGAGCCTGTCGTACAGCTGCCGCCTCCAAAACCACCACCTGCTGTTGCCGAGTTAAAGTGGCCTAAAACCACCAACCGCTTAAATGCGGCCGCCAAACCTTTGTAAAATGGCCGCTGCCTTGTAAATTCTTGAGCTACTTTAAAATGGCTGCCTGCCAGAGGGAGGAACGCAAGCGATAAACAAAATGCAGGCCAAGATGGCCGCCGTTCCTGTCCCTCGCAGTGAATCAGGCTGCCCTACAAGGCCGACCACTCAGGTCCCGACCTGGCCGCTTCAGAAGCAAGCGAATGGCCCCGGCTTGATCGCCCTCTACGCGAGTCCGCCTCTCAGAGGCTTCGCACTCAGCTGAACAGGGCTGTCAAAGAAGCATGAAGACCGCCTCTGAGGAGAGAATGCCCGCTGCCGCGATCGCCCCCACCGGGTGGATGCAGTTAAAACGCCCAAGCAGTCGCAAGCAACCGGCCGAAGTCTGCTGGAACAGCCAGACGCGGCCGGTGCTTTCCCCCTCCTGCCAAACAACCGGCCACGGTCTGCTGGAACAGCCAGACGTGACCGGCCCTTTGTTTCCGCAATGCGGAGGGAAAAGAGGCAGGAATCAACGCCCGCCCAGGCCCTGCGGGAACAAGCCTCGGCCGAACACGCGAGCCGCCGCCCCCGCCAAAGGCAGCAGCAGCAGTCACGCGTCCGTTGAGCCGGCCCCGGCCGCTCGGCGGTGTTCCGCGTGAGAGGGGAGGGGTGGGGATAAATTACCCCCCAGGGAAAACCAGCAACGGCAACGACGCTCCTAGGAGTCTCGACAAGGCCGATCCTCCTCTCCCCGCAAGCGTCAGTGAAAGGAAGCTTCTGACAGCAAAGTCTCCTTTTAAACGAAAGTCGGGCCTTGAAAGAGGCCTGGCTTCACCGACGCAGCCTTTATAAGGCTGCCGTTGAGAGGCCCCTGTCACGCGCTTTCAGCAATTCGCCACGCGGACAGCTCCTTATTCGGCCGGGCGGGCTTAACAAAGCCTCCAATCGTCCCTCCCCCCTTGCAATGGCGCCTCCAGGCTGAAGCCTGGGGCACGATTTCTAACTCAGTATAAGAAAACTTCATATTTTCATTTATGTATATGCTACTTTGGTGGTGGAGACCAAACACCACTTCTTTGAAACACAGCTCTGTGTAGCTAAGTGTCATAACAAAATGGGGGCAGTGCTGAGAAAAATCAGATCTGGGATTTGTGGTAAAGCAAATATATAAACTCTTTGTCACATATCCCTCTACCTTAATGTTCATGTGAAATGGTTCTAGCTTAATACCAGTACAAAATAAGGGTGGATGCAAGGAACAGTTCTGAAAAAATCAGGATAAGGCTTTTTTTTTTTTACATTAAGTATGTGAGTGTCATAAACAGGAAACTGGATGTCAGTTCCAAATGCATTTCTTTTACAGGATCTCAGAATATAGCAGATGATAGAAACAAGTAAAAGTTAACATATGCTTTATCAGCATAATTATGTTGCTTCATGTCATCAAAACAAAAATAGTTTACATTCCATATAAAGCTTAAGTACCTTGGGAAGTTAACAATATTCTTCTTAGCACTGAGGCATAACTTGCTGTACTAACCATCATTTTAAAAAAAAGTTTTACCAATTACAAACAAATTAAAACAATAGCTTAGACAGCTATGCATCATAAGACCGCTCACTGTTCATACCTATATATTTCATACATGCATATATAAAGGCTGTGATCTTGGTTCAGTATTTCACTGGTTTTACAGTTATAGGAATTCACACAGAATTGAGTAGTCTTAAGTGAATCATGCAGAAACATCATACTATTTCAAAGTGAGAAAGCAGAATATGGTAAGGAAGGATGCTTGTGGAGTCAACTGTGAACACTTCTCTGTAGATTCAGTCCCACATAGATTCAACTTCATGGACCTTATATGCCCTGCCCAAGAAGAAAACTGGTCATTTGAATTAATCCATAATACATTCACATACTCAGACTCATTTGAAGGTGGTAATAAGCTATGACAGTCACAGGTAAGACTACTGGAGATTTAAACTTTATGAGAACTAAGATGATAATGCTCCTCAGCCATCTTTCATCTTATTCTGGCAGATCCAGTGGCCTGTTCTGTGTGATGAACTCTTAAATTCTCATAGCTAAACATTTTTTTTATTTCCCTTTGCCTGGCAGAACAGCCTCAACATGAACTTAACCTTGCTTTAATTTTATCATTTTCGTCCTCAATTACTGGTTGAGCAAACCGTTATGCTGGTGAAAATGTCAAGTGCTGTTTTTCTTGGCAAACTCAAATCCTTTGAAAAGCAAAAAAACTTTCTGCCATCCTCTTAACTAGTGACAGCAAATAACTGGAAGGTTAAATGAGAAAATAAGGTTTTGTTTCCATTAAGATGGTAATTCTCAACAAGCAGGGATTTAATTCAGATAAACCCATCCATTTAGCTTCTACAACGAAAGTTAAGCTTTTCACAAAACACAATAAGAACTGAAATCACTTTTTTGAAGGAAGGGAGAGACAGCTCAAACACTTTGATCCAATATCAGAAATCTGTTTCATGGCAATACTGAGTTGCTCAATTCGACAGCTTCCTATCTGTCATGTAGAGTCATGAGTGTTTGCTTAAGACATGGGAGCCTATTCTAGTGGATGTTGTTTGGTTCATGACTGTTTGTCTTCAGGCAAGCTGCATTCAGATGTCACCAGCAAATCTGAGTTATTTTTTTCTTGATGGCCATTTCCCCACTGGGAAATTAAAGCCGAATACAACCAGGTTTCAAAAGAAACGGCACCTTTTCATCGCGGTTTCACCCTCCCCACTGCAGCGAGTGTGTGATGAGGACATCGATGTCTATCACGGTTTCAAATAGTGCAGCACTCCCCACGATTGTGCGATCAAATGCGTGATATGCTCAGCGGCTCTTTCTTCCCCATTCTGATTGGCGGGATTTTTTAAAAAAACTTTTTTTTTGCACAGCTACATCACCACTCACAAGCGTAGATAGCTGTTTTTCCCGCCAAGCTTCGGCACTCTTTACCCATGCAGCTGCCCTGGCACGAAAGTCTAATTTTAGTTTACAGTTGGCACAGAAATCACGTTCCATGTAGCCATGTTTCAACGTAGCTGCCACTGGTGCGAAACAAAAAAAAAGGGCTGCACACAAATCGCGCACAGCCCGCTGTGCTCTGATTGGTTGAAAGGCTCCACATCACTCCCAATAGCAGGAAAACAAACCTACATTCAACCCCTGAACCTCCCCACCAATCCGGCTTGGGCGCGTGTTTTTTAAAAAGGTTCACTTCCATGCAGGTTCTTAAAAAACACATGATAAGAGGAATAGTGAGCACCAGAACCGGGATGAATCCATGTTCGGCAGTTAAGCAGTGGGGAGTTCTTTCTGAAACCTTGATATTTCACTTCAGTATCATGCGATTAATTGACCATGGGGATTCAACCTATGATAGTCACATGCCTCATTCTTTAATGGACACAGGGGCTCCCTCACTGCTTTACTTGCATAATGCACCAAGAATTAAGATAGAAAACTTCAGCTCCAATTTACTATAATCCAAATGTAGCACTTTAATTACATTTGTTTCCCAGTAAATGGAATATTTCACCAGGATTAAACCGTGATTAAAAATCCAGTAATAGAAGAGCTATTACTGCTGAAGGAGGGTTCTTGAGAGTGAAGGAAGGCTTGAAACTTGGCTGAATTGGAGTGGTACAATTCAGAACAGAGACAAACTCCACTTGGTGCAGACACCTGAATTTGACATATTGAGAAATTGTATTAATTGAATGCTGTTTTTCAGTCTCAGCATGCTGGGTCAGGGTGGGGGGCATACAGCAACTAATGAGATTTGGGACCATCATCAACAAACTTCAGTTTTTTCATGATTTATGAATTACTGGGATAGTTGGATCCTACCTAGGCTTCAAAATTACATGGTGTTATAATTTTAATAAGGTGGGCCATTTGTGAATAATGGTGTAGTAATTAACATATTGCGCACAAGTTTGTGCCTTACTACTCAGAAGTTAGGAAACTATGCAGAACAAAAGATTACTCTGTCCAGTTGATTAACATTCTTGCTGTTTCACATTAGATCATTTTTAAAAAATATTCATTACCGAACTGGTACATTGTCATGTTATATAACTGTTGCTTAAGAAGGGGAAGGGTTTGGAATTACTGATGAAGTTATATATTACTACCCTAGAAATTTTTCACTGTTTTTAAGTATGACAGTTCACACACCAGTGGATTTAGTTGGATATGAAAACAGATGGCTTTTAAAAGATATTAGACATATTCATGGAGGATAGATAAATCAAAAAGTACAAACTCTGGTGACTAAAAGAAACTTCCACATTAAGAGGAAGCAAACCTCTGAATAGCAGAGCCAGGAAGCAACATCAGGGGAGCCGTGTGTGTTGACCCTTTGGAGCGATTGGTTGGCTATTGTGTGAAACAAGATGCTGAAGTAGATGGACCATGAGTTTAAACCAATAGGGCCCTTCTATGTTCTTATTACAACTATAGAATTCTAGGTCTCTGGAAAGTATGTGCAATACTGATAGCCTCTTTCCAGCTTTCTCACTACCATGAGGATCAGAACTACTGAGCCTCTTCCCTTGTTTTTAAATGGAATCCACAAGATTTCTGGGATTTATGACTGATCCATCCAACTGTTCTGTTCATGTTGTGCAGTTGTTTTATACTGCATATGGTAAATAATTTCTCAATGAATGGACAATGTAAATCATTTTCATGAGCCAAAAGGAAAACTACACATTAAACACAAGTGATTGTTGCCAAATTTGCTGAGTGTCCTCTTTTCCCAGAAAAATGCAGAATTACTTGAGACAAGTCTCCAGCACCAGAATGCTCTCTTTTGTACTTACATTTCAAAGATCCTTTCTGGTGTGTTAATATTAAAATGTTAACCCATTCTAGAAGAGTGTCCCTTCATGATTCTAAAATTTGCCAGGTCAGACTAGCTGCAGAATGATGGAGGGAAGTCTTTTCTGTCGCTTCCAGAAGCATGCAAGCACCCTGATAACAGAATACTTCTCCCTAAAGAAACACAATTAACTTCTGCATGGATTCCTACAAATTCCCTAAGTCATGCAATCCAGTATTTTGATACATCACATCATGTTACACATAGTATGCATGAATTTCATAATTACAACATAAATGCCATGTTAAATTGTCACTGGTGATCCTTTAATATTTTGCCAGAAGGAAGATTCTTTTTTAGGAAAAGGATTTTTGCAACATTCCCTGAAAGAAAATCATTACTACTTGGTAAAGAAAATACCATTACTATTTTAAGGGTAGCAAACACATATAAGGGTAACAAGCAAAAATATACCCATTCTCTTTAACAAGAGGATTATGTAAAAATGGCCACCTGAAGTTTTTCATGTAATGGGGATAAATAATATAATGTAATCACGTAATGGGAATAAATAATATAAACTGGTAAATAGCATCCTATTAAGCCTTTATTAAGGGGACAGATCTTTATTTTCTCCAGGTGGTTAGCAACCTATGACTGATCCATCTCTTGCAAGTGTGTCACCAATGGGAGAGTAACTGTATGGTTACAGGGAAAGAAGCACATACACATGAACTAAGAAATCTCCCCTAAATATATGTATTTATAAATACATATTAGGATATCAATAAATGGTGGTAGTTTTTGAATGAAACAATAATTTGAGTTCCTACCACAACATCTCCAGATTAGACTATTGTAACTCGCTCTACGCGGGCCTTCCCTTGCGTCTGATTCGGAAGCTAAAGCTGGTCCAAAATGCAGCTGCGCATCTGCTTGCAGGCAGTGCCACCTGGGATCATATCCAGCCTGTGCTGCGCCAGCTGCACTGGCTCCCAGTTGAGTTCCGAATCATCTTCAAGGTGTTGGTGTTGACCTTTAAGGCCTTGCGCGGCCTGGGACCTTCGTATCTTCGGGACCGCATCACCCCACATGTCCCAATACGGCCTCTTCGTTCAGCGGAGGCCAATTTACTGGTGGTCCCTGGCCCCTCGATGATACGGCTGGCCTCCACGTGGGCCAGGGCCTTTACAGCACTGGCCCCAGCCTGTTGGAACGCTCTTCCACCAGCTGTCTGGGCCCTGTGGGACCTTACGGAATTCCGCAGGGCCTGTAAGACGGAGTTGTTCTGCTGGGCCTTCGGAGGTACCAGCCGTTGATGGTGCCCCCCCCCCCCCCATGGCCTTTACATCTGTGCCTTTTGTTTTCCTGGGATCTGCTGTCCTTCCCTCCTTGAAAGAGGGTTTGAAAACGACATTGTCGGACGCCATTTTACAAATTAATTTTAGTCAAATTAATTAGTCATTATACCTAGTTCTCATTTTATCGCTGCTTTTAAAGGTTTTAGCTGTTCTTAAATTGTATACGATGCTTATTGCTGTACACCGCCCAGAGCCCTTAGGGATGGGGCGGTATAAAAAACTGAAAAATAAATAAATAAACATATCTGAGTGATTATTAAAAGGGACTGGGTTACCCTGTCTGGTGATGTCCCTGTGAATGAGAAAAGGGACCTGGGATGTGAATGTCATGAAGGAGGAAAACTGGTAACAGAGAGCTGGGGTTGATGGAGGAACTCTCGCAATTTGCACCTTGACCAATTTAGGAGATTTAGGAGAACTCTCAGGAAAAATCATGATTCTCCCAAAAAGATTAGAAATCCTGAGCAATTACAAATTGAGGTGGAAGAATTTCATCCATCACTAATATCCCTAGCTACTAGTGGACCAGTTTTCTCCTTAATCTAGAGGACTGGACTGCTTAATTTGCACTGTGTTTTTGCAAAGGAAGGACATGACTGGATAGTATCTGGTATGATATAGTGGCTAGAGTGTTAAGATAGGATCTGAGAGACCTAGTTTGGAATTCCCACTCTGCTATGAAAGCTTGTTAGGTGATCTTGGGATGGTCACAAGCTCTTAACCTAATCTACCGTGTTAAATATTTCCAAGCTATGCATTGGTACAGAACAGGCTAGCTGAAGAGAACTAAGGTCATTCAAAAGACACATGAGATACCATGCATGGAGTGTCAAACAATTTCTGGAAACAAATTTATTCACTGATTGGTCTGCAGTTCCTCCCACCCCAATGGCTCTTGCTATTCTGATGTAACATAAATCAAATTGTATCCCTAAGACTTCATTAAAGCTGTCAAAGGCTTTCACGGCCAGGTTCAACTGGTTGTTGTGGGTTTTCCAGGCCGTGTGGCCATGGTCTGGTAGATTTTGTTCCTTACGTTTTACCTGCATCTGTGGATGGCATCTTCAGAGGTGTATCACAGAGGGAAGTCTGTTACTGAACACAGTGTTAGCTCATCAGTTGTGCCTTAAAATCATGTATCAGTAATGAGTCACAGTATGCTTGCTAAGTGGTCATAACACTAGCCTGCATATCATTTGCTCAAAACAAACCTCTTTTATTCAATTTTGCATCCCGTGGTTCTCATAAGTAGCCATTTTTGGCACCATTCCCAACTTACCAAGCCTAGATGAAGTCAAATTGTTTAATTAGATTAGCCAGTGCTAAAAAAGAGAAGTCTTCTTTCACCATGGCCCTTAGCTAAGAAGATAATGTACCAGTAAATAGAGCATTGGCTTGACGGCATTCTACCCAAGACCATATGTCAAAGCTTTTCTCAGCTACATTGTATCTCTATGGGCTATTTTGTACTCTTGATCCCACAAGTAAGCCTGGTTGCTCATATTCGTGCAAGCAAAAGCAGGGTAGTTGATTGTGGTTATTAGCAGCAGAAACTTCTGTGAAGTTAAAAACTTGGAAAAGCATTTCAGATTATAGACGAAGTTGTCATGCCACTTCAATCTTCTATTTCACATGGGATATTTACCCTCACTAGTGTTCACGTGGAATCTTCAGAACCACTAATGTTAGCATGACAGTTAATGTATAACCAAGACTGGATCAACTCCTTTTGTTACTCCAAGAGGCAGAAGCATGGAGTGGGAGGAGCAGATCCCTCTCCACTCATATCACATCTGCCTGGCTTGCACCTGAATTTTAAACAGAATTAATTTTTACTTATCTAACAGTTGAATTAGAAATTACAGCTGAAAGTGTCATTAAAGTTGAGTGATTAATTAGTTTTGGAGGAAGTACATTTCTTTCCCTTCTATTTAACCCCCTGACAAAATTCCTTTCAACCCTGAAAAGAATACAGCATCCTGAACGAGAAATGATCCCATGCTCATAATTCTTAAGTCCCTGTTTTTGGTTGAGATGTATACCTCATAAGATCACTTTGTTTGCTCAGAATTCAAAATAGGCAGCATATCAAGTAATTTAGCATCTGCACAGGGAATCATGCAGTATTGTGGCTGATCAAGTAGCCGCTGTTCATGTATTTAGTATTAGTAACTTCCTCAGATTGCCCCAGGATCATCATGGGATGGTCATGTACAATTTTAAATGAATGGCATTACAGTGTATGTGCAATTTTTTGAACCTGCACAGACAGCATCATTGGTCATGTTGGCACATGACTGGAACTTACTAGTTTAAGTTACAAATTCTGAACATCTGGAAATCCATTGTGGGGTTTTTTAAGTGGAAGATCATTTTCCACTTTTAAAACCCCACAAAAAGCAAAGCACTTTTTTAAAGGTTTCAATTTGTCCTCTGACCCTTTTCCAGTGCCTATGCCAATCTCAGAGAGTTGAGAAGATGTGGCAAGTGCACACTGCAACAACCACTATTGTCAGACAACAATGCCAGGTGCTGCAAGTGAAGGCAATTTGGGCATGAACTCTGAATAATGCTAATGCCACCAGGGCATAAAGACCCTGGAATTTTTGGTGGTCTCCCATCCAAATACTAACCAGGACCAGCCATGCTTAACTTCCAGGCTAACATGGACCATCCAGCTCAGGGCACAAAGAACACTGGTCAACAGCAAATGGTCATGGGACACAGTTGAAAGTGCCTTCTGGTGTCAGGATTTTATAAGTGAAGACAGCCATCACTTTTGCTCTCACCAGTTCTCTCCTTTGGCAAAACCATGACAACAGCCATCAGGGACACTGAGCTCTCTGTCCCCTCCAGTCTTGGTGCCAGACTGCTTGGGGAATGTTTCCATTTCCTTTCTCAAGAAGCTAGTCCAAGCTGGACAGAGTTCACTTTCCTCCCCTTGCAAGCTGCCTAGCATGCTTTCTATAGGATTCAATGGAACTCCAAATGTTAGTAATTATGCCAAAATCCAGAATTATAAAACTCACATTTGGTATTATTTGTAACTATTCCAAACATAGCATTATTCAATGCTTTTGAATATTTCGAAATCCAAATTCAACGTCCCTAGCAAAAACTTGTATCTTGTCTTTGGCTGGTCCTTGTTTATTGATATTTGTTTAATTAGTTATATGCCATATTTCTCCCCAGTTGTGACTCAAAGTGGCTCAAATCATCATCCTGTCCTCCATTTTATCCTCACAACAACCCTATGAGGTACATAAGGCTGGGAGTGTGTGACTAATCCAGGGTCAACTAACACAACAACCAGCAAACTTCCATGTCAGAGTGGGGATTTGAACCTGGGTTCCTAGCCCAACACTAAGCACTATCTCACACTGGCTCTCTGTGACAGGTATGGAACCATCAAGTATGCTATTAGAAAGAAGTATGGCTAATAGCCTTTGCTAAAATACTCATCCATGAATGTGGCTGGTACTATTTTACAGCCCTGCACCAGTGGACTAATTATATCTTGTGGCAGTAAATTCAACTATATGTTATCTTTAAAGGTCTTCCTGAAATCTGTACTCCCTTGGCTTGGACTATAAACTTCAGCAGCTTGTAATGCTTGCCTTTAGTGAAGGACAAAAGAGTCCCATAATTCTTCTCCAGGTCAGATTGTGCATTCAGAAGTTTTCTTCCAGCACAACTGACTTCATGCTGGAGTGGTGGCTGTGGGCAAGCAAAAAAGTCAGGTGCAGGAAAAAGTATCTCTGCAACAGGCAAGTTGAGAACTTCAGGAAACCCATGGTACTGCAAGAGATGCCTTCAGGAGTACCATAGGTTTCTAAGCATTCTAATCTATGCTATTTAGCAGTGATCAGCAAACATTTTGTTTATGCAAGACCAATTCCAAAGCAAATGGGGGGGGGGGGCGCTGCACATCACTGGGGCCGTTTCTGCATGACACAATTATATTGGGTTACAATCATATATTACAATCCAGGTCTATTTTATTCCAGTTTCTCCCTTCATATGGCTGCCTGTTTCTGTGAAGGAATCGAGTGAAGATCAGGAGGAAATACTAGACCAGGTCTTTTGTATTTACACCACAAGCGTATCCGTGCATGCACAAACATCCCCAATGTCCCGCATTCTGATTGGCTGTTGTTTTGGGGCAGCAGCAGGGAAAACAAAGCCCTTCCTTTTCTAGTTCTGGATAGTGCCCAGCACAAGCCTCAACATGGCAAGTGGCAGCAAAAAACAATGGGGCACAGGATCACATCACATTCCCACTCACGTTCTCATATTTTTGTGGAAAACAAGAGACTCCCCTAAGTGATGTGCCCACTAACATTCAGTCCAAAGGGCACATCTCCCTAGCTATGTGCTCTGAGCAACCAGTACATGTACGGAAAAGAAAACGGGAACATTTTGGGACTCCATTCCTGATTAACCCAAGCGAAATGGCATCCAGTCGATACCATGAACAGAAAACATGCTTGGGGGAATGTTTCGGGAAGGGCAGGCTGCAACAGTTTGCAGCTCAGCAGAGTTGAAAACGGATATGACATCAGGTGTGGAAATCAGTGGGGTGGGGGGGACAGGATGGGGAGATCAGGTGGTTGGGTGGGAAAAATAAAGTGTTTCTGCTCCTGTGGTGTTTGCACAATAGTGGGTTCACTGTGGAATTTTTGAAAAGAATCACGAGATTGTTGATTTTTGAAAATCCTGGAATGAGGGAAATATCGTGGGACAAACCTGCTTTTGGACTGGGAACCATGAGAACAGCTTGGCCAAACTGTGATATTTCCCTTGCTCAATCCTGGATATTTGGACCGTGCAGAAATGACCTGGATGTATTACGGGAGATACAGAAAAAACATTATTTTAACCATTTTTTCCCATACTATGGCACCCTTGATTGTCTTTTTTCTAAACTAAAAAGCCACCAATAACAATTTAGTCTTTTCTAAATTGTGAGAGCCAACATGGTGTAGTGGTTAACAGCAGGTGGATTCTAATCTGGAGAACCGGGTTTGATTCCCCACTCCTCCACCTGAGTGGCAGAGGCTTATCTGGTGAATCAGATGTGTTTCCACACGCCTACATTCCTGCTGGGTAATCTTGGGCTAGTCACAGTTTTTGGGAACTCTCTCAGACCCACCTACCTCACAAGGTGTCTGTTGTGGGGAGAAGAAGGGAAAGGAGCTTGTAAGTCACCTTGAGTCTCCTTACAGGAGAAAAAGATGGCAGGGTATAAATCCAAACTCTTCTTCTTCATCATCTTCTTCTCAAACAAAAATCCTGCAAATCTTTTGTTTGTTTGTTTGTTTTGTTTGTTTAATATATATTTATTAATCATTTCAATCAACAATAAACTCATTAAATTCCATACAATCAAATCAGCATATCATAATATACAATATGTAAAGGTAATACTTATATGATCTATACATATGAATATATAAATTATAATTGCATTAGCGTGAATAGATCATATGGGTCATCCTTGTCCTGTAGCTTTCATTTCAGTGGTATTCCACATGCTGCAGGTAGAGTAGCTGGTACTCATTGTGGGCCAGTAAATTTTAGCTACAAATTGCAAGTCAGGCTCTCATTTGATTTTGCAACTCAGCAGAGAATTTGCACCCCCTTGGCAGTTTGACTCATTTCAAATGCCCCTGTGTGGAAAATTATATGAATTAAAATGACTAAGGAGGATATTAAAAATGACTTGGCAGGTTTCCACTCTGCAAGCCCTATGGCAGCAAATGATTTCAAGAGATTATGCTCAGACCCATGCCACAGTATGCCTTACCCAGTTGAATTCAGGCCCTATCATGTTGTGGCTGAACTGTTTAATTCCACTGAAGAGTTCCATGCAGGAAAAGTAAGGGTCATATTGACAACACCTGGGAAAACATTAAAAGATTCCTGGAACAATCAGCAGTTCTCTTGGGTCCTAGTGCCTACCTAGTTCTGTCCCCAAGGCACTAAAGCCCAAGCAGAGCATTCTAGAACAAAGAAGGTTCAAGAAATGGTGGATGGATTCACAAATTTCCTGTCATCGTTATTCTGAACAGGGAATAAAACAGCCTGTGGAATACATTTTTTTTATACCTAGAATCCTAATAAAGGATAATTCCTTTTTAAACTCCGTTGTGTTTTTACTCTGCTAAAAACAGGATAATTTCAGTACTTCTATCAATAGTTGTCAAGAGGAATCAAGCACATTAAATAGCAGGCAGGACAGAGATAGATCCTGATGGTGGATAAAATAAACACTTTTATTAAAGGTATTTACCAGAATTCCTAGCTTTCCTCAAAGAAAATATAAAGAATATAAAGTAGATATGAACATGGCATCATTGTTCTTAAAATATGAAAGGTACCTCAAAAACAATTAAAACTGTACACATAAAAAATCTATTCTGCCTTTTATCTCTCTTGCTAAAATCCACATAATCATATTTAAAACCACCATTGTTTGCTTTGGGTTGGACAATACAAGAACAGTTTAGGGCTTTTAAAAATCATTCAGAGCACATAACTTCATTCAAGATACAATTCAGTGTAGTATTTTACTAGTTACCATCTATGCACAACTCTTGATCTGGGGGAAGAACTCTTCTTGATCTCAGTGAGAAATATGAGTACCATCAGGAAACTGACTAGAGGGCTGAACAGGCCTTTTCCATCTCTAATTTCCTTGATTAAAGTGTAGGATCAAAGGCTCTAAGTATAACCACATTCACAGAATGAACCAGATTCAAGGTCTTACACATTTTAGGAAGTGAGAGGGAAATGCCATTATAAATTTATTCAGACTCTAACTGCATTGCTTTAAAAATATTTCAGTTTTTATGTTCTTGTGACAAGATCCTATGAGCAGCTAAGTTGGCAAAGCAGTTTGTAGAATCTGGTGCAAAGACTGTCATTATTATGAAAGACTACTCTACATCATTGCTTCAAAGGTGTTGCAGTGGCAGCTCGGAAACCTACCTCGGAAACCTATACCATCTTGCGAAACTATTGGTCTCCATTATCATAGAAAAAGCAGGGACACCATTTCAGTTTCTGTGCATGTTTGCTGATGTGCTGACACATGGAAGGGAAGGAGATTCACAAGTTTCAGATACATTTGAAATAAAACTGAATTAAAACTCTTTCCAAATATTTGTTATAACATAATCCAGAAGAATAATCACACACAGTCTGAAATACTAGTGCATGCAGTAGGGAAAGATTAAATAAATGTTTCCCCTTTGATCAAATACAATCCACAGCTCTGAGCTATCTTTTCTCTGGTCCTTTGTGCCCATTCATCAGCACTTCTGTTACCACCTCCCACTTGCTGTATGTGAAAGTGCCAAATACTATCCCAACATTGCAAAAATTATTTTATTTATCTTATCTCCCATTCCATTGGAAATATCAGACATGCAACTGAGATCCAGACAACCTAAAAATTATATGCAGGAATGATATGCAGAGAACAAGCACAGGGGTGTACTTAAAAAAATGGCGCCCGGCGCAAGAACGAAAATTGTGCAAACACACCCCATCACCTCTCTTCCTACTGGGTCTTTTGGGAATGCTTGTTCTGTTTGCCTTCTCTCCCAAGCCTCACCCCCACTTCTGTCCCCACCTTTCCCCAAGTTAATATTAACCACAGCTCATGCTTTCAAGCAGCTCTTCCAAAAGTTGAACAACTCCATCCAGGGCATCAGATCAACCCAGTGGTGGGATCCAAAAATTTTAGCAACAGGTTCCCATGGTGGTGGGATTCAAACTGTGGCGTAGCACCAATGGGGATGGGTGGGGCATGATGGGGGCGTGGTCAGGCATTCTGGGGGCGGGGCATTCCGGGGCGGGGCTGTGGCAAGGATGCAGCCACTGCGCTGGTCCTTGGGTGGGAAATGAATGCACACAGGCGCAGGCTGCCACACACGCCGGTGCACCTCCTGCTAGACTGCTTCAAGTTCTGCGCGCTACTGCTGAGAGGAGGGGCATAACTAAGGCCAAAATCACCAATTAGTAACCCCCTCTCGGCACACACAAATAATTAGTAACCTACTCTCAGGAACCTGTGAGAACCTGCTGGATCCCACCTCTGGATCAACCCCCCACCCGCATTTGAAGGAAGCAAAAGAAAGCTGAGAGAAAGGCCTTGCCAAGCAGGACAGAGGAGAAAGAGAACACAGGGAAGGAGGCTGGCAGAGAAAGAGCTCCTGGCCTTCACTGCAAGCAAAAAAAATTGAAGTGGGGGGTGAATTGGCTCTTGGAGCCAGTGTGGTGCTGGCAAGAGCACAGAGGAGGCTGAAGGAGAAGAGGACAGGTTAGTGGGTTGGTGGGGGGCAGCAGCAAGATACATGGGTGGCCGCTGGGAGGGGAGGCAGCATGAGAGAGACCTTCCTGGCCTGCAGAGGGGAGGGAGTGGATGGGTGGCCAAAATGTGCCCCCCATATGACCCTGGTGAATGGCACCTGGTGAGAGTGCCCCCTCCTCCCCACACAGTACACTTCTGGGCAAGCAGAGAGCAAAGAATGAGAACTTTCCTTAACCTTGATAGCACTTATGAGGCCAGAAGAATGGGGTATACATTTTGTAAATAAAAATTAAAAAATCAACCTCCTGATCCTCCCTTGTAATGTTGCCTCATTTATTTTTTTCTCCTAGCTACCTCAAACAGTTGCTCAGGAGAGGTTCTCAGACCCTGGGCATGTGACAAATGCCTACGTTTGATCCTTAGAACAGCCTACCAGTATTCCCAAAAAACAAATATCTGCATATCTGTAACATTTTAACATCATCATGTGTCCTGGGGTTATCCCAATTTTGTACTAATCTTTAACTTTTAAATAACTTTATTCTTATTAAAATATTTAATAGCATATAGTAAAAAGAAGGGGGGAAGCTACATTAAAAGAACCGACAATACAAACAAAAGATAGTAGTAGTCATATAAAATAAAAATACATTCTTAGACAAAGGAAAGAGCTGTGGAGCATCTGCTTTGCATGCAGGAGGTCCCAGGTTCAATCCCCACTATCTCCAGTTAACATGATCAGGAAGTAGCTGATGTTTAACACTTCTTCTTGAGACTCTAGAGAGCCATTACCAATCAGAGTAGATAATGCTGAATTTGACAGATCTATAGTCTGACTCCCTATAAGGCAGCTTCATGCGAAAGGTTGCCAGGTCCCCCCTGGCCACCATTCAAGGATGCAGGGTAGGGTTGCCATATCCAGGTTGGGAAACTTCTTGAGATTTGGGGGTCGAGCCTGGGGTGGACTGGGAAACCAGCAGGTTACAATGCCATAGAGGCCATCCTCTAGAACATCCATTTTCTCCAGGGGAACTGATTGTATAATCTGGAGATGAGCTGTAAGTTCCAGGAATCCCCAGGTCACACCTGGAGGTTGGCATCCCTATTAATGCGTCTGTCTATGTATTATATAAAATATGTCAGGATCCCTGGACTGTTCAGGGAAAGCACTTCTGTTTTAACAAAAGTCTTTAATTAGAAACAGCAGTTCAGATAAAATAGGACATCAGACATTTATTGACAGAACTGGAAAAACCCTGCCAAAGTCCCTCTTCAAATACAGAAAGAAATAACTAGCCCCCTCACTCCAAGCCACACACCCATTCCCACAGAAGCCCAACTCTTCCCTCTCAGCTATAAAGGAATGCAGCTGCGCCACCTTATCTCATGCTACTCTGTCCCAGCCAACACAGGAAACAACCCCAGGTGTCTAACAGCAAGAATAGAATGTGGATTCCCATGACAGCTTTCAAAGGAGGGGGGGGAGACAGATGACCATACCCAACTCCTATCAGAAAGAGAATTATGGTCAGGCCTGGTATATGAGTGGGCATGACACAATAAGAGTAGCAGCAAAGCCTCTTAAGAGAGGAGAAATCATTCTGCTGGTCCCCGTTTCCCTACCATCATGCTGACTTTACTTCCTTCCATTCCCTACTACCTCCAATGCTTCCTCTACTTCTCCCTAGTTCCATTTTATTTTGTTGGTTTCCCATCATTCACTTGTTCTTCCTAATCTTTTCCTATCTTGACAGTTACCTGTCCACTCTTTCCTAAGTGGCAGGGAGGTGCAGAAGCATGCAGGCATTGACTGGAAACCAGAGTTATCTGGTCATCAGCACCATGTTTTTGCGCAGCATCTTTGGTTGCTAAGGCAATTCAATATACCACCCAAGCTCCTTTTATTCTAGGGGGAAAGGGTTGCATTTTGAAGCTCCCTTGGTTTGCAGAAACCTATACTCTAGCCCTGGGTAACCCCAATTTGTGATTTTTGTATTCACTTGGGAGCCACAGATGGCTATTAGATAAATAGATAAGAATATCAGAAGATTCTCGATCACATTTTATAATGAACTAGCGGGGCCCGGCCACGCTTTGCTGTGGCAATTGCCCTTCTCATCACAGTCCGCAACCCACACAGATGTCCATGCAGGTCCAATGATCCCCAGCATAGCCTTTTGGGAGCAGCAGTAGCATAGTGGCTAAGAGCAGGTACACTCTGATCTGGAGGAACCAGGTTTGATTCCCAGCTCTGCAGCTTGAGTTGTGGAGACTTATCTGGGGAATTCAGATTAGCCTGTGCACTCCCACACACACTAGCTGTGTGACCTTGGGATAGTCAAAGATTTTCAGAGCTTTCTCAGCCCCACCCACCTCACAGGGTGTTTGTTGTGAGGGGTGAAGGGCAAGGAGGTTGTAAGTCTCCTACAGGAGGGAAAGGGGGAATATAAATCCAAAAAACTCCACCACCACCACCACCTCCTCCTCCTCCTCCTCCTCCTCCTCCTCTTCTTCTTCTTCTTCTTCTGGGGTGGTCAAATGGAATCCCTCTTTCCCTTTTCAATTCACATTATTATATGGTGCTGTCTTGGTTTTTAGTATAAGGTAACCCCTTCCATTCCACAACGAAACTGTCCAGAGTGTGAATCCCTCTGTCATGAGTAAGGCAGAACTGGGGCAAGGAGGCTATCCCAGTCAGGCAGCAGAGGCAGGGTGGTGAGGCACTCAGATCGAGGCCAGCTCCCTGGGTTTTTAAAGGGCCACGTGCAAAAGAAGCAGAGCCAGTAGTGTTGGTTTGTCCCTACCCCGCGGATTTTCTTAGAAGAAAAAGGCAAACTCCAGCTTGCTTTTAGTAAAAGAAAGCTGTGGCGAATATGGGTGAGGAAGTGGGTAAGTGGTGGTTGGATGTGAGGGAGGGCAGAGTGAGGTGTGAGAGGATGAGCTGGATGTGGATGAAAGTATGTGTGTTGTGTGGTAGTAGTGGGTGAGGCACAGAGAGTGAAAGTTACCTGCATGTGTGTGGGGGGGGGGGGCAAAGTGTGTATGTGTTTCACTTCCACTATTTACTGTTTTCACTGCTCATCTCTGGCCATCTCTGTGAACATTCTAAGGGCATACCAAGCCCTCAGGCCACAGACAGGCTGCACTAACATTCTAAGAGT
Organism: Sphaerodactylus townsendi; assembly: GCF_021028975.2. Lineage (NCBI taxonomy): Eukaryota > Metazoa > Chordata > Lepidosauria > Squamata > Sphaerodactylidae > Sphaerodactylus > Sphaerodactylus townsendi. The sequence continues at coordinate 52,576,319 of NC_059433.1, read as the reverse complement.
GACAGTTAAACAGAGCCAGCTTCATGGCCTGGTGCGCCAGGAAAAAGATGTTATCTGGCCCAGGTATGGACTTCTGGCGATTTGAAGGTCCGATTACCTACCCGCAACAGGGAGGGACATCATGTAAAAACTTGGGAGCGATTCGTCCAGCCATTTCGGCGTTAGGGCATTACCAACAAACAAATGGTTAGCTTTATATATATATAAAGGTGGAGATAAAGTTGAGGTTTTTATACAAAACAGTTTCTTTCACCTAAATCTTAGTTGCATGTTTTCTGTATATTTACAACATACCATAATAGTTAGGAATGTCATATTTGTTCAAGTCATTAGCTATAAATAAGAAGTAAAATGATGACCTCATGACATTTGTATGTTCTCTTGACTTCTTTTTGCTGTGTTCTGCAAATTAGGCAGTTTGTTCATTGCCATTGATCCAAGTATGTTTAGACCATATTTTTCTTCCCAGATATTTCCAATTAAATGTCTTCCTAGCTGCCATTAAGATATAAGAAATAAGTTCTTTGCTAGTTTTTCCAACTCTAGTAGAAATATGTTTAACATTGCTAATCTAGGATATGTATTTATATAGTAGGTAGTAATTTTAATAATTGGGGTACTGTGTGGTTTCCGGGCTGTATGGCCGTGTTCTAGCAGCATTCTCTCCTGACGTTTCGCCTGCATCTGTGGCTGGCATCTTCAGAGGATCAGATGCAGGCGAAACGTCAGGAGAGAATGCTGCTAGAACACGGCCATACAGCCCAGAAACCACACAGCACCCCAGTGATTCCAGCTGTGAAAGCCTTTGACAATTTTAATAATTATTTTCAATAATGGTGACCAACATTTATATATGATTTATATACAAGTGTTGTAAGGAATTAGTATTTGCTCCACGGGGAAAAAAATGCTACTTATTTCTCTCCATGAGTGTGACTAAGGTTGGTAAAACAGCATAAAAGAGAGTTAAATCCCGTACACATATTATAGTCTTGATTTAGACTCCATGCAAGCACTGCTTTATTTATTTATTTTTTACAAATCTACAGGAGGTTCATATTGTGGTTTATCCTGTTTTACCTGGTCCCTTATTTCCAAATTAACGAAAGGGTTTCTTACTGTGACAAGAATGTATCCCCTTAGGCCAGATTAATTTTAATATTAACTGTCTTCATTGGTAATAAAGTTTCATTTGGCAAGAACTGAAAATCCAGGAGCTTTGATATTCTGGCAATCTGGTTACCCTTTTTTTTAGTATAAGAGCAAATCTGTTAAGATGATGGAACTGTAAACTAGTGCTGTTTGAAAGAGTTGGTGTGAACAAATCCCAGAAGGTAATCACCTCAGCATCTTTAGCATTTTAGATTATAGCCTGTCATTAAGAGCAAAGTCCTAATCCAAACTTCTGCTCAGCCATTGCTTATAGCTTCATGTATGTCCCAGTTCCTTATTCACTTCTAAAGATCATTGAAATAATACTGGAAATACTGGAAATACTGGATTTATTGATGGATTTGGACCAGGAAAACCTGGATTCAAATAGTACTCAACCAAAAACAGGCTCATTGTGATCTTGGGCGAGTCACTCAGCTTGACTTAACATGCAAATAATACATCCAAAGGCCCTGACCTAGGAATAAAACCCACTATATCCCACTAAATAGGATTCTGAGTAGTTCTGCTTAGATGTACTCTCTTACGTTGTTGTGAAGATACAGTGGGCAAACTCCATTTACACACTCTCCACTCCTTGGATAAGTTACAACATTTCAAAGCGATAAATACATATGTAAAGAATCTTGTTCAGCAAATATAATTTCTGTAAAAGCTGAGTAATGTAGTAATATAATCTCAGTACTAAAATACAAACTGAAATATGTATCTCCCCCTTGTTGCAGCTAGTTTGACTGCCTCCTTCCCCCGGAGCATCAACTATGGGTCACTGGCACAGCACAGAGCATCAGCTGAGCCCTATGGATGGAGTCAGATTTCATAGTGGTGGCTGGCTGCTCCTGGGGCACTGGGCAGGGACCCTAAAGAAAGCAGGGCACCAGCACAGCACCACATGGATGCCTGCAGGTGAGGGTGGCATGACTGAGAAAGCCCAGAATACCCAGGGCTTCAGGGTGTCATTATCTCAGAGCAGGGTCCAATGTTCCCCACCACAGCAGTCCAACCTATTGAATCCTGAACCATCCAACAAGCCATGCACTGTCCTGTAGCCAGCTTTCTTACTACTCCAATGGCCATCTGGACACTGTAGCCTGGCCAGGGTATAAGGAGCTAGACCCAACAGTCCTACACATGACAATGCACCAACCCCCCCTCCTCTTCATAGGCACTTATGGCCATGTTGGCATCCCTTCACCAGCAGGAGGCCCACCTAGATCTGGTGGTAGATGTGCATGAGACTTAGACTGAACAGCATCCAGGTGCTTCTGCAGAGAATGGGGTGACACATATGCAGCCTCCTAGAGGCTGGCCATGGGTCTCAAGAACACAATGGGATCTCTCCAATAACTTGTATGGGCCAAGGCAAGACTCTTTGACCTCTTTGGGCTGCATCTAGTGATGACTGCCATGATGAGAGATAGCTGCTTCTTCACATTGTGGCAAACAGTAATGGAGCACTTCTGCCAAAGGCCGCCTCAGGGCCAAAGGCCACCTTAACTCACATTGCTTTGTGTGCTGTATTTTATACATTTCCATATTTCTCAAAACTTTCTCACACAGGATGTTACTGTTGGGTAGTGAGCCACTGCCCTGGGTGGTCCTGGTTATGTACTTGAAGGGAAAGTTTGGACTGCTTCATGCAGCAGCCTAGGATTTCTACCATGGAGGGAATCAGGTCCACAGGGGTCTGCTGTGATCTTCAAGACCCCAGGTGGTCTGGGAGCTGGTGGTAGGCTGTCTTTCCATTGTTCAAAAGGCACCTCTGCCACCATAGCTCTATGCTGTTACCAGGGGGCATTCTCAGACTGGAATGGCTTAGGGATCTGACTGAATCTTGCCATGGAACCAGGTTTGCCCCTTACCCCATCAGTACAGAGGGTACTCTGGTAATGCCTAGGCAGTGATCAGCAATGTTGCTGCACTACTCAGCCATAGCACAGTGGCACTCCACTGATATTTCTTCAGGTTGCACTGGTGAATCTCCAAGATACACTAGTATTGTGGTTGTGCACTTTCATACATCCCTCTCCAGACTGCACTGATTGTGTTCATTAATGCCACACAAAGCTTTTCCACAAACTCTGTCCCTTCCCTTCCCTAAGATGTGTGTAGATGTGAGGCACTGGTTAGTATTGTATTTACATTAGATTAAAGTGTTAATGTAAGGTTTATATGAAACACTGCCTTGTTTTCTGATATATCCCCTGGACCTTGGGGTAACCATTAGGCATACTGCCATAAACAAATTATAAGAAAAAATAAATTGAAAAAAATAATCAGGTGCTGCCAAACCATAAAATATACAAACAGAAAACTGAGTATTTTACTTTCCTCAGTAACATATAATCTTCTTCCCTATCTTATTTGGTGTTTCATTTAAAATTTGTTTAAAAGAGAAGGCATTTATTAAAATTGTTATTGACATTTAATGTAGGACAGATGAATGAGGATGATAAATGTAGATATTTTATAAAGCAATATCTAATTTAAATCCATACACAGAAAGCCCTCACCATTCACAGGGAATCTGGCCCAGAGACCACCTTGAATCTGGCCCAGAGACCACACTGTAAAATACTGGGAGAAAGGGAGTTTGCAGCCTCCAGCTAGCAAAACAACCAATGTTCCTGCAAAATGTAATGGTGTAATGATTATATTGATGGCTCCATGGAAATAAAACAGGCTAGAGATGGCATCATTACCATGTACCACTGATAAGGAAAACTGCAAGTGACAAATTCATGAATGGCAAGTGTCTACTGTATATAGAGTTGCCAGCTCTGAGTTGGGAAACACCTAGAGAACTGGGGGTACAGTCTGGACACAACAGGATTTAAGGAGGGGAGGAACTTCATTGGGGTACAATGCCATAGAATCCACTTTCCAAAGCAGCAGAAGAAATTATCTTTGTAACCTGTACATAAGTTGTATTAGTGGGAGAGCTCCAGCCACACTTGGAGACTGCTAACCCATAGCAGTCTTATAGAACATATGGGGAAACAGGACGTTTCTTTGATGTTTTATGGAAGAAAGATTTTATAAATTAGTATGATATTGATATTTCACAACTGGAAAGATTAATACAGTATGGATATGTTTATCAAAATGTGTGCAACTATTCAAACGTTTTAGAAAACAGTGGTGACAATACTAGTGTTTTTGTTTTGGGGGTGTTGTTTGCTGTGAGATCCACTGTTCACTGAATCCATGGTCCAACTACATTTTTCTAATCAGTGCTCATGGCTGCCTAGGCTATACAATGCATTCTTCATACACTCATTTTAATTTTCAAGGCAATGATACTGAGAAGTTACTCATTGTTTCTGCAGCTGCTGGTTGAGCACAGTGACAACAGGGATTCCACATATGGGCTCCTCTGTATTTTCCTATCCCCAGTCCCCTGATGTGCCCAGAGTTTTTAAAAAATGGTAATTGACAAATCACTCCTGAATTATAATGCCATAGCAATTTGTCAATTTTTTTAAAGGATCAACAGTGCAATGGGGATGGGGAAGTCACCATCAACAGCACTGGATCTAGTTAAAATGCTTTTGAGAATGTTCAGTAAATGAGCGTTTTTGCTCATGTTTAAGATCTAACTAAACAGTACACCAGCGGTGCAATCCTATGTAGAGTTACTCCAGTTGAATCCCATTCGTTTTAATGAGTTTAGGCTGGAGTAACTCTGCATAAGACTGCACGGTTGAACTCAGAAAGATTCATTTCTCCTTCAGCTTACACATTCATTTTATTGATCTCTCATTTTATTGATCTCTCAATAAAGCTAAGCAAAATCATTTTAATTTTGGAAAATGCATAATGAGAGACTTGAAAATGAAGTCCATCTTGTTTATGGCTAGAAGCCAGGCATACACACATGCAAAAAAATACCCATATCTTCTGGACGGCTGATTATAGTTGCAGTGGGAAAAGGAGTATGATACACTGCCAGAAACTGTGTGTTACGTGCTAAGAACCATCTGTATGTTGTTACTTGAAACAATGCTTGGTGAGTCAAAGGTCACAAAAATTTACGTTCGGCATATGATGATGAAGGACAACATTCATGAGTGCACTTTTCGATTTGTTTGGGCCAAAACTAGTATTCAGCTCCCCTGAAAGGATCATTACTCTATCTACCAGCAGCATTTGGAACTCATGTGGATTGCCAGAAGTGATATTTATCCAGGCAAAAATGTAAAATTGAAGGTAATTAGGCTAGTTCAAGAGTCAGGATCTGATCTATTTTTTTGTTATCTGATGGTTACAACATTTTTCTTATCCTTTTCCCAATAATGTATTTCTCTTGCACTACTGTGTAAACTACTAGGACCCTTTCCTTCAGGTAATGGAAATACACTGGTTTAAAAAATGTAAAGGAGAGAGAAGAAGCAACCCTTTAGTCTGTTTAAGTAGGTCAATGAAACCATTTGTAAATACTGCAAACTGTACTCCTTGCCAGGACTTGTGCAGCCAAAAAAGTACAACCAGCTAGTGATACCACAAAGCAGCGTGGAGCCACTCTGGGAAAAAGAACACTCAGTAATCAGTTGGACCCACAGAGAGGAAATAATCTTAGGATGCTATTCAACCTAAGTTTTTTTGCAATCAGATCCCTGTACTAAGCTCTTTTATATCATACTATACTTCACAATTTCTTACTTTTCAAGTTTTCATTGAGCTCCTCTCCTCTTGGCATGCCAGGTGGAGAAAACAGCATTCACTCTACAGGGGCAGGAATTTTGGATCTCTGTTCCCTTCCGTAGAACTAGTGTATGAGAAAAAATAAAATGGAAATAGAACTCCAGTGAGTTAATAAATGAGTTTTGAAAAGATAATCTAATTTGCTTTTGGAGTGCATACAGTTATGAATGCTTATTAACTGGGTTTTGAAAGGGAACAATATGAGAATCCCCTAGAGTAACCCAACTCAAACGTATTTATCATTGAAAAAACAAAGTATAAATAGCAGCCAAGTACTCCTGAACTCAAGAGAGGCTGAATATATATCATAAATTCTTATATTTCAATAAACAACACAACATTCTGGCTGTGAAAGCTTTCAATAATACATGGTACAATATTTGTTTTCTCAAACAAAAGAATGTCATATAGACGAAACTCCAGTGCCACCAGGATTAGAGTTACTTTATTCCAAATTATGCTTTGGATCCAACCAGTTTTTCCTCTTATAAAAATGGGAAGTGATGGTGCCCTTTGACCATCAAAAGGACAGTGATTAGGATCATGGGAACTGCATGGGCAAAGGTATGTTCAATGGGGGGCTGTAATAAGGAAAGGAAATAATTAAGATCAGTTTAGAAAGTCCTGGAACTGGTTAGTTGGAGAGAAGTTGGGAAAGTTTAATTTTAGAGGGGAGGCATAGGCTTCCTTATTGTCCAGAGAATTCTGACCAGAGTAGCCTCTGATTGGTTAACCAATGATCACTTGTAGTGACCAGCCTAAACCATAAATTAGTTCTATCAGTGTTAGCACTTCCTTCTTACTTGTACTTCTTTGTTCTGTGCTTTGTCCTCCATTCTGGCTAAAATTTTTACTGGAACTTTGTACTGAAGACATCTAGTACCTAGACTTTAGCTTTGTTGTTTTATTTGTGTAACTGAATTCACTGCTGTGTTTTTAAAAATGTTTTACTATCTTCAATATAATTTTTAAAAATATATGTTGGTGTCTGTAGTTCTGGTTTAGAGCCCACGTCTCAATGTTGCTACCATCCCAAAGGCTGAGTTACGTCTTGGACATCAAAAAAGTTTTTAAAGTAACTTCCCCATAGAGAAGAATAAAGATATCTCTACTGGGACATCCACCAGCCTCCAGGCCGAGATGGGTCTGGAGGCTGACTAAGGTCAGCCCCACCCCCGGAATACCCCCAAAACACTGGCATGCAAGCACCAGCACAAGGTGGGGTGCAGCAGCAGCCAGGCACCAGAAGATTTGCCTCTCTGTGGGCACAAATGCCCCAGAGAGGATATTTACACTGGCAGAAGCCAGTACTGCATCCAGAGGGAGATACAACCCCCCCCCCCCCGGATTGCTCTATTAATCTTCACCTTCAATGCAAACTTGAGCCTTATGGCCCTGAATTCATCTCTAGCTCTTATTCCAACTTTTAAGGCCCCTTCCGCACTTGCAAAATAATGCACTTTCAATCCACTTTCCTAATTGTTTGCAAGTGGATTTTGCTATTCCGCACAGTAAAATCCAGCTGCAAAGTGCATTGAAAGTGGATTGAAAGTGCATTATTCTGCATATGCGGAAGTGGCCTAAGATGGAAGAAGAACATCTGCCTTCCATCTGTCCACTTTTCTGGCTACTGTTTTAGCTGCAGCAAAGGAGGCTCTCTGACATTAGTCAGGCATCTGGGGAGAATTATATGTCCCAGCAATCCTCAGCAGTTTGAACATAAACACAGCAGTGCTCTAGTTATAGAGAGAAGGGGAGAATGGTAGAAGAGCAAGAACAGTATCATAGAGGGATCAACCTTCTTCCCTATTGCTGCAATAGCCATAGAGGAGGATGAATGCGGGGGGGGGGGGGGCACTGGAGCAGCCTCTCCCAGCTGCACAAAGGAGTAAAAAAAGGGGGGAGCCAGAGTGAAAGGCGCTCACAAAACATAAGGGGAGGGAGAGGAAATCAAGAATTGGAGCTGGCAATCAAGAGGCAATTGTTCACAATTTCCTTTTCCAATCTGACTCAATCCTGGGGGAATTCACTGATAGGCAATAAACATTACTGCAGCACATTTGTGGTAACTGTTTAGTTGGGGGGGTTGTTTTTGCAGTGAGCTCACACATTTACTCAAAGGCAACATGGTAGAATAGACTAATGTATCCAATATACTATGCAATGGCTAAACCAAACCTTGAACTGACTGAATTTTCCTTTGTCTATCTCTTGATCCATCCCCTGCAGTAGCCAGTGAGGAGTAAAGTGCCAAGGGAAAGAGATGATTGATTGTTTGCTTAGATACGTTTGGAGGAGCCACTGATTTAAAGCTCATAAGTCTTTGGTTTTAATTTTTTGTTTCTTTTACACTCACTGTTTATAATATTTTCTTGGGAAGATAGCCTAAATGTTGATAAGAATCAAAAGATTTCCAAGGATTTTTGATGTCTTAAGGACTATGTGACTTAGCAGGTTAAGCTCCTAAAATTTTCCTAAAGGGTGGGTTTGAGATTTGATATCTATTGTTTTAATATATGTAATTATATCATGGAAATGTTTTTCCCTCTCTTTTTTTGCAATAAATTCCTATAGAAACCAGTTTAAGAATAAACCTGGACTGGCCGATGGGGCTGCCCATCTTTTGTTTTTTCTCTTAGTAAACATGATGGAACAGACCTGAGCTCCATTTTAGTTTATATGTCATCCAACTGACTATCATTGAGACTCTAGCCTTCCAAACCAAGCCCCTTAATTTCAGGAGCCAATGTGGCCTCAAACATCCATATACCATTCCCTACATGCTGCTTGAAGCCTATGTATGGGCAAAAGCCATCTTTTCTGCCTAAAATGTGGCAAATAAGGACTTCTCTTTGCTCTCTTTGAGGAGTTCTTCCTCTTCAGTAATTCCTTATGAAGCCCAATAACCAGGTCCCTCTGCAATGATCCAAACTTGAACCCCAGTGCAAAACCATAGCATATGTTGAATCATACTGGTTATTTTATAAACAAAGGTTTATTGTTTAGAAAGACCTACATAGGGATATTATGAAGGTGCTAGTTCTATCTCTTTGCACATATTCTATTTGAAGCAATCAAAATTCATGTTGAGTTATTAGGATGTGAGTTATATCCTATCTCATTTGCTGAATGAAGACATATGTATATATGCTTTGCATTCTAAACAAGCAAATTATTTGGCAGCTGTAGTGTATTTCTGAATGTAGCATAGTAAATATAAATCCCATGTCCAACATTTCTTGTTTGGCTCCAGCAAAATCCTGAGTCCCCTTTTCCAACAATGAAGAACAATCTGGCTACATCCCAATTCCACAGCTAGCTATCACCAAGAATACATTGCTGCTATTAAAAGCTGGCTCTTGGACCCTAACCATATTCCTAGGGGGAGTGCAGTTTTTTTTTCTTTAGCAAACTTCTAACAAGAATCAACATTATTTATCTTTAAATGCAACTAAACTGATTTGGTTTAAATGCAACTAAACTGATTTGGTTCATTTTGTCAGTAATTACAACCATTACATGGCAACTTGTTTGCAACAGTTATCACAAGTGTACCTTCCTGTTCATGCAGATGAAATTAACATCCATCTCATTAATCACAGAACAACTGCACTGCTTGAAAATTACTGGCTTATGTCCTTCCATTCTACTCTGCCAAGTTTGAAGTCTTCCTCTGGCCTAGAGGGGAAGGCTCCTCAGGACACATGAAAGCTTTAGAAACGGCTGGCCAGAGTGGTAGAATACAAGTTCCCACAATCCATGTGCAATCCATGTAAGCATTCCTACTGCAAAACTGTTCACTTTAACAAAGAGTCCCATTTTAATGATTGGAGACAATAAGGCAGCTTGAACTTTGTGGATTTGTGTCCAGCATGCATCCAAATTATTTATGTGTTATCTTGTAAAAAGGAGTCAGAAAAATCTGACCTTCTCAAGTCAGTAGACATTTCTGCAGTGGTGTAGCGCCATTGGGACCGGGTGGGGTGCAACGCCCCGGGCAGAGCAGCAGAGGGGGCAGGTTGTCCTGGGGGTGTTCCAGGGCAGGGGCGGACGGAGACGTGGCAGGGGTACAGGGCATGCATGCGCCCCAGGCGCAGTTCCTCCTCACTCCGCCTCCGCATTTCTGCATTTCAATCTCAACTTTATAGATGAAACTGAATAAAGTTTTATTGCTCATATTTCAATATTAGGACACTATAATAACCAGCTAAAAAATGTGATAGTTTTAAGTTACTAATTTCAAGGCTAATGTTAAGAAATGTTAAAACAACAAGATGTTTCTACAACTTCAGGAAAAAATACTCAAAATACTTACCATATATACTCGTGTATAAGTTGAGTTTTTCAGCACATTTTTTGTGCTGAAAAAGCCCCCCTCAACTTATACACGAGTCAGGTGTATTTTAAAAAATATTTATTTTTTAGGCTAGCAGCACCAAAATGTCAGGGTATCATCAGGTGACACTCCTGATGATACCAGCCAAGTTTGGTAAAGTTTGGTTCAGGGGGTGCCCCATCCCCCATTGTTTCCAATGGGAACTAATAGTAGATGGGGCTACATTTTGAGGGTCCATAACTTTGGACCCGTTGAACCAAACTTCACTAAACCCAGGTGGTATCATCAGGATAATCTGTTGCTGATACCAGCCAGGTTTGGTGATGTTTGGTTCAGGGGGTCCAAAGTTATGGACCACCAAAGTGGGTGCTCCCATCCCCCATTGTTTCCAATGGAAGCTAATAGTAGATGGGGATACCCTTTTGAGGGTCCATATTTTTGGACCCCCTGAACCAAACTTCACCAATTTTGGGCGGTATCATCAGGAGGGTCTCCTAAAGATACTCTGAAATGTTGGTACTGCTAACATAAATATTCCTCCCCTGCAAGTTTGTGTGATTGTCCCTTCTAAAATGACACCTGCCCTGTGCAATTTTAAAAATATGTACACTAAAAATAATGAACTATACTTTTAAAAAGCAGGGTAGTTTTGAGTCACAGTGAACAGGCATGTTCATTCCAGTTTTTATTGTAAGATCCATTGTTTAAAACCCTTCCTTACAAAAAAGCTAAGGTTTTTGTACTTTTAAAGTTATTGTTGATACCATATTGTTCTTGTTGACCCTCTTTTCCACTTACAGAGCTAGTTTACTGTTTTTCTTTGAAATAAATATTCAAAAAGATTTAACCTACTGATGCCTCAATTAATGCAATTTTATTGGTATCTATTGTTATTTTTGAAATTTACCAGTAGCTGCTGCATTTCCCACCCTCGACTTATACGAAAGTCAATAAGTTTTCCCAGTTTTTTGTGGTAAAATTAGGTGCCTCGACTTATGTAGGATCAGGAATATATGGTATAACATTTAACCTGGATGTGTAATGGAAATTGTCAGAAATTCCCCAAAAAATCTGAAAATTAAAAGATTTTATGAAAGACAAGAAGAACATGTGAGCAATATTCTGCAGATAATAGTGGTCTTTAATGTACAATATGCAATGTTTTACAAACCAGAGGCTTTCCCTCCTGCCAATTAATAAGTGCCTGTTTGTGACATCTTTCATTTTTTTAAATTTGTAAATGACTCCTGAGAATGTTCTGATCTTTATTCATTTATGTCACTTCTTACAATACATTTCCTGACAAGATGTGGCATGAAGGCAGGGTTTAGGGGGAAAGGTCCCACAAGTGGTGCCATAAAGCAGCAGTGGCAGGAAGTGGGGGAGTTTCAATTACCCAGTGGAGAAGACTTGATCTGTGGCGTGAACACTCATTCCCCCAATTAGTGTGCTGCTAGGAGGCGGGGGAGGCTCAGTTGCCCAGTAGACATGGCTCATTTTGTAACATGTGTGCTCCATTTCCTCAATTAGGCTGCTGCTAGTAGGTGGGAAAAGAAAGAGGGAGACCCTAAGCCACAGAGGAGATTTGCAGCCCTTGGTAAGGCAGAAGCTGCAGCTGTTAGTCGGGTGTTTGCAAGTGAAGAGGAAGGGGAACTAAAGCTTCCTGAAGAGATGTTCAGAGACATCAGGTTCTATGGAGCGGGAGACATAGACCTCAATGTAAACTTCCTTGGCCTCACTATACCTTCATCCCCCACTTTTTCATCTGCAGGGCTTTCCAATTCCTTGTCTCCCTACCCTTTCAAGGACCATACATTGGCAGTGACAGTGGTAGGTTCTAGGCATGGAAGACTTGAGGAGGGGGTGCTCAGCATGTTCCAAACACTTACAGGGGAGAAGTTTTTAGAATGACTGATATGTAAGGTGACCAGATTGTCACCTTTGTAAATCGGGACCCGGGCGATGGCCGCGCGCACGCAGCCGCAGCAGCACACTGCCTTCTGGGGCGCTCCCATTTCCCTCCCTGTGACAGGGCGGGAAATGGGAGTGCCCCAGAAGGCAATGTGCTCCTGTGGCCACGTGCGCAGGAGGCTGCCGCATTGCCTTCTGGGGGGCGCCCCAGAAGGCAGTGCAGCAGCCATCCAAAAATCAGGACGGTTCAAAAAACCCATGGGACAAATTGTTTTAAGGCGGGACTGTCCCGCCAAAAGTGGGACGTCTGGTCACCATACTGATATGCCCCTCTTTCCCACCTCCCTGCCATGCACTCTGTTGAGTTGCTGCAAACCCTGGAGCAGCCTGAGTCAAATGGGGTGGAGGGAAAGAGGGTGGGCTTTTCTCTCCTCCCACTTTAAAACTGGGAGCTATGTTATGCTTGGCTTTGCCAAAGCCTACAAGTAGGTCTGTTCTCTCACCTGATAAGCTTAGCCTTCCCTCAAGAGCCTAATGTTATGCCTTGAGGAAGGAAAAGGTGAACAAGAATGGAAGGCCTGTTCTTGTCTGTTATGTGCCATCAGGTCAATGATCTCCAAAATATCCTCTTGCTAACGGCCTTGCTTAGGTCAGACAAACTGAGGGCCATGGCTTCCTTTATTGAGAAAGTCCATCTCATGGTGGGTCTTCCTCTTGTCCTACTGTCTTCAACATTTCCTAGAATTATTATTTTCCAGTGATTAAAGTACAGTATCTTCAGTAAAGTAATTTTCACTGCTAGCAACATCATTCCCAGATGAAGCTTTTATTGGGCTGTACTTTATCAGGCTATGAAAGAGCATGAGGTGTGTTTGGTGTGTTAAAATTAAGTGTACTGTATTTTTTAAAAAATCTGGAAAAAGGCTAGGCTGAAAAACTTTCTCATTGAGGTTAGTGACAGGGGGGTAGGGGTGCAGTGGAGTTGAGGGAATATTCCAACATTATAGATAGATAAAATAATGTAAAAGTGTAATAATTCATTAACAATTCATGTAGGACAACATAATTTATTCTGTCATTTAAAAGAGTTGTCGATTATATATGTTGGTTATATATGTGTCTATTATTTATGGGTGATGTCATTCTGAACTTTTGCTCCCCTTCCAAAAAAATGTAGATCTGATCCTGGTGGCATGACATCATGGGACTTGATCACATGAGACTTTGCTATGAAGGGTTCAATCCTTTCATTTGGTAAGTGCCTATAAGAAGAACCAGCTAAGTTTTAATAAGAAGAAAAACTCAGTCTCTGGGTATCATGAGCTGACCCACTGGAACAAGCCAAACATTGATACATCTGAATACTATGAATACACATCTGAGTTGTCTGGTGAGATAAGTTATGATAGTGTGAGACAAAAAGAGACCTGGTTCAAATCCCCCCTCCCACAAAAGCCATTAGGCTTACCATAGGCCAATCACTGTCTCACATCCTCTACCTCATAGGGTTGAGAATGAGATTATAAGATCATATATGGCACTGTGAACACCTTGGAGGAAGGGTGGGGTGAAAATAAACAGCCAAATGAAAGTCCTAAAGTAGATATCTTGTTTGGGATCCAGAAAAAAGTTTAGACACACCTAGGCTTGGACTCACCAAGTAAGATTTTTGACTGGCCCAGTGGCCCTCCTGTCATATTATAAGCTGCTTTTAAAAGTCAGATGTATTTCATAAATCATTTGCCATGTGGTAAGGCAGAGCTGGTGTTTAGGAAACCTTCATTCAGAGACTGATCGTCATATGGAATTAGTTGTGTAGCACTTGGCTACTATTGTAACTCCTCTTAGGCTAAAGTGCTAAGTGAGAAATATCAGTGGGAGTTGTCCAGTGTTTTAAGTTGGATGTTGATCAAATGCTTCAAAACTGATTTACCTTTCACAGGGATGTAGGTGGAAACAGTGCTTATGATAAAGACTCCTGACCAGTTGCCTTTAAAAAACAAAAAAAAATTGCATTCTAATTGAATCAGCATCTGTTGCAATAATACAATATATGCACAGACCTCATCAGAACAAAGCTGATCCCCATCCTGTCATCTGACCTTGCATTTGTCTGCCATATTGAGGCAGGGAATGTGATACCAGACTGACAAAAAAAAGTAGTCCTCAGTGTGCCTGCAGACCTCTTTTGTTCCTCTGAGTTTTCCCTGCTGGTTTTCAAATTCCAAATAGACCCCTTCTAATACCTCTTGGAGGCTTTTAAGCCACATGGCCTAATCAGCTCACAAGCAGCAGGTCCTCCCCTGCTCTGCATTTACACCTTCCAATCCAAACACACAACTCTCTTTTTCAGGCTTGAAAATAAATCAAGGCTTTATCAGTTTAGATTTACACTTTGATCTTTGGCTGCATTTTGTTTATCAGTGGGTCTGTCTGTTTCAGGAGAATGACAAGGATACATCACTTAGGTGCCATGTAAAAGTAAAAGGTGAGAGACAACAATTGGTCTGAGTAGTTTTTGATCATTACTATACTGTTGTATAATCTTGAAGAGGAATCCTAATAGCTATTAAACAGCAAGTAAATGAAAAAATAGTAGCATTGATTCTCAAACTTTTGAGTATATTTTGTTGCAATTATGTGGAGAGATTTTTCCACTGAGAGGTAACTACTGCAAATTCTCAGTAATCCCTGCAAGGTGGCCAATTTCTTCATCAATCAAAACCTCAGTAGCATATAGAATATATAAGTATCAATCTGGAAATACACGAGGCTTGGTTCAGCCTTTCTTAACAGTGAGGGCAAATATCCAATATGGTGACTTCAATAGGCTTGGAGATGTGAAGGGAATAACCTGAAAAACTGAATCCAAAGAGCATAATAACAACATGAAGTAATGCTTTACTTTCTGTGCAGTGAAGGACTCATTGTTCATTCTTCCTGTAATTCACAAGATATAGACATATTCCCATTTCCAATCCATGAAAGACAGAAGAATGCCGCTTCTTCGGCAGACAATAGGTTTCTTCTCTCTAAAATCAAAACTCTGCTATTGTCTCAGAGTTCTACAACTTGCTTTGTACTTATAATTTTAAAAACAATTGAAATGTAAACCGGTCAAGGAATTAATTTGGCTGAAAAGTAAATATGCATCCAACTCTAAAAAAACCTGAAGATTTATATCTGCAGAAAAATCATTTTTCAGCACCAAGGGTTTGAGCCTTGCCCCTCCCCCATTTATACAGAAACATTGATCCTCCCCTTACTCCTCCTAAGCATCCCAAATAACAACCAAGAAGCTTAGCTAAGTTCATGAGTGGTCGTGCTTCTGTGCCTTTAACAACAGGTTGACATGTGGAAATCAAGAAGGCCAAACTTTCCCCATCACTGTAACTTTGAGCTACAAACTCTTTGGGCTGTTTGGTTTCCAGTCATTCTGCTGTTAAAAGTACATCAGCAGCATTAAAAACATTGACAGTTTTTGCTTGCTATAAGAAGCACTCTCACTCGGTAGTAAATTCCACTAAATGAAGTGGGACATGCTCAGGATCACATTGTAGAAGCCTATAGGCAGCTGTTTCAGGCTCCTGGTTTGTAATGGAGGCATAAATGAAATCAGACAACTTATCAAGGCTCAACCTATCTCACTCTTGCATAATGAGCAAGAAATAAAAAGAAAAGGGCTATGAAAGGCATCATTGTCAACACATATTGTGAAAGGCATGCAGCGAGGTACATAGTAAGGACATGTGCACAGAAACACTTTCAGGGTTTGTTTAAAAAATTGTTTGGATTCTTTATGATTTGTACTGAAGCTATTCAATTAATAATTACCTTCAGTTGTAGTTTCCATTGGTTTCACATGTTTTGTACAGTCTTATGGGAATTGTAGTTAGACCTATTATATGCCCACCCATGGCAGGCAAACTCCTGCTCTTCCCCTTAATCATCTGCACTTGATCAGCTGAGCAGCAAGAGAAAAACTGGAAAAGAGGACATTGCAGATGTCTGCAACCCTCTTAGATGATGTCTGCAATGCTCTAAGAATTCCCCCTCGCTCTATGGCAGGGGTAGGGAACCTGCGGCTCTCCAGATGTTCAGGAACTACAATTCCCATCAGCCTCTGTCAGTATGGCCAATTGGTCATGCTGGTAGGGGCTGATGGGAATTGTAGTTCCTGAACATCTGGAGAGCCGCAGGTTCCCTACCCCTGCTCTATGGTATTAACCATAGAGATTGGGGAAAGTTCTAGAGCATCATGAAAGTTGTGATGTCACTTTTGAGTAACAATCCAGAAATGCTATCACAGCATTCATGACACTCCCCTGCTGTGCCCTCCCACAAGTTCCCAAATTCACAGGTGCAGGGCTGCCAACCCCAGTTTTAGTCCCCACATCACTGAATTGCCTGACCATGGTCGTTTCCACACTTACCTCAATTAAAGGTTAACCCTGGGGCCAAATTGCAAACATAAAAGTGTCTACAGAATGAACTGACTCTCCATCACAAGGAGGTCAGTGATCCAAGACTCAGGTCCCAAGTGATTGCAGCTGTCAAAATGGTATGTCTACCTGTCAAACATGCTCACTGCAGAGTTTTCAGCACCAAAAAGGAAAACTTTTCACTCCTACAGTGCCAACTGAAGCACCAGAACATAGAACAGGATAGCAAGCAAATAAAACCTATTGCTTATATAAACTGCACATGAGAAAAACCTCTCCAAGCTACTGATGAGACAGTGCAGTGTTTGACAGAATGAGGGTTGTCATTATGTTTGAATGCAGCCACAGAAGGAAACAAAATGTATTTGGTTACTGATCAACTCATTACAGTCATTTTCAAGAACCTCAGAATCATTAAGGCTGCAGTCGAATGCTAACTGCCTAGGCACTGAGGTCCCATTGAACCTGTGCCACAGTGAGCAACTCTCTGGAAATGTGGTGTATACATTTTCAAATTAAATATACATAGTAGATTTTACTTCCAAGTACACATATTTGGGATCAGACAATATAAGATACATTATTTACCTGCTCTATGATTTTTATCCTAATTATGCAATGTATGTGATGGGATTAAAGCTAAAGGATGGGAAATTGTGATTCACTTAACTGAAACATGAATCAAGGAGGAAATGGCATGATTTGTGATGACAGTGTTCAGTACTACCTGTTGTGACCATGACTGCTCATCGTTCCCTCCTCTGCCATTTCTTGGAAATCAGACAAGTAAACATGCCAGGCACACTTCAGCTATAAACCACTACAAAGGGACTAAGAGCTGTTTGTTCTTTTACTATGCTTTTCACTGTTGACAACTCCCAAATTCTTTCTGTGCAAAGCCAACTACATCAAGCCACTTGAAAAGTGAACTGAAGTGATTCAAGACAAATTTTGAAGAGAAGAAAATACCAAGGCAGCAAAATAAAAAACACACTTTGCGAAAAGCAATAGCTACCTGATATTCCTTGAAGTATTAATGAGTCATCTAAAAGAAATGACATTTGCTTTTGACAGAAGGATGTGACTATTGGGGCAGCCAGGTCTGTTGTAACCCTAAACCTCTAACAGGAAAGGGAGTGAACCTGTAGGAATTCAGGCAACCCCTAATTCTCTTTCCAGATGTGAGGTTTCCTTCCTGTGTGTGTTTGTGCCAGTTTCCTTACATCTCTGCCTCAGTTTCCTCTCATGAGAATTTTAACAACGGCAAGCTGACACTACTCACAATTTTCCATGGTAGTGCTGAAAGAGGCCTTCCCTTTTCAATTATTGTTCAGAATTCCTTGCACAAATATTTGTGGGGGGGTTTTTTCATTTGCACTATTCTCATACTAATGTCCTTCAATTGTCCCCTAGTGGTATCATAATGTAGCCAAATATGTGGCATTTTGACATCATCCTATTGATTGGATGGAATCATCCATACAGCTAATCCAGAAGGGAGGAAGAAGCAACTGCCAGCAAAAACAGTACCAGACAAGACGGGGGGGAAAGGGAATCCTAGCTCTAAGTGTTTCTGAGGAACATTTCTACCAAACCAGAATGACACAAAATGAGAATATTCAGCACAACTGTAGTGAATGTATCAGGTTCACTTATATATTCAATTTCTTTCGTAACTGAATCACTTAATAGAAGTCACCTGTCCTGGGAGATACTTCTAGCATGCTGCTGTTTGCTGCTGCTTTTTATACTGCTTTTCTATAATATGAAAGCTGTAGGTCAATCTGTTCAGAGACAGAAGATCTGCCACATGCATTCAGTGCATACTCCATGAATTTCTTTATTGCAGTGGGGGGTTTTCTGCAGTTGTCTGATTAAACTGGGATTCTCCCACTGCAAGGCATCCCTAGCCAAGCCAGCAGCCATTTTGCTCACCCTTCACTTAACATGATGCTTGCCACCTTTTTTGGTTGTTCTTAGCTATCCTTAAAAATAAGGAAGAACCAAATTCTTCAGGCTGCTTTGATGGACTGAAGAGTGGTAGGAACTGCTATCAGGTGGATGGGGGATGCATGCTCCTTCTCTTCACTTTCCTTCAGAGGGGTGGGGGGAGTCACACTTTGTCTGCTTTTGGAAGCAGTCGAGCAATTCTGATAATATAGTAATAAAAATATAATAATAATAATTTTAAAAAATCTGAGATGCAGAGAGTTCCGAAGAGGCTAAAATTAGTACATAACCAAGAATCCAAACCAAAAGGAATGGACGTTCCCTGTGAAGCAGACCACAAGTGCATAATAGGCCAAAGGCAGGACCATGCTTCAAAGTTGGTGACAGATATATTAGAATCTCCACTGCTTTTATCAAACTAAAAACCCTTTGATGCATTGTAACTGTGAGCAAAACGATATGTGCAATAAAAATGTCACATGTTGTCGTAAGACTGCAGACTCTTAGTTGCAAATTCTTGTAATATTTTAAAAGGTTGCTACTATGTATCTTTTGAATTTAACTTGTTCAGGGAAACCTACCTTTATGATTACTAAAATACTTTTACAGAAGATACATTGAAGATGAACCAATGACTTTTCTGACCCTATTAGGATCCTCTGTGCCTCAAGGAGCTTTGCCTTGCATCCCAAAATTACATTTGTCCACAACAGCTGCTGCCAGAAGAATAATACAAACCTACTGCACTGAGCAGGATATGATGAGTTACAGGAAATAATACCATGTTGATATTCCCATTTTAAACATTTGGGCATCAGTTACAGCATCCCAGAAAAGTCAGGCCATTTGTGGCTCATTTCCACGTCTACAAAAGTGACAGACTTCCTAAGTTTGCATATCTAAATTTCTTTATAATAAAAGCTATGGAGAATAGGGAAGAGGAGGGAAGAAGGGCCAGGATGAGTGCAGTATGAAAGTAGGTCAAAATCTAGTGTTTGTCAAGTGACTGGCCCAAGTCTATCCTTCATTGTTGCAGTGTATCCTATGAAGATCTTTACTCACACTACTTCTTAAAAAAAGGAACTCCTTGTCAGCAGAAGGTGTACAACTATTGGGAGAACATTGCAGATCTTTGTGTGTCCTGACTGTGCTGTGCACCAGCTTTTTCTCACCATAGAGGGTACCAAGGCAGGAGACTAGGCTAACTCTTGCAGCTGTAGCCTAGTGTCTGGAGCTTAACACCAGTGTCAGGCTCCAAACGACAATTTTATGATGAAGGTTGCAGATTAAGTTCCACGGTACACAGACTTGCTAGCTTTTATTTATTCTATTTATAACCCACCCTTTCCTGTCATAAATAAGGATCCTGATGTAAGTAAGAATCATGATGCAAATGTTTTAAAGAATTTCAGTGGGTGATATTTCTATAGAACTGACATTTTGTGAAATTTTTGAAAATTCAATTACAGTTTGAACAGTCCTGGTTTTTGACATTTGGAAAGGCTCCCCAGTCAAAAGAATTCACCAGAAAGTAGACATGCATCCTCCCAAAACATTGTGGTGTTGCAAGACTGTGCACGGATACTGTGCAAACCTTGGGAGACATTTACAAAATCTCTGACAACATATGCCTCAGTAAGAGAAGTGAATATAAATGGTAAGCATGAAAATCTTGCCAGTCCCATGATTTCCTTTCCCTACTCAACGCTTGCTGCATTCCAGCATTTATGGGATTGATATAATGTGACATTTGGCCTCCTCATGGGATTTCAAATCTCAAATCTTGAAAATACCACAAGAGTACCAGATGACATTTTATTTGGCATCATAAGTGTTCCTTGGGGCTTTAAAAGCAGGCAGCAACAAAAAAAAATAACACAAATTCTAAGATTCATAGTTTAACTCCACTGCATCTGGATCTCTCTGGCTTAACTTTGATCTAATTCTGTGAGGCTCATATACACATCCTTAACAAGCATGATTAATTCCTGCTTGCAGTTCATCCACAGTGCTGAGCTTTGCCTTCTGTAGCACACAGCCAGCTGAGTAGCATCTATTAGTTATTTTAAAGGCCAGAGTTCCTCTGCTAAGTGCAAACAAACACCATTACATCTGGTAATTCTCAAATGACTGCCCCACTCTCTCTGAGTTTATGAGAGGGTTCTGTGTCTTCAGGAAAGTCAACTAGCACTGCTGTTAATTTACTCAATTAGATGACCATTGATTAGCCCATTTCAAGGAATTACTCTTCTAGCACATTCCTACATCAGGGTTCAAAGCCACAAACACAAAAATCCAATGTGGGGGCCCTGTAGTGGCTTTATCTGGGTGGATGGTCCTCTGCAGGCTCCATCCACAGTACCACGTTCTTAAACTTAGAAATGTATAAATCTTGGCTATTTGGACAATCACATGACTAAGGCCAGTGAAATCCAGGCACCACTTATAGCAGAGACCAATGCTGTTAAACAAGAACCTCAGTTCTCTGAATGGGTTCAGAGACTACAGTCCAGCTCTGGTGCCTTGTTACTATATATCTGGCAATGGTAAGCCATTATACAGATTGTGCATGGTGTTACAAGGAACTGAGACTTCAGCAAAATTGAGAAAAGTCACCAGCCTACCAACTGTGATGCTTGGAAATAAAGGACGGTTAGGTTAGTCAACTTAAATCTATGCACTCAACAGCCATTTGGAGGCTGCTGAGCAGCATAGGTTCATAAGTTTTATCTTCAATGCCTTCTTTTGAGGTGATTTCAAAATTTAGAAATAAACCAGCCTGCTGTGGGTGTGTGACTATCTGTGTGTAGGATTCCAGTTTGCACTTACATGAGAGAATTCCCATATGAAGGGCCCTTCCCATGTTTATTAGAACATGGAAGTCTTCCATTCATACTACCATTATTTGTGTGGTAGGCATCCCAATGTGTCTGTGGATTCCCATCTATGGGTACTTGCAAGTGTCTAAAACTGTATAAGTTTCAAAGTCTTGGTGTGCACTTTTGATAGATAAACTGCCAGCCTACTATGGCAAGGCAGGGAACGTTGGATGGCTACATGAGCATGGTAGAATGGTGTTTGTTGCCCTCAACAGTGTAATTACATAGCCAAATCCTGGCTGGCTTTATGGTTTCATTATATATGAATGAGAAGAAAGAATAGAAGAGGGAATTCCATTAACACTTTTCCTTTCCCCTTGAAATGGCAACTTTTGCAGTAGATGCTAAAACTCATGAAAATTTACCACAGAACTAATCATGAAGTCATGTATGACTCCAGTACAAAATATTTCAGCTACGTTTCGTGGGAGTTTGCCTCCCCATATAGTTACAATATCTTCTGTTAAGATTGTAAGTAGCTATGATGTGACCATAACTTACCAGAATCCATGCTGAAATGGCATTGACATGGTGAACTGCTAGGCAAGACATGAATTTATTTTACAGTTTCTTTTACTGCTGACTTCTTGCCTAACCATGAGACAGCCAGTGAGATCCAGATTGTGGTTTCATTCTGCATATGTGCTTTGTAAATGTTATGCCTTAACATAAATCTAAACATTTCTTTTTCCTCAGGGAACAGTGCAAATCTGGATGTGAGGTTTTTACTCCATAAGTAGATTTTCTCTGGTTGTTAAGCAGTGGCCCTGAAGAAGTGATGCTGTACACAGAAATTATCTTCTGCTTCCCCATCCACTGACCAAAAAGAAGCTGGTTCATATCTGCCATTGTCCCATATCTCCAAACTGAAGATGCTGTAGTCTTCTGTTTTAAAGCTGTGGGTATACTTAAAATATGAATGAAAGTATGAGCATTCTTTTGAGATCAAACTGAGGTCTACGCCAAGTGTTATTCCAGACAAAGTACAGGCAAAATATTTCTGTAACTGTATCCTGTAATTGTGATGCAATCTTCATGCCATGCCGCAGTAAATTAGTAGCAAGAAGAAATTTACTTAATACAGCAGAATGCATTCTAGAAAGAAGAAATACGTTATTTTAACTGGGGTTTCTTTGTACCAAGTGAAACAGTGATTTTTGCATTGTTTAATGAGATGCTGAGAAGCTCAGAGACCATGCAATATGCTTATTACACTATTGAAAGACAGGGATCTCTTCTCCGCTATAGTAAAATGTTTGCTGGTTATTTGTGCATATCTTGAGCAATAAACTCCACTATTGCCAGTCTCAAGCCCGGATGCGAAAAGAGGAGGGTTGAGTGATGGGCCAGCACCCCATCCCTGGGAGAATCGCCATCAAAAGTGCTTCGAAATGTTACTTGCTATGGAAACAACACGTGAACTTCATCAAAATCACCAAACACAGTGTGAATGGGCCAGCTCATCTCTTGTGATGATGCTGGATGAAAGCCGAAAGGATGTCCACTGCCTGATGCAGAGATCGATCCTAAGCGTCAAAATGACTACAAGAATCGGAATGTGCAATGTGCAGACATTGTACTAGTGTGGGACACTAACGCAACTGCTCAATGAGTTTGACAGCTAATGACTAGACATCCTCAGCATCAGTGAAATGCACTGGGCAGGTAGCAACTGACTGATCAGCAATGAAAAGATCATCTTATATTCTAGCCATGATGAACAACACATACCCGGTGTTGGCCTGGTACTGAGCAAAGAAGACAATGGAGAAAAATGCATTCTATGATCAATTGCAGGACACCATCAATGATTCAGTCACGATATAATGCTGCTCATCGATGACCTAAATCACTAGGTGGCTTGAAATGACCCCCCTGCCAACATATGCAACAATATTCTCCAAACATTAATGTATCAAATGATGTATAGAAACATGGGATAAATGGCTGGATAAATGTTACTAGGGTTTCAAAGCCCAGGAAAGCCTGGCACAGCCTGCAAGTTCATTACCATGATGTGGTTTACCTCTGTTCAGAACTTGCATTACACATTTGTACAGGACACAAAGAAATTATATTTTTGCCCAGATTGCGTTCTGATACATTCAAGTAAAAGATCTCACTGAGCTTGCTTGATTTATACTCTTTCATCCTGATTCTAAATATATTTGTTTGAAGGGTGAAGATAAATCCTACTATTTTCATTGGAACTAATGTTCTGATAAATGTGTATTAGGATTATCACCTTAGATGTAATATTTGCAGTGTCAATACTGGTTTTCTTCCCTCAAATACTTTTAAACAGTACGTGTGTGTGTGTTTTCCTTTATTTGTTTATTTTAAAAGATGTATTTTCTTTTTTTTTATTTAAATGATTTTTATACACAGTCAATGGCTTCCACTTCAGCAGCTGGCAAGGAAAATTATTTAACGGTAAAATAAAATCAACATTTAAAAAGATGCAGAAATTTAAAAACTGGCATTACTAAGAAATGACCACAGCATAGCAATCAATTCTAACCACATGGAACTTATACCTCTGCAAAGTCATTTATTATCACAGGTACAGTAATTTTTTTTATCACAATCTGCCTTCTTTCCAAAAGATCTCAAGGCAGGTCACATAATAAATAAATAATAAGCCATGAAGCCTACACATAGAAAAGAGCACTTTACATCAAATGAATGGACACCAAAGTTCACCATTTCTTTCATAAAGAAGGATCTTACTTGGGAAAATATATCTATTAGTCTACAATTTAGTATTTGCTACAACAGCTGTTCTATTTTCAGGTTTCCTGCAATATAATTACCAGTAACTCATTCTTTGAACTAATCCTTTAACATTATGTTAATGATCACTGAAACAGTGTGCTCCTATCTTGGGATCTTTCAGAGGAAGCTATAGTGGTTAATCCAATGCAAAATAGTACCACTAACCTTTATACTCCATGGAAGTGGAATACTTTCCTGGGAATAAGCCCCATTGCATAGATCTGAGTAGGATTCTGAGGAGACCTCTTTAATATTCTCTTGGTGCCAGACTACATTGTTACATTTTCTAACAAATAAGATCTGGGTTTCCCCTGTGGTAATGTCCCTGGGGAGATGTCCAGGGACATGTCCAGGGAGATGTCCCTGGTAATGTCCCAAAATGCTTCATTTTGGAGCTGTTTGAGAGAAGAAGGTGTGAGGCTGTCCTCCCCCCCCCCCCCGCCCATCCCATGCTGCAGTACTAAGCTGGATGAGGTTCTTGTGGACCTTTAAATGTCATTCTCAGGAAAATGAATCATGTGCTAAAAGAATTACAAGACCCCTGACAGAGATGGGAGACCCCCTGCTTTGGTTCCCCTTCCCCCAGTGTCATCCAGATGGCTGAAAGGTATCACCAGGCTTAAAATGAGGCCTAGGCCTCAACATTGCCAGTGTAACGATGTCACTTCCAGAAGTGATGCCATCACTTCACTGATGACAAGGGAGATGCTTTTGTATTTGGAAAAATTCTATGGTAAAAACAGCTTCTCCCATAAGTTTTTGCCAAAATACCAGAATATCTCCATCATCATGCCAGAGCCTATTTTCTATTTTCTATTTTCTACTTTTTCTTTTGGGGGGGCGGGGGGGGCGGGGGAGGGCTGGCAGATTAAGTTGATACAGCAAAAGCCATAGTTTGTACAGAAAAGGTATAACATTTGAAAGAAGTTGGGCCTCTGCACCAGTATGAATTGCTCCATCATGACAAGCTGAGGCCCACATGACCATCTGATGCCTCAGAAAACTGGTTGAGAATGTCAAGCCATAAGATAAGGATGAGAAGGAGTATCCTAAGATAGTGACAATTTGGTGAATAGGCTCCACTTTCAAGGTGGCAGTTCAAACTCCTTCAAAGAACCATAGTTTTCATCAAGTATTCAAAACACTTTCCCTTTTTAACAAGATGATGTGAACAAACATTTTCTTGTCTAGTATTTGCCAGAATATAATAAAAGGGTCTGTGGGTACCATGTAAGCAAAGGGTGGTGTTTATTTGAGCAAATGGTTATGAACATTTTTTTCTGCAGTATTTGCTTAGCAAATGGAAAAAGTAGCGAAGATAGAGGGTAACATTAGAAAATGAGCCAGAGAATTTAGGAAGATTCCCAGGCAAAGGATAAAGAAGAAAAAGTATAGGTAGAGTCATATTTGATATTCCCAATCCAAACCTCAGCTGTTCTAAATTGCATTCCAGAAATGCCTATAACAATGTCAGTAGTGTTCAAAGAATGAAAGATGTGCATATTATGACAAACCAGGGCCAGCTTCAGAGGATAGTAAATTTGGGCTGGGATCCCATGACCAGCAAAGAGTCTACTGCCCCAATACCATTTTTACTTGCATGGAATAAATTTCAGTATGCAAATACTACCTCTTCCAAGTTACAAGAGATCATAAAGGGTGAATTGCCAAGTGGCCCCCAATATCCCAAAGACTATACTATGAAAGACACATACAAATCTTAAATTCTGTTAGCTTCAAATCATGTATAAAATGTAGAGCAAAGTGTATTTGTTTAACTAAAAGGGGAGTATTCTTCTTTAATGATGTTGAATATTTGTGTCTGTGTTTTTCTAATAGATCCACAAAGAGTTCATTCAGCTGTGTACATGGCCAGACAGCAATTAGTTGTTCTGCACTATATATAGAGAGAGAGCAGAATATATATATTTGGAGATATATCTCAAGAGGGATCAATTGGAAATGAGGAGACAAGTTCATTAAAAAAATTGTTTTGTTTTTTCATGAAGAAATCCAGCCATCAAAGTTTCATTAACACTACTAGCCAAGAAACCTACAAATAATATGCATATCATAGATATTACACAATTTATTTGGAATTTTTTCTTAAAGTAAACTTCAGAAAACTACAGTGGAGCCTTCTTATAAATTAGCTCCAATGCCTAAAATCCCATGAGCTACGATATGTTAAAAAAGTTAAAATAAATCAGTTGCTCAGCAACACAGCTTAAACTGAAACAGTGCTTCCTTATGTAAAGTCTTTTCAGAAAGAGACTACTGTTGACTACCAATGTTGTTTTATTGTAATTGAGAAATAATTTACACATAGAAGTCTGTCAGAGTTTGATTGTTATTAGTATGGAGAATCATGACGCTATCATCATTTCCCTCACAACAATCATTTCTACAGTGTTTACCTCTATAACTAAATGTAATTTGATGATGACTTTCAATGTATCTTTATTATGTGTTTACCACTAATATGGGGTCTTGTGGAAGGGTTTCTACAACTTGTAATGCAAGTTTCCAACATGGGGTCTTGCTTGTACAGCGCAATGGCACTGGGCTTCACACAGCAGATTTTCCCAGTAGTTTTTTTTTAATCAGCAATTTAATAATGTCGTCTCAATGTCAACCCAAGTCTTCTAGATCTCTGTAGATCATGAACAGTACTTTACATTGAGAAGAGATCTAGCATCTCAGGAAAATATTTAAAAGCTTCTCTGGACCAGATATTTTAGTGTAGCACTAATGGGAAGGGTTTGGGGACAAGGGGAGGGAGCTAGACAGTGATGTCACTCAGGTCCTTTCAGAATGGCAAGATTATATGGCCTGAGCAGTGAATCTGCTCCCAAAGTACTGGCACAAACTTGTACCAGCAAAAAGACAGAGGTTTGGCTGAGGAGGAGAGTATGAGAGTAAGGCAGAACAGTTGAATAACTCTGCTGTGTTTGGCTTTCATGGGCTGTCACTACAACAACTGAAAAACAAGAATCTGCTTAGGATAGGTTGGATGACCTGGTGGGCCACTGTGAGTAGCAGAGTGCTGGACTAGATGGACTCTGGTCTGATCCAGCAGGTTTGTTCTTATGTTGCTCTCTGCAAGAATTTCTTCCCTTTGTATACAGTGAATTTTTTTTCCAAATATTCCTATGGCTTTCATCACAAAAATATTACTTGAACATGAAATCTAATTACTGCCAAAAAGCATATATGTAACAGTAGCTATATGTGTTGATATTTTCTTCAGTGTCCAAATCATTTAGCCACTGATTGAGCTCGTCAGAATAAACGTTTTCCGAAACACAAAAACTGTGGCTAAAACACAAAAACAGGAACCACTTGTTCTGATTTTGCTGGATACTGTTCTTTTTGTCAATGGTGATATCCACAAAGTAGTGATACTCAGAGCAAGGAACTCTGATTCAGCCAACAGGAAGCCAACAGGTCTGCATGTAGGCAGAACGCTGAAATTCTGTGATGCAATTTTACTCTTGAACACAATACTACAAGCTTCTGAGGCATCAAGGTGACAATGGTGGCTACTTGATCCAATAACTCCCTTCCACATAACTGGTTCGCAAGACAACTTTTTGCCAAAGGCAAATCATGAACTGCCGTTAAAAAACAAGCCTAGAAAATCCTGAAGCTCACGCAACCCCTTTCTCTTCCCTCCACCTCTCCCCTTAAACTAGACTGTCTGAATAATTACTTCCACTTTTACAACAGACATATAGTTTGCTATTACATCCATACCAGAAAGCCACAGTTTGAGAGTACCCTGCAAACCAAGTTTCTAAATCAGGACTAACAAACAAGAGTTAGAAATCCTGGTTGAAGAAAACACACAAACAAAAGCTGTCCAGTTGAGGCATAACAGCAACTACTGTTTGCTGCAGAAGTAACACAGTAACTAGCTACATATATGAAGATAAGGAGGAGGGATGGAGAATAGACTACACAAGGACAAGGATTCTCAGGCATATTCATATTGTGACAAGCTATGATTAGTCTTTATGTTTAAACTATGTCACTAAGTCCATGACTGAGCCAGAATTTTAACTGGGAATTTCCCAGTACTTGGCTAACCTGTGAATAGGTCTTTTTCTTATCATATGAATTGCTCTAGGATGCATTCAAGGAATATTTTGTTGTTATTGCTGTGGTCCAACATAAAAAACCGAAAGAGCTTCAAAGGAGACAAGAAAGATAGACTTCTTTTGTAAGAAGATCTGTAGCTTATCCACAGATTATGGGAAGGTAGCCACAGTGCCATGTCTATTCACACACCCACACCATTGGTAATGCTATGTGAAGGAGATAGAGGTATGGTAATTTCCTAAAATAAATTACAGTATTCCCAGAACAATAGAAACACAGAGGAATTGTGACTCCTCAGAGGTGTGTCTCTGACTCATAATGACTCCTGCGTCCATTCATACAACTGTGCTGTATTCATTTGCACTTAATCTTTGATCAATATCAAGCCCTAAAAACCACATTACAAATTTAAAATCCTTGCATTTAGGTTCCTGTATGACTGTTGCTAAAGAAAATAACACTATATGCAGAAGAATGTCTGTCATGTGAAATAGGTCAGATGCACTTCATGGAATGATGGAATAAGCATCAATGCCTAAAATCATCTTTTGCAGGATCAAGGGGAGATAGAAGTCTTGGCAGAATGAATTCTGACAAATCAGTTGGCATCATTCTGTGAGATCAGGATCAGCTGATGCAGGGTACTACTTTAAGAAATGAAGTATTAGAGAACAATTGAAAGGGCTTGATATTAACAGGCAACAGTCATGATACAGGGAGCAGTTTCACAGCTCAATCCAGAGTTGTGAGGTGGGCAGGGACAGCGGCACTGCCAATCCAAAGGACATTCCTGTGGTGTGGGAAGCCCAGAAAGCTTTTTAAAAATGCCACCTGGAACTTCCCCATAGGGGAGAATAAAGGGACCGAGAGGGCTCTGGATGCCAACTAACGTTGGACCTGCCCTCCAGAATCCCCAGCCCAAAATGCCCCTGAGATGCCA
Organism: Sphaerodactylus townsendi; assembly: GCF_021028975.2. Taxonomy (NCBI): domain Eukaryota; kingdom Metazoa; phylum Chordata; class Lepidosauria; order Squamata; family Sphaerodactylidae; genus Sphaerodactylus; species Sphaerodactylus townsendi. The sequence continues at coordinate 52,547,108 of NC_059433.1, read as the reverse complement.
GTATAATTCTAATCTAGGCACTGCAGTCATGCTGGCGGGTAGCTGGGTGCTGCAGTCAGGCATCCCAGGGCCCTGCTGCGGCTGAATACTAGCAGGTTTGCCCAATGGTGGGATTCAAATAATTTAACAACCAGGTCCGATGGTGGGATTCAAATAATTTAACAACTGGTGTTTACAAGCACCATTTTAACAACCGGTTCTGCCGAAGTGGTGCGAATCTGCTGAATCCCACCACTGGGTCTGCCCCTCCGCTGGCATTAAGTGCCCCAGAAAGGGCAAATCCACCAGCGTAAGCAAGCAGATTACCCCCAATGGGCTGTTAAGCTGGTCTACTTAGAACTAAATCTCATTTTATTCCACAAGGCTTATTTCCAAAAAAATGTTATCATGATTGCAGTTGTAGAAACCCTTCCACAGATCAAGTTCTAAGCAGACTGCCCATAGGAACATGAATTAAAAACGGAACTAGGAATAAGGAGCAGTATAAACATTAGGCAAGGCAGAAGAAACAGGAATGCAGAAATGCCAAATCGTTGATGCCTCATTATATAGGCTATGCCACCACTTCAAACATATTGGGCTAGATCCATGCAAGTCAGGGGGATGTGACAAAAGGGATGGAGCCAAACTCACCTCTCTTCCTGGCAATGGAATTCTAAGGTGAGCCCGACAGGTCCATAAGTGAGACCTGCAGGATCGAACAGGAGTTATTTATCACACAATCAGTCAAAGGGATCTCACAAAGCCCCCAGAAAACTTTTTCCACAGAAGGTACTGGGCTAGTTACACCAATTGTATAATAGTTTCATATGTTTATGTGACATTGTCTCCTTTTTAGTAAATGTCTTGCTACTTACAGACCTGACTCCCAAAGCAGGCTCTGCCTTTTAGATGAACAAATAGCCAGTCATTAGCATTTTGAATTGGAATGTCTGCAAAATAAATGTCTAATCGGTATCCAACCACAAGCCCTCACAATATATAGCACACCTTTGAAAAGGGTGCTGTTCTGCTCCTATTTAAATTAAAAGCAATGAGGCAGGGTTTCAGTCCAAATATGTGGCAGTAGCCTGGACTATACTATGTGTAATCAGTAAACAATGTTCATCTTCTAATGGATGCAGATACTTACTACATGCAGAGTGCTGAAGAGTCAAGTACAGGAAATTACCACCCTGAATATCCATATACACACAATGACGTGCATGCATGCGCATACATAGCCAAGGCCTTCAGCAATACATCTGATTGCAATCAACATTTTGTGGAGTGAACTTAGGCTTAGCATTCTGCTATAGCAGAAAATATTCCTAACAACATTAGCATAACAAATACACGTGCAGAACAGTTCCTTCAGCTGCCAAAGGGCCAGATGTGTTTGGTACCATAAGCTGATAATGAAGAGAAAGTATCACTAAAGCCAGGATTTCAGCAGCACAGCTGCCATGACCATGGCTCAGTTTCCCCAGTGTTGCTGTTCCTGCTTGTGCTTGCCATGAACTTTCCACTCCTTTGTTCTCATAGAATAATAGAATGCAAAGCAATGGCACCCTTGAAGAAGAAATGTTGATGTGCAAAATAGCCCAACAATGTCCCATCCCTATGGCTCATTCCGCACACGCAAAATAATGCACTTTCAAGCTGCTTTCACAACTGTTTTTGCCATTCCGCACAGCTTCAAAGAGCCCTGAAAGCAGCTTGAAAGTGCATTATTCTGCGTGTGCGGAATGAGCCTATGATATGCGGATCTTAAAGTAGGTGTAGCTTTCCATCTATTTTAGATGTTCCACATTAGATTTAGAGTAGAATGAGGTTTACTCAAAGGCACAGCACACAAGACAGATTTTAAAGGGATGTTTATTTTTTCCTTTAGAATGCAATGGGATTTCAACATTATCATCACCATCAGTAATGCAGAGGGACCAGGAAATTTTGATTATCCGCAAAGTTATCTGAGTGCAAAGAGCACAGTTCTACCCACAAACTGGTTGTAAACATCTGTATTATATTTCAAAATGGCAAGTTATTTAGCTATTACCTTAGAAACATTCAAAGCAAAATAGATACGTTCGATACATTTAAAATCAGTCACCAGACGCTTTTCACATGGCAGAAAACAGTTTTTTCCAGGTTTTTCTGAATTTGGTTCATTTTTAGAATTCACTACAAAAATAAAAGAAATTAAAGAAAGCTTTGCTTTGATACTAGCAGAGCAGTCCATGAAAGCATTGAGTCTCAAGACACAGCAAACAAGGGCAGACAGCACTCAGATTATTTACAATCTTATGGTCAGTTTGGTTCCATGGATGTAGTTTTAGGCAAGAATGTGTGAGATTCGCATCCTTGGTCAACAATGCAGCTCACTGGGTGGCCTTGGATAACTCACAATCATTTGTGGTAGGCCTTCCCACTGTGTTAAGGGAGTGTGGGAGCAGGGGGCCCTTGCAGTGCTGAATCAGCAGACTCTCCCTTACTGACCTAGCAGTTTCAGGGTCTAAACAAAGCCTGCTCCTCCTGTGACTAGGAAACATCAAGAACTTAACAGGCAGCTTTTATTAGCTGATGCCAAGTGAGTCTGCTCCCCAAATTTGGGGGCTTTTTTCCTTAGTTCCCTTTTACTTTTAGCACATACTTATTTCATCTCATAGTTCCAATTTATAGTTTATTCTCATTGGCATCCTTTGGCAGTGCTTCATGGAAGACACATGGTAATTTCATGGGACCAGAGACAGTGTGGAACTGAGATAATAGAATCTACCACCTTTTTTTGTTTTGTTTTGTAAAGTTTACACCAGTCAAGTACCTTTATCCTAGCCCCTGTCATGGCTCCCTCTCTATGCATTCTGCAGATTATCATCTTGTGGGTAACAACTGAAGGGCCCCAGAAGCAGCTTCTCAGTATATTTCACATTCCCAAACTCACATTTATTTACAAAATGTGAGTTCAACTATTTTTCATTTTCACCACGAATTTGGCTTTCAATTTAGGATACGTTGGATTAGCTGTGAGTTCCCATGGAGAAGAAAAGCAGGACTCATGGGGGGAGGGGAAAGCCAGTTTGCCCGATGTCCTGGGGCCAGTCGCACCTGCCCTGGGGCCAGTCGCCTAGGCAACTTCACAGAATTTGTTGGGAGATAAAATGGAGGTGAGGAGAGCAATGCCAGCCACTGGGGGGTGTCCAAGGCAGAGATCAACCAATCCAGGGCTGAGTGGACAGTGACCCCAGCCAAGCCCCAAGTAGCACGCCAGGTGCCCAGCCCAAGACTACCAGCCTCCTCCTGAACATGCCGCAGCCGCAGCCGCAGCCCAGCCACCACACCACCCAGCCCAACTCACTGTAGCTCAGGCTCAGTCGTGGTGCACTCTCTCAATCTCCACTGCTGCCACCAGAAAGAGCTGCAGCACCACCACCCAAAGTCAGAGAATACCAATCCTGGCAGCGCCCGAGCCCATCTCGCTTGCAGCGCTCAGCTGGGACTGGCTGCTCCTCACCAGCTCAGCTCCACACAGCCCCACTCTCCTCCAGGAGGGTGAGTGGTACCCCAGCATGAGGGGCTGCTGGGTGCTGGTCGGGTCGCTGCACTGCAGTGGAGGCCAGGCGCGGGGACCCGGCTGGTGCCCAGAACCCCCCATGTGATAGAGTGGCATGTTCCTGGGGACACAGGATACCACTGTTGCCACTGTTTGTACATATCCTTACTCAGAATTGGTTGGATGCTTCTTTCCATTCTTTTTGGTATTTACCATAAATTCTTTTCCCTTGCCCTTGCTTTGGATAATTAGAAGAAAAAATGAAATTAATGCTGCCTCAAAACCATACACAAGCCTCAAAGCCCTGTAAGCATTTACTATACTACTGTCTAACTGAAGTGCATTTAAGGATAGAACAACTCGTTATGAAAGTACTTGCCTACCTCCAACAGCATAAATAAATAGCCTTCAAATTTGCTGCTTGGGCCCTTTGACTGGAGTCTGCACAAGCAATGATCTCTGCCAACATCATCTCAATGATTGCCACTGGGGTTCTGTGAAGAAAAACTGATAAAGTGCAACACTGAAAGGGGCAGAATTAGTTTCAGAATTTAATTTTGTCATTTGGCCACTGGCAGGATTGGTAAAATAATGTAAGGTTTCCTTGGTCAGATTTATTTAACTAAGTGGAATATGATGTGGCCGTAGACTTTTACACAACCTGAATAGAAGAAACTTTGCTATAAACAAACTGATTCAAAAGCTTGTTTTTACATTCAAGAATTTTTCATATGCTTAGTTGCTTGAATATGTTTTGATGCCCTGTTTCTCCAGAGCACCCATCAATTATCAACAAAGAGAGAAAGAGTATGTGAGATGGCTGACCTTGTCCTTCAGTGCTGAGGGCCTGTGGGTTTGGTCCAGGAACAGGAATTCCCTGTACAGACAGCGAGTCTGCCGAAGGAGACAGGAGATCAACCTCCACAGAAGAGGACTTTGTTCATTGCCACTAAGGAAAATTTACACAACATAGATATACATACACAAAACATGAGGGAAAAATTGTTTATGTGATTTACATTCTACATGTGAATGAGCATTTATGTATTGAGTTATTATATTTGTCAGAATTGTTTTGAAATAATGATATACCGGTATATATATGTTAAGATTATATATAGAGGTTGATGAACTATCTCCAATATTAATTGAGTGTTACTTATTCAATACTATTATAGCTCAGCTAGAGTGTGACTATTTTTTGGTACTGTTACTGATTTACCACACTCATTTCTTGTTCTTTGTAGTACTAACTACAACAACCAAAGGGCACTTCCATGCCAAGAGATAGTGAATGTCTACTAGTACTTGGAGGCAACATCAGGGAAAAACTGTCCCTATGCCCTGTTTGTTAGTCATCAAGGGCAATTGATTGGTCAGTGCATGAAACAGGAAGTTAAATAGATAAACCACTAGTCTGATCCAAGAGGGCTCTTGTTTATGTGTTCCTGAGCTCACAGCAAATTGAAATGTGGCATTTTTCACATCTTCTGCTTTCAAAGTTTGTGGAATGAGCTCACAATTGCATTCTAAGTGGAAAGTGTGGGATATACTCTTTACTCATCAGAAGACAGCCTTTTTCCTTGTATTCTGACTTCCTTTTAAAAACTAGAGGAGGGTTTAGTGCACAGTGGTCTACATGTGGGGAGTTAAAATCAAATTTCCAGCCACCCAATGAGATAAATGGAACAATAATGTCTCATTAGATTGCTGTATTTTCAAGTACTGCATTCACTTTGGTAGCTGACATCAATTTTTCCTGCACCCCTCTGACAGATTGGAGTCTGCCAATGTAATCCAGGAATCCAGTTTTTTGAGCTTGGCAGGAACTGAAAGCAGTTTTTACTTGGACCAGTATGCCCAGATTATGACGTGTGCAGGTCTGCTGAAAACATACAGTGACTAGGCATGAGAAATCATACCATTTCCTTTCCTTCCACTTCAAGCTGTAGCTGGCTGGAATTCTCACAGAAGCAGCTTCTTCACCACTGCAATGCTTCATTTTTGCTCGGGTGTTCTCCAAATCCCACCCCCAAATACTGCCACAAGGACAGTGCACTGCCAGACACACTTATGGACACAATCATATAGAACTAAATGAAGCAAATATATTCAGATAGCCTATGAAATAATATTTAAAGTTATCAGTCTGAAAGTCAAATTAATCTTTAAAGGAAGTCTTTGAAATTGGTAAATCTATTATGAAGCAGGACAACATTGTTCTCACAGTTTCTAATACAAATCTCAGCCTAATTGATACAGAAGATTAAAAACCTATATGATTACTATGAACCAGATACTTTAAAAATTCCATTATTCTTGGGCTTCTATCTTTAACTGTGGAACTTTGCTCAAGGTACAACCCAGTATACCGTCACATTTAACCACATTTAATCACATTATTTTGTATTCACGGTGACTTTCAGTCTGATTCTATAATATTTACTCAGAAATTAGCCCCACTGTGTTTAATGGGCCTGTTACAATCCCACTCTGGGGCTGTTTTTGCACAGTCAAAATATCCCAGGGTAGAACAAGGATCTTACATACCACGGCTATTCTGTCCCAGTTTCTGCCTCCGTATGGCTCCCCGCTTCTTCCCAGGAGTCAAGGCAGGACCAGGACATATTGCCCCAGTTGTTTCTGCACAAGGCAAGGGCTTTTTCATTTGCACCGCAAGGTCTTCCGCACATGCGCGGACAACCTCCGTTTCCCACGTTCTGATTGGCTGCTGGTTGTGTTACACACATGGCATTATTCTCTCCCCATTCCCCTACTCACTTTCGCTAGTTGATGATGATAGCCTTTATTGGCATTCCAAAATACAATAAATACAATAAAACAATAAATACAATAAAACAATAAAACCATAAAACAATTGTCCATGAAAGACAGATAGTTACAGCAGCCATTCAGAGTCTCATCAAAAGTTTAGTCCAAATGGACTCATCAAAAGTGCCATTCCTATACACCTCTCCACAGATCTGACTAAAAACCCACCAACAGAGCCCAGGCATCACAACAGCATACAGTGTCAACACTCCACTATAAAACACAGAGTTTGTTAGAGTGGCACCTAATCCTAACACAGAACAAGGGATAGGGGGCGAGGAAATGGGCAAACAATTGATTTGGCTCCCATAGGTTGCCACAGCCTTCAGTTGTCACTCACTCCATCTAGCAATCAATAACAAAACTACGACATCCCTCAATGAATCACCCACGTTTGACTTTGGGTGACCGTGGACCATGAAACCCAAAGGTTGCTGGTAGATGTAGGCACTGTGTGCCAATAGCAAATAGTTAATGTGAGCAGCATTGTTGTTGTTATGATGATAGCAATCTAGTGCTTAGTGTCCATCTAGCTAAGCGCCTATAATCTTTAAAAGATATTTTGCTACGCTTTCTTCCAGAAGTAAGAATCAAGATTATCTAAGATTAAAGGAATCCTAAGAGCATCAGTTAAATGATTGTATAGGAGTGAAGCAATGATGGGCTGGGTCATTCTGATCTTGGCAAATCTTGCACAATGAAACAGAGTGTGCTCCAGTGTCTCTACTTGGCCTGAGTTGCATGGGCATAGCCTCTTTTGTTTATCTATGCGTTGGTATCTGCCTTTAAGGAGCATAGAGGGCATTAAATTGAAACAGGCCAAGGATATTGCTCTTCTGTGCCTTGGATTGGTAAGCCAGAAAAGGTAGTTGGCTGTATGTCCTTGTTCAAAAGGGATAAGCAAATTTAGAGGAGAGCATGTTTTCCTCGCTTCAGCTATCATGTTGCAGTACTCATGTTCCAGCAGCCTGATTTTCAGGCAATTATAGGCCTCTGGTAGAGTGAAAGAGTAAAGTGACTCTAGTGGGAGGCCGATAGAGCTAATTTTTTCTTCCACCAACATGATCCATCTGGGAATTACCGAATCAGAGAGCATCGAGTGGATTAAACTAGAATGATCTTGTGAAAAATGGATGTGCAGCCAATATTTTATAGTTCTCAGCCAAGCCATTGTGACATCGGATATTTGCCCAAGTTCTAAGCATAGGGCTGTGTATGGGGCACAATTGGGTAGGCCCATGATTTTGTAAAAAAAAAAAACGGGACTGAGATCTATTTAAGATTTTATTCACTGCTTCAATCCAGATAGGTGCTCTATAAAGGAGCTTGGTTCCACATTTGGCATTGAAAACTTTCAATTCTGATGGTACATATTGATGGCCCGATTTGTGGAAAAAGTGCAGAATTGCTGAAGCGCTGTTATTGGCTGCATCAAGTGCTAGTGTCCTGTGTACCTGCCCAATTAAGATTGCTCGTAAGAGTAATGCCCAGATATTTAAACTGTTTGACTTGCTCTATAGGTTTCTTGTTGATAGTCCATACCTGTCTAGAGAATCGTCTGGCGAATACCAATATTTTGGATTTCTCATAGTTGATTTCCAGTTCATTTTGACTTACAGTATTCTCAAGACAGCTTATTCAGAAGGCGGGTGAGGCCAACCTTGGTGCATGAGAGAAGAGCAGTGTCGTCTGCATAAAGCAAGACAGGGACATGTTTAGAGCAGTTTCGGTGCATGTCCGTTGACCTTTAGAAGAATAGGCACTAAATCACTGAGAAAGTTGTTAAACAATATAGGGGCCAGTATGCAGCCTTGTTTGACTCCCCTAGTAGTAGGGATGTTAGATGTTAGGGGCCCATTCGGGGCACCTCTGATTTTACAGCTAGTGCCAGTGTACAATTGTTTTATTAAAAACAATAATCTAGGGTCAATGTTCAGGACAGAGAGTTTGCTCCAGAGTAGTTCTCTTGAAACTGAGTCAAATGCCCCTTTTAAATCTAAAAAAGCAACAAAAAGTTTATGGTTGGCATGAATTGTATATTTATTGGCTAGGTGTGATAAATCAGATAAATGATCAAGGGTTGATTTATTTTTAGAGAAGCCAATTTGTTCCGGACCAATCCTCACCCTGTTTGTCTGATCCACTCCTCAAGTTTCAAGTATAGAAATTTAATGATAGTTTGCCAGTGACTGAAAGGAGACTGATAGGGCGGTAATTTGAAGGATTAGTAGTGTCTCCCTTTTTGTATATGGGGACAATTATAGCTGCTAACCACTCGCTTGGTATAAGGCCTGTGTTGTTGACATAAGTGAATAGTGAGGCCAAAAGCGTTGCCCACCATTCTGGAGAAGATTTGAATATTTCAGGTATTATTTGGTCGGGCCAGGGCTTTGCCTCTTTTTTTAAACCATTAATTAAATTGATCACTTCCTGAGGTTTAACCGCAGGCCATTCAGGTAGCTCAGCTGAAGCTGGGGCAAGAACAGGGTCTGTAGTAGTACCCACATTGAAAAGGTTGGAAAAATATCTGTGCCAGTGAGCCAGAGAGATATGTGAGGCATGCGTGCTATAGGTTGAGGTGCTTCTATTTACTAACTGCCAGAATTGTTGGATGTTATTAGTTATAGTGGCCTGGTATAATTGATTCCATTGATAGTGAATGTAGTTCGGGTGTTTCAGTTGAACTACAAGTTGAAACTTGCTTATGAATTGAGTGATGTTGCTGAGTAGCTCCTCATCCCCTGTACTGCGGTATCTTCTATAAAGTGCACGAATTATATTATTATGTTCGATGCAATAATGGTCAAACCATGTTGTATTGTGTTTGGAGGCCTTGGGTTTGGACAAGGAAATTGATTGTAAATTTTGCACTAAAACAGTAATTAGTTGTTCAAATTGAACTATTCCCAGTTCTGGGGAAGCAGCCTTTGTTATATCCTCTTTTAATTTGGTTATCATAAAAGAGCCAAGCAGGGCCTCTGAGGCGGCTGCTACCTGTGGTGACCATGTTAACTTATAGTGCTTGGGTGTCAAAGAAGGGTCCTCGCCAACCCCAACCTTACTTGAAAAGGTTAGAGACTTTCGCTAGTTGCCAGCCCACTTCCACAGGAACTTATCTCAAATGTTTAGTTTTAATTAACTGTGAACCCAATTACACTGAGAAAATGCTTTTTGTGAAGATAAGAGACATGGCTTAGATAGCAGGGGGGAAATCACGGGGGGAGAAACCATGGATTAAGAAAGAAAAAGGGGGGAATGAAAAGACGAGGACAGCAGCAGGCGACAGTGGCTGATCCTGCATCCTCCTAGTTGCATTCCTGCAATGCCAACAGACAGGCATATTCTCTTTTGCTCTCTCTTTCTCCAACCTCAGATTAGTGGCCACTACGGCTCCTCACCAGCCTTCCTCCTTTTTGCTTAATAAGATCAATGTATCCCTCCCATCTTTACCATTTGTATTCCCAGCTCGTGGTCACCCCCACAAAAATGTAGCAGCTATTGATTGCCCAAGTTTTGCTCCTGTGGTGTTTGCATGGCAGCGGGGTCACACAGGGGCATTTTAAAAGAACCACTAATTTGGCAATTTTTGAAACTCATGGGGCAAAGGAAAAATAGCAGGGCAATGCCAGGGTAGATGCGCTGCAGCTTCAGGAACCATGCAGAATTCGAGGCTGCATCTTGTGACCATGCAAAAATGGCCTAGGAGTGTAACCTGATACACAACACTACTTCCCATATGGGCTGCCACATATAAGGTTACCACATGAATTCTCTTTATCCTTCCATTGCTACCCCTTTTGGCTCCAGGAATGGTAAATCTACCGGCCACCACCAAGCAGAAGCAGAAGATATGCCCTGACTTTCCTCCCTGTTTGGGTTTTTGTGCCAGAAGGATCCTAGCTTCCTCAACCTCCTCTTCTGCACCATGCAGCAAATCCATACAGCCACAGGCAAGATAAACCCCACACTTGCTGAGTCCTTCCTCTCAAACTACTCATCACATAAAAGTGAGGAGAAAACCAAGAATTTATTGGGAAGTAAAAAGAAATAGGAATGAAGATGAACTAATGTAAATAAATCTCCAAGATGTGTTGGGGGAACTTAGGCACTGAACAGAACACAATGTAAGGTGAGCAAGAAACAAAAAAGACACTCATAGTAAAATAGAATCACTGATGCATCTGAGTGTATTGTGATTTCTGTCCCCTTCCTTCTTCTCCCTAAAAAGGATAGTACAACAAAATCAATCCTGACTCCTTGAAGCAAGCTTCCAGCAACCAAACAAAACCCTTTCCCCCACTTGTCAGCAGTGTCCTGTGGCGACAAAAATGTCACTGATGAAGCATGTATATATGGCAGGGCCTCAGATTGCAATTCTGTTCATACCTAATTAGGTATAAGCGCCACTGAATTCATTTGGACTAATTCTGGGGAAAATATTCATATGGTAAGGATGTATATCCCATGCCACTTCAATTGAAATTAGTTGTAAATACTGCTGGATTATGCCCTGAATTTTTAGGTGAACTTGGATTCCCTTGATTATATTTCATGTTTCCAGAAATACTCTCTGTATAAAAGCTGAAATTCCAAGCTGTACTAAACTAAAGCATTATTTCTAATACCTTAGAAACTACCCAATTGATTGGTATGTACATAGTGAAAAAATTACTTTCTCAGAAGCAATGGGAGAAAAAGCTCTGGTTATTTGAAGCTTTAAAAATTACTCAGTTAATGCAAGTATGAACATCTCACATTCTCCAGCAAAAATGTCCATTACCCATTTTCTAGTGAGGACCCTGGCTCTTTATGTACAATTCATTTAAAACATTTTGAGCAGGAAATAAAACATTTCCTCCATGGAGTTCTGCATTGTTTTTACCCCAAAATGTTTTATTTCCAGCCTCAAAACGTTTTAAATGAATTGTGTGGAAAGGGTCAATGTCCTCATTAGAATAAGGATAATGGACCCTTTTAAAATGATACTCTGCTGAAATGTTTTGAAATGTCTTCAGTTGCTTTGCGATCTATTGACTCTGCTTCCCTAAACTTCCTCCTCAGCGCCATTTTCTGAGCTCACTCAGTTCCCCCTTGCAGCATTTCTGTGTTTGTTCTTTTATGGGGGGGGGGGGCAATTTCGAAGTATCAAGTGTACAAGGAGTATGTGAGGGCTGTGAAGTATGCAAGGATGTGAAGCACTGAAGCATTGATTCAACAGAACTTTTAAAAGGAGAAAATCACAAAATGGTGGCAAAGAATCATTTGCAGGGGTTGAATGTGGACAAAAGGGGGGATTGGAAACATTTTACAGATGTTTTACAAACATTTTAGGAGATGTGGGTGGAAAGGGCCATTATTTCTAACTTCAGAAAAAGCAAATTTCACTATGAGAAATCATTTGTATTTTACTTTTGCTCAAATATAACCTGGTTTTAAAAGGATTGATTTTTTTTTTGTAGGAAACAAAGCTATCTACATGCCTAAAGGCCCTTGTAGAATTTCCCTATCAGTGAAGGACAAGTTCCTCTTCCTGAATGACACTATGCTGAGGCTAGTCCATTGACCCTAATTTAAGCTCAAGTAATTGGGTGAGAGGATTGTTGAGAGAGTACAAATAGCTGCCATTTCCACTTGAAATGATTAAGTGTTGTTGCTAACCTTTGTGAACACTCAAATTATTGTGTCAGTGACTTATGACCTATCCTTTTTTTTTGCCTCAATGAAGGATGGTATCTCTTCATAGAGTCAGCCAAATCTCACATAATGAAGACAACAGAATCTGCAGAAATGTAGCGAAAAACACATTTGTACCAAAAGCAAGAAAAAGTTACCACAAATAAGTATGCCAATTGCTGCCTGTTGAAATGAAAACATAGCACTGTATTCACATTTCAGGAGAAGAAAACTGCAGTGGCCACGGAAAACTGGTACAGCTAACTATTCTGAGTAAAAACTGGTTTAAATTTTTTTTGAGACCTTCCTTATTAAATAATAATAAGTGAAGGATCTGCAAGGACTTGCAGTGGGCACCTAATTTCCCCTACCTCACGATTTCATCTTTCCCTTCCCTGAAAGCTCCTGCAGCCTGTCCTCTTTTCTGCCAGCCTTCTTTTTCTGCCAGTCCCACTCACTAGCCAACCTACCTTTATCTGCCCCCACCTTCAAGTTTTCTTCCTTCCAGCCAGCCAATTTGAATTGTATCAGTATAATGCCAGTTGCACAGTGCAGAACTTGCAAGGGCTTGTAAAGGACACCTGGCTTTCCCCTGTATCCCTTCCCCACATTATTTGCTTTCCCCTTTCCCCATATTCTCACCTTTCCCTTCTTTTTCTCCTTCCCAAACACCACCAATCTACCTTTTGTCTACTCTGTATCTTCAAAGCTTGCTTGCAGAACTGTCTATAGCTCCAGTCTCTAGATTTATGTATCCACAGATGGTGCCAAGCTGAGAGTGAGATATAAGGCAAGTGGGAGACCCATAAGGACTTGTAGAGGATCTCATTTTTCCCTTCCTCATATTTTTCTCAGTTTGTTCGTGGAAAGACCTTGTAACCTATCCCCTTTTCCTCCTCCCTTCTCCCCTTCCTACCCACCTGCCAATTTACCTTTTTCTGCCCCCTCCCCATCTTCAGCTTTCTCTCCTCCATTCCGCCAAGTACTCTCTACCAAAACCAGCCACTAGATAAGAGCATTTTCCCAGAGAGATGGCTACAGTGACTTGTGGGGGGCACCTAATTTTCCCCTGTAACACCCTCATCACACTATTTCCTTTCCTTTTACCCATGCACCAACCAATCTATCTTTTATCTGCTCCTCCCCATCTTTGATTATATTTATTTTGTTTCTTTATACCCAACCTTTCTCCACAATGGGAACCCAAACAGCTTATATTAATTCTCCTTACCTTCATTTTATCCTCCTAACCACCCTGTGATAGGTCAGGCTAAAAATATGTGACTGACCCACAGTCACCTAGTGCGCTTCCACTGGAAAGTAGGGAATTGACCTGGGTCTTCAAGGTCCTTATCTGACACATCAACCATCAACACTGTCTTTTGTGGGGAGGCTGCTTTCAAACAGTTACAAACAGCCATTCCAGGGTCACAAAAGTCATATGGTATCAAGTCACCTAGTGGTTACTGGTGGTCCTGGCTCTGAGGAGTCCAACATGAAAGATACAAACTGCCCTGTAAAGGTCTCTGCCCCTCCCCCTGTCTTTTACTGACAGAAACCAAAGCTTGAAGGTTGGCAATACTGTTGTGGCCTTTATTTTCTTAAAGCTACAGGTGCTGCTTCTACCATTTGTGGAGGGAGCAGGTAACTTGATTTCAAATTTTTCTGCAAATTTTGGGATTTTTTCAGGTTTTAGGAAGATTTGTCTTATCTGTCCATGGCTCCACTCTCTGGATTTAAATATGTACAGATTTGGCTATGTTGAGAATTAGATATATTGATTTTCAAGAGCTGTCAGAATGTACAATCAAGTGACATTCTTTGCTGTGGGTTTCTGTTTAGCATGAAATGTTCCTCTTCATGATCATCAGAGCTGACTTTCTTTTTTTATATAATGCCAAAAGTAATCCAAAATGATAATCTTCATAAATTATCCATAAATTATCATGAGACTGCCTGTGTCATCCTACACATAGATACTATCTATGTTTGATGCATCTCTAAATTTATGGAGGAGAAGTTTATGGAGCTATTTATGGAGGCTATTTATGGAGGAGAAGTTGATTTTTGGCTACCAATCTTGATCCTCTTTGATCTGAGATTGCAAATGCCTTAACAGACCAGGTGATCAGAAGCAACAGCCGCAGAAGGCCATTGCGTTCACATCCTACATGTGAGCTCCCAAAGGCACCTGGTGGGCCACTGCGAGTAGCAGAGAGCTGGACTAGATGGACTTTGGTCTGATCCAGCTGGCTTGTTCTTATGTTCTTATGTTCTTATGTTCTTATAATAATTAGTGGTGCTGTAAAGATGTGTTCTAAGCTTTTTTTAAAAAAAATTCACTTTCTTTCCACTCTATGCTTGTCACTTGTCCAAAGCAATACTATAAAGTATAGTATTGCATTTCCCTAAGAAGCAAAAATATATGAATTATATTATATGATTATAAATAATTGTGATACATACAAGCAAATAAACATTTATCTGGTTACAATAATATAGCACAGGTTTTAAAATTGAATTGGACCTGACTCGTGTCCTATGTTCTTGCACAACATGACTATTTTCAAAATTGATGTTACTCTGAACACTGAAACTTCTAAAGACACAGAAAAGTACCATATCAGTCTATTGTCTTAATATTTGTAGCTATGGCAAATTCATCTTGGCTGCACTTTGCTCTATTAGAATTGTATCAGTTCTAAAGATAAGCTGATAGACACAGTCTCAATTTAAACTTGTAAGGGAAGCTTACCTATACAGCTTATTCCACACATCTAATATTGTATGCAAACAAGGTAATTTCACCTGTGCATAAAGTATTAGAATGCCAGAGATCCATGGCCCATATAGGTGTCGTGCAAGTGTCCTATGACTGCACCTGTAGGGACTGAAGGTTCACCAATTTACCTTGGTGCCTTAATCTTGCTTATATAGCAAGTACTTCACAGCTGTAAACATTTACAGTTGTATTGTGATTCTACATTGGTCACATAACTTTCTAACCAACAGCATTATCTGTCTGTGCAAGTCAACTGTGTCACTCACTGGGCATGGCATTTAGAGATGCATCAAACATAGATAGTATCTATGTGTAGGATGACACAGGCAATCTCATGATAATCATGCACAGGTCTTTTTCACTGCACATTCACATGGCAGAAAGCTTCAGTTATTTATGCCTTTTGTATTCCACATAAATAAATGCACAACAAAGTAGACACCATGACCTGCCATCATGATCAAACCGTAATTTGAATTTCCTGCACTTTTCTGCAATTTAAAGAGTTGGAAGAAGAAAGAACCCCCCATGAAAAATGCTGAGTGTGTTTTATGTAGCTTATGATAAACAACTATGCATAAGTTTTTGTATGACTTCTCCTGAATTATGTATACTTCTCCAAAAATGCTGAGGTTGCACTCCTGAGGCACTTACCTAGGAGTAAGCTAAAGACATCTGCAGGGGAAAAAAATGCTGCGGATAACAATCTGTTAATTGTAACTGCAGATCACCTGACTGTTCGCAACTGTTATACAAGGAAATTTGAGATGGGGGCACTTTCCTCTCCACAACTTATTCACAGAACTCCATTGGACATAGTGGGATTTCGTTCTGAATAAACATGCATTGGACTGGGTTGTCTGTCTCAGTGACTATTTACAGCAGTCATACAAGACCTTTCAGACATGAACAAACTTAATCCATTGTTAGAGAAAAGACATTCTGTACTTTCAGTAGCTGAGCATTATTCATTTTAATGAAAGAGTAGGTTACACACATACAATATTTTATGGATGATGTTTTAATGGCTATGCAAAATATTTCCTCGGGGTACTACATTTGGGAATGGCAAAACCAGGCAGAGTTCTACATGAGACCTTGATTTTGAAGCACACCTAAGTAGAACTACAGTGGAACAGCCAACACAGAAAATAAATTTAGAAGATAGAAAAGTACAGTTTTGTAGCTGTTGCGACTTTATTGCCACATTAAAATTAGCTAAAGTGAAAAAGAACATAAACAACAGCTCTGGGTTCATTATGAAAGTATATAGAAGCTTACTGCACAGTCGTCCATGGTACAGCAAATAAACTGTCCAGAATGGTAGCTTCATTTCTCCTACCAAACATCCACTTCTGGTTGCAACCAGAAGACAATAGTGAGTGTGTTCTTGGATGCACTCTCAATTCTCAAGGGAAATGATGGAGGCCAGTTGTTTCAGTAAGGATTTCATATGAACTGATTATATAACTGGAGCACACTCCAGATTCCCACAACACACTGAGAAACCCATAGCAGACATGTCAATGTGGAAATGATTTCGTAAAGGTACCTTTTGAAAACAACTGCTCAGCAGCATCTTCTCATGACCATTCAAGCCATTCTAAACAAGAATTCAAATCAATTCATTCACAGTTGACTAAGCCAGCAAATTGATCTATTAATTTATAGCCTTCTAGTCCAACATCTAGTTTTGCAGAGTTGTGCTGGAGGTCTAATGCTGTTGGAGGGGCACAGAGGCTAAGGACTTCCTCACACTGGTAGCTATTGCCTTTGGTCACCACAGATAGTAGTCATTGATGGATCTATCTTCCATGAATCCATCTAATCCAGGGGTCTGCAACCTGCGGCTCTCCAGATGTTCATGAACTACAATTCCCATCAGCCCCTGCCAGCATGGCCAATTGGCCATGCTGGCAGAGGCTGACGGGAATTGTAGTTCATGAACATCTGGAGAGCCGCAGGTTGCAGATCCCTGATCTAATCCCTTTTAAATGCCATATACACTTGTGGGCATCACTACGACTACTGACAGGGAATTCCACAATTTAATTGCCTATCTCCACCTCACACATGACAACTTTATCAAGGCAGGAAACATTTTGTGCTAATCAGATCATACAGACTGGAATACTTTTAATGTTTCTTTAACATACTAACATCCCCATTCAAGTGGCAAAATGCTCAGCCACAGTGTAGAGAGCTAAAAAGGGGAAAAACACCACCAGAAAGCCCTCCCTAGGGCTTCCATATCCAGCAGCTGGGTGCCAATGTGTCCGGCAGCAAAATAGGAGTGGAAGCCAACTAGCAGGGCCTCCTCCCCCAGCCACACCCCAGAATCACCTCCATGACACTGGTGACAGTGGCAAGGTCACAGAACCCTGGTGCCCTGGAGAGGGCAACACGCCACTCCCACCGACAAATTTGCCGCCACCCCCTCTTTGGATGGGGCTGTAAAACTGCAATCCTAAACCCTAAACTTATTGGAGAATTACATACAAAACTTCCATTTGATCTACCTCTTGCTCAAACTTAAAACTCAGCTCACCTTTACTCCATTTCTTTTTTACCCTCCTGAGGCTAAGTAAACCCACCTGCTACCATGATTCAGAAATAATTATGCTGCATCCCAAATGAAGGGGTTTGATGGTTGAATCAAGGATGACTCAACAGAAAATCACTATTATTCTCCCTGTATTTGTGTAACAAAGTCAAACAGTTACCCTTTAGCTCTGATACAGAGCAATGCTTTCAAAAGCTCATATAACATTCTGGCATAGATTATTATGGATCTTCATGTGGATTCATTTACAAATATCTCACACCATAACTGCAGAACTCATCCATTTTCAGGCCCATTATGTTCTGCCCTGCACTGAAGAGATGTTCTTTTTGGGACAGAGCTTCTGTTACAGATTACTTTTCCCTCCTCTCACATGCACAGTGCAGCAGATACCATGATCTCCGCTGTTTGTGAGAGCAGGCAATGAGCAAACTTTTTCCCACTTTGCAGGAAAAACAAAAGAAATGGCCTAGCGATATTCTTTGCGTATTGGGTTTTTTGATCCCCTCCCCACCTCCCCCACTCTACTTCCACCCTCCCAAATGATTGGGAGGGTTTCAGATCTATATAAATTATGATAGATCTAATCCTGAAATATCAAAATATCAAGAAATAGTGAAATAACAAGCCTCTCTCTCCTCCCATGGTAGCAGCAGTGACAGGAAGAATATGTGTGCGCGCGCATGCTTTGCCTCTTTCATTTGGGGGCATTATTTTTGGAAAGGGGCTACAATATCAATATAACTGCAATAATAGCAATAGCAATATATCAGCAAGGGTTTTAACTAAGCCAGTAGTCTTGCAACTGTGTGCCTTTAAGAATGAGTTAATGGGCAGTGTTATGAGAACCAGGAAAAGCAGAGACCAGTGAAGGTTCAGCAGGCAGCAGGCACTGGAGTGCCTCCTCGCAAGTAAACAGGAAAGCATGCAGAGACACACACCCCTCCCAACTCCACTGCACAGCAAAGAGCCCCAAGGCAAGCATTTCATGCATAATGGGCCTCAGTCTCATTGCAACATGCAGTAAAAAGGGGGGAAATCATTGATTTCTAAATGGAATTCACTATCTTCTTGGAAAAATAACATTACTTTGATTTTATCTGTCACTTGATGAAAACATGTGCTCTTTATTTTTCAGATATACATTCCAAAAAGTAAGTACCATCAAGGATAGGTATGGCTTTATCTTTGCATTTTGTAATTAACAGTAGCATCTGTTGTCAAGCAGGCAAACAATGACACATCTGTTTTGTAAAATATATGCCCATTGTGTCCTTACAACAGCAATGAACACATTGGCTAGCACATCAGTAGACTTATCTGTTCTTGGTGAAATTATTAGCTGTATTTTGTATATAATTGTTGGGCGATAAATGATCTAAATGACTTGTGGGCCCCAATCCAGCATTGCCTCCTGGGATCAGGATTTCTGTTGCTCATATGGTGCTCCTTGACAACTTCTGCATTTTATTCACCTGGGATTTGCTTGGGCTGAAAGGATGTGGGGTCGACAAAGTATTTATGACCCTAAGAAAGGCACTTCTAAAATTCTAGGACACAGCAAATATCAAAATATCTTTGGTTTTTCTTATGACTGTATTTGTGTAAATTTACCCAAATTAACAAAGATTTTAATAAACATCTCATTCTAATTAGTCATAAATATGAAAATGTAAAATACATAAAAGTAGGAAGATCAACAGTGCTAGGATAATTTTGTCTAGCAGAAATAAAAAATAACATAAAATGCTGTTATCAAAGCAGCCTCTTTCCAAATGGCATTTTTCAGTAGCTTTCAATCCTGACAAATACTTAATGGATGAATTCATAGAAGATTGAATTCATGGAAGATTTTTGTACAACTTGTCTGGTATCTCCCACCTATATAATAGGTTTAATTTCTTTGGAGGGAAGTTGATTGGTCCTCACTGTTAAGCTTGCAAGTAAAAGCACATTTTGTGTTCTAATAGCCATGTTGGCCAGCTCTGAGTATACTTAAATCTGGTGACTGAGCTGTGAATGGACAACACTGATCTTTCTACAAACCTAAAAAGGGTCCAAGTTTGCAGAAAATGTGAAATCGTTGAAAAACACATAACATTGGGGGTTTTAAAAACTCAAAAATGATATAAAGAGTGACTGTAGCTTTAAGAAATGAATTCCTTCAGTGAGGGAGGGGTTTCAGGAGGCAAGTGACCAAATAGAGGTATAATGCCACAGACTCCACCCTCCAAACTAACCATTTCTTCCAGGCGAACTACGGTTGCCAACCTCCTAATGAGGGCTGGTGATCACCTGGAATTACAGCTGTTTTCAGATGACACAGATCAGTTCCTGTGGAGGGTGGGAGTGGCTGACTTCTGACTTCTTTGGAGGGTGAACTCTATGGCATTAAACCCTGCTGAGGCCGTTTCTCAACCTCACTATCCCCATGCTCCATGCCTAAATCTCCAGGAATTTCCCAACCTGGAGCTGGCAACCCTAGAAGGAGAGAAGGAAGCATGAGAAAGGTAGAGGCTATGGGCAGGGGGGCAGGAAAATGAGATGCCTTCCACAAGTCCTTATGGGTTCCCACTTAGAATCATAGTCATAGAATCACAGAGTTGGAAGAGACCACAAGAGCCATCAAGTCCAACCTCCTGCAATGCAGGAATGCATAATCAAAGTTACATGATTTTAGGAATCTGCTCCTAAGCAAACGTAATGCAGGACACTGATATCCCATTCTTGCTCAGAGCTGTTGATTCTTCCTGTAAATATGCTACTAATGTTAACTACTAGCACAGGCTTGCATTCCTATCCTCCTAACACTCAGGCTTGGCAATAATGTGTACTCAGCAGGCTACAGAAGGTGGTACTTTTAAAAAATTGGCACAATCAAGGCAGGTGGAGCCTGGAAGGGTTTTCTACCTGCAGCAACAGCTGCCCATTTTTTTTTAAACAAATAAGATATTTTCCGCTCCCTCAAATAAAATGAGGATTTAAATTGCATAGAACATTTCCAGTATTTTTGTTTTGAGACCAGTGCCTTTATAGGACATGTTATTTGTACTTCAAAGGTGATTCTGCCATTGTGCCAAGTGTAAATTCCAACATAAATCATTCATGTTAAGGTAGATGACAATAGGGAATTACTGGTCCACACCAAAGTCTAATATGAACGATTCAGTAAGGCATGCCAACTGCCTTTTGATGATCAATCTCCAGACTGTTCTCCCCTCCTATTGTTCTCTTCTCTTGGGCTGATGGGAGAAACAGTGAGGGCAGCTATGACATTCAGTTAGATTTTTGCCCAGCTGTCACATTGGCACATAGTCCAAAGGCATTGTCTAAAGAAGTCACAAATTTTGTTTTTGGAGTCTGTATTTCCATCATTTGAATAAGGTTCACTTACGAAGCTGACCGACAAATGGTCTTCAATTATCCTTTCATCTGAAGAACCAAAAGCTTTCTACAGGCAAATTATGTTGTACCACTGCATTTTGAGTGTGCTGTTCCATTCATCCATTTCATATTAATCAATAATCTAACCGCCTGGGAGATTTTCTCCTTAGCTGTTGTGCAAAAAGGCTCAAAAACATGGGTTTCTGGAGGCAAATCTGTGTTTCCCAAAATAATGGTTTTCTAAGAGTCCTTCTTGCAAGTAAAACAATGAAAGTAGTTTCATTATCTGCTGATTGTATTTGAATGAAGCTCAGAATTTACTCAGAAAACAGCAATTAAGCAAAACATCAAAAATTCAGCTGTCCAGTATTATAAATTAAAATGCAGTAGCTAACTGCCCTGATCATGATGTAGCTTGTTAGATTAACATTACTTTTTCAACAACTGTCTCCTTCCATATCCATCCCCCTATTTTTAAACACAAAATAGAATGCTTTCTCATTTGTCGGGTCATGTGTTATTTATACCTGAAATTTTTTTCTTAAGGTAAATAGAATAGTTTATTCATGACTCTGCTTTTTTGTTCTTTTACAATTGCCATTCTTTTAATTTTGTCTTCATTACCTTTTTCCTTCTTTCACTGTTTTTTCAAATTCTTTGACAGGAACTGCTGAAATTGCTGGATCTACTGAATCCAAGTTTATGACAATGGCAGAAAAAGGAGGCAGCCATGATAACATGACCTGCTAAATTTTAAATTAGGTATATTATCCTAGAGTTCTCTCTAGGATATTATCCTACAGCTATGTTAGATACAATCAGACAATCTATATGATTAATGGCATTAGTCTAATCAAGACAATGTATTAATAACATTTAATATAGTAATTCCTAGAGACATGTGATGTCACTTCTGGGTTTTCTGTGCCCCACGGTGCCTTCCATTTCCCCACCACCCATCCCCAGTCCCACGGGTTAACAATATATTAAAAGTACCCAGTAGGCAAGTAGTCCAGAGTTACTGGCAGGCTGGAAATCTAGGCTATGTTGCATCAATTATACGGAATAAAATAATTCAACAAGTTCATCTGTAAAATTAATAGGAACTACATAACAAAATTGCCCTTCGACAAGATCCCATTTATTTTAAACAGGTTTATGCAGGAGAATTTTCCAGTAAATTATATGAGGCATCAGCCAGGAAAGTTTCTGTAGATAGGATCCAGCAGCATCCTGCAACGTATGCCTATAGGTTTCTACCTTTGGCTGGTTCTCATTTGTATGCCTGCCCTCCCAATATTATATCTTATGTATTTACTGCCTGATAATTTGTGTTGAATAGGTGGGCTTCTGGCAAGCAACAGCACAGTGGTGGACAAATCATATCAAACAACACAATACTTTCCATTATGCCCTAATCGGCAGACTTGAAAATGGTTATCATGAGCTTACACAGCTCCATGAGTCACAGGCCTCTCCCTGTCTCCAAAGAAGCAGTCTTGAAGCAGGCTGCCACGCGCCTGCTGCACCTGATTGTCTCATCGGCACATTCCAGCTAACAAAGGCAGACGAGCTGAGGCAAAGCCCAGGACACTGATACACTTGTTCTATCCCCACAGGTGTAGCAGCCTTCTGTTTTGAAAGCTCCTGGGTGTAGGCGTTAAAGAGCCGCATTCTTTCTTTAATTTGTACTCACTCCTTTTCCAAGCAGATGGAAAACCAGCCAACACCAACACTGACAGCAGAAACATGGCCAATGCATGCAAGGCCGTGGGCAGCAGCATAAAGATCCTAACACCAACACCCCTGTAATACAGTCATTGGGGGCAAATAGCTGCTCGGTTTTTGTTACCAACTGAACAACTGCAGGATGTAGCAGGGAACCAACAGGATCTTAACTTCTTTAAGAATTATCAGTAATCGGGGGTTATATCAATGTAGTCAACCAGGGATGGGATAATTTGTACCCCCACTGCAGGCCTGGAGAAGAATGCCCTGTCCTTTGTTTACTAGATGATGAAGTTGTTGACCTCTATGCCATGAAAAGTTTTAGCTGCTGGTTTCTATGCCTTAAGCCTCTATTAAACAGAAAAAACCTTTTTCCTCAGGCCTATTGGAAAGCCTACTTCACAGACATTCATATATGAGAATTTTAGATGTGGATAGATTTCTGGGGAAATCTGTGGGTTAGGGTCCATTAATAAAAGGGTTAGTAATAGAGACCAACCATTTCTGAAGGCATTTCTCATTAACATTAAACTCTACTCATTCCCAAGAAAGACTAGGCAAACTGTTTTTGTATTTAATACATTTCTGACCCACCTAATCTTAGGGTTGCCAACCTCCAGGTGGGGGAGCACCCAGAATTATAATTGATTTCCAGACTACATAAATTGCTTATTTATTATTTATGGATTTCAAACTTTTATTACACTTCTCCTGGA
This sequence comes from Sphaerodactylus townsendi, assembly GCF_021028975.2. Classification (NCBI taxonomy): domain Eukaryota; kingdom Metazoa; phylum Chordata; class Lepidosauria; order Squamata; family Sphaerodactylidae; genus Sphaerodactylus; species Sphaerodactylus townsendi. The sequence continues at coordinate 52,523,898 of NC_059433.1, read as the reverse complement.
AAAAGTGGATGCTTTAAAAGGCAGACTGCATGGCATTATATCCTACCAAGTTCCCTCCCCTCCATAAATGCCACCCTACCAGTCCTCAAATCACTAGGCATTTCCAAATCTCTAGGCATTTTGGAGTTGGCAACCCACCCTTCTCCCCTGGGATTCAAGGCAACAAACAATGCAGGGACCCAGTTGCAAAAACCCCACAAATAATAGTTCAATTAAAAAATTAAAACAGATTAAAATACACAAATTACAAATTTAAAAACATTCCAGTTTTAAAATACACAAGGATTAAAACAGACAGAATCAGCAGATTCTCAATCAAGTCTGCTGGAACAATTCATCCTACAAACAATGGTCTGTGGAATAAAACTGCCTTATGCGCCTTTTTGGGTAAGTGAAGTGTTTCACTCATCCACTCTGGCAGGCTGTTCCAAAGGACTAAGCTCACTTTGGAAAAGTCCTGTGATCTTGCTGTAGCATATACAGTTGGTATGGTAACAGAAACCTGCAAGAGTCAGGCAGGCAGAATGAGGCAGAGGAGAGAAAACTAAGGCACATGTGTGCTTATGTAGTAAGTGTAAAGGAATCTAGTTCAGCAAGACAGAGTGGGGCTGCTTAGTGGCTTTCCTTAGTTGCTAACACTGACCAAGGAAGGGTTTCAAACATGTGGTCCAGCAGCCAAATCTGGCCCCTTGAGAAAACTTTTCAGGCTGCAAGTCAGCTGAAGTAACTTGCCACCCCGCATCTGACCTGGTGGACCTGCTCCGGGCTTGCCAGTCCAGGCTCCCATTCTTCCTGCCTCCAATCTGACTTGGCAAGCCTGATGCAGAAATGCTAGGCTAGGTAGCCACCCCACCTCATTGCAGGACTGCCGGTCTAGGCAGCCACCCCACCCCACCCCACTGTAGGCTCACCAATTAAGGCACCAACCCCACCCTACTCCTAATCTGTTTTGGTGAGCCACCAGCACCCCATGGCTGGAGATCCTGCTGGGGGTTCACCAGTCAAAACCTACCCCCCCCCACCCCCAGTCTGGCCTGACCAAGTCACATTTATGTCACATCCAGCCTTTGAAACAAATGAGTTCAACATCTATGACCTAAAATAAATTGTGCAAGCTATTTTTTTTTTCAAAAAAGGGAAAGCAGAATTTGATTCTAAGGTTGCCAGTCTTCACAGGGGGGTGCGCTTGGAGTTCTCCTTGAATTACAGCTGATTTCCAGCTGATTTCTTCTACAAAAGGGTGTTTTGGAGAGTGGTTTCTATGGCATTTTACCTCACTGAGGTTCCTTCCCTCCCCTAACCTCACTCTCCACAGGCGCCATCTCCAAAATTAGTAGGTATTGCCCAACTATGATTCACATTTTGATTGATTGCTCATAGACTCCCAATTTACAAGCTCAATAGAGCTCTTTTGGTCATACTTTGATCAAAGAAAATAATTGCAATTTGTCCTCTGACCAGCTGGTACCATAGTGAGCAGAGAACTGGCACCTGCACTCAAAAGTCTCTAGTGGTGATTGGGAAGATTGTGTGTGTGCAGAGCAATGCAATCTACATAGCTGAAGGGGAGCAAAAGTAAAATATGATGCCTATATATGTGTGTGTGTATATACATGTGGGTGGGTAGGTGGATGGGTGGATACACATACATATACATAAATGCATACAATTAAATGTAAAACATATAATTAAAACATTATCTATATCTATATACGCGAAATATCACTCACTGACTCACTGACTGACTCATGCTCAGAACTCAAAAACGACCAAACCTACAATGTTGAAATTTGGCACACCGGTTCATTATGTGGTTTAGGTGCTCACTAAGAAAGGATTTTTCAAAATATTCAGTTTTACTCGAGTTATTACACATTTACTGTTTTAACTGCTCATCTCTGGCCATCTGTGTGAACATTCTATGGGCAAACCAGCCCCTCAGTCCACAGACATGCTGCACGAAGGTTCTAAGGGTGACAGTTAAACACCACCAGCTTCAACAAACAGGCTGCAAAAAAACATGCTGAATGTCACCCCGAAGTTAACAGATAGGCTGTGAAAAAATACTCCTCCACCCACCCTCACGTTAACAACACCGCTACAGCCAAATACAATCAAAACAGATTACAAACCACACTATCACCTTGGACTATTAAACATTTGTTGGGTTTTGCACATGGACATTAGATTTATTACTGTGCAGACAAGTTTACTGCTCTCGGCCTCCGATCACCCTGTGCTTGGTGTCGTGCTCTGATGGGATGAGTCCCCAGGAATGTGCTGCAGTGGCGGTACAGTCCAGCTCCCTGCCCTTCAACCCTACCCTGAACCTTTTCACAGCCTTCTCACTCATCAGCATCCAATGACAAAACACTTCCTTTCTGCATCCCGAAAATACAACGGCTGCTTCCACATGATGTCTTTTGGAGCCCACCAGGTGAAAGAGAGCAATAACACATTGCATTAGAAAAAGACAACTACAGGAAGCCACTGCAAAAAATGCGAAACCCATCAGTCCACAGACAGGCTGTGAGGAAATATGCTGCATGTCACCCCAAAGTTCACAAACAGGCTGTAAAGAAGTATGTTGAATGTCACCTCGAAATTCATAGAGAGCCTGTGATGAAGTATGCGTAGTGAAGCATGGGTGCCCTGCTAGTAAACCTATATAATCAACAACACTTTCAAATGATAAAATAAATTATATTTACTACTGTGAATTGTTAATGAATAATTACACTTCTATAATATCTTATCCATCTATGGTCAATGAATTTGTCTTAGAATGTCTTCAGGAGTTTATAGCCAGACATATATGCTAGGGGTGTTAGGAAGACAGAGTCAATGAACTCAGAGTCATGATGAGAGTCATTCCATGGTAAGAATGCTGGAAGGGGCAGGAGCAAGTGAAGGGTGGGCTCTCCTAAAACAAATCAATATTGCAGTAAAATAGCAATGTAGTAAATAATTCACTATGATAGGGGAAATTTAGACTCCAATGAAAGGAGCATTTTCTAACCCCCCCCCCCCACTCCACATCAGGATTACTGTTTCTTCCCTTCCTCCCCCAGGCATGAGGATCATCTCCTTCCCCAGCCCAGGCTGTGATTTAATGTGGCAGCTACTCATCGCCCTGGTCAAGAGGAAGTTGGACTTCAGTGAAGAAGAGGGAGGCAGAGGGCTGGCGATGCACCGGGTGCATTGGTGCCTGGCTGGGGAGCATGAGAATCGAGACTGGGTTGTCCAGGTGCAGCTCAATTCAGTCTGTAAGACATGAGCCGAACCGAGCCCATTCAGCCTCTGACTCATTGTGCTGACTCCCCAGTTGTGCAGGACAGCTGGTAAAGGGTATTGTCACTTCACTTTGCCTGCTCAGTAGGGTGGCACATGGAAGATCCAGGCAGGCAGACACCCATAGCCTCTACCTGTGGCTGCTGTTGTACTGCCACCCTTGCTCTGCAGTCACCTCCTCTCTTCCCACACCCAGGGCAGCTGCCCCTCCTCACCCCCCTAGATATAGCCCTGTTTATGTATAAAGTGCCAATAGGTTTTTCAAGGCAAGAGATCAACAGAGGTGGTTTGCCAAACTCCACAAGGAGTTTGGGGGTGGGGGCAGTTAGGCTATCCCCACAGGGCACTGCTGAGGAAGTGCAACACACAGAATGAGCCCTGAGCACTTGTTTAGTGAATTACACCCCTGCTAGATGGCACTTTCCACCATCACCACTGACGTGTGCTGATAAGTGTCTGATAAAATGTGTGGTCAAATCTTATAACAAGCCAACCTACAAGATACATATGGAGCTCCTTTCTACTCATGATTTTCATTTTCTTCATGCTGGTAAAATGGGATAATGGTAGTTTACTTTGGACTGCATTCATGAGGACTGCATTCTTTTACCAATGGAAGCCCATGGGGCTTAAACACACACAATTACTGCTTAAGTTTTTAAGATAAAGAAAAATCTAAATCTTGAATGCTATATAAAAGTACAGAGCATAATTGGGGCACAACTTTGTTTTTAAATACTACGTTTTAAAGCTACAGTTCAGCATAAACTAATAACAGAAACACATGTAACTTTTCCCAGCAGGAATAAAAGAAATTTGAGGGTGACACTTTTTTTGCCTTAAAGAAAAAAGAGTGCCAGTCTTCCATTTAATATTAAAAACCCAGCTGGACTGCACTGGACAAGGGGAGAGTCAGAAAAGCAAGTCTGTCCTGAGGACCATGCACTGAATAAGTTTCACTCTGAAGGTCTTCATAAATGAGCACCAAGTGCACCTGCCATAAATAAACAGATACGCACCAGTTTGGGAAAGTACGTTATATATATATATTCTAATGTTGCCTCAGAACACTTTAGTTATCTTGAACTTATTTTGATAAATAACCTTCAGCTCATTTTTGCCCGCTCTTGCAAGGAAACAAATCCAGCCCCGCTTCCAATACAAGTTTAGACAACATGGTTAAATTAACAGCTTGAACATTAGGAAAAAAAGATTAGGGTAATTAATGCCAAGATTATAGAACTAGGAGTGTTTTATACTGCAGGTAGGGCCACTATTTGGGAGGCCAAAAGAGAACTTTACCATCAACTCAAAACAGGTTCTGACAGCGAACTATGGAAAAGAAATGCTCTATGCCCTTGAAATAGTTGTGCCAAAAAAAATATGGTTGCCTAAAGGCAGGTACGTAAGTCTCTATTCTGAATAAGCTGCTAAATGCAGGTACTTCAAGAATACAAACAGTTCATACTTATACAAAATATGTTATTGTGTGCATAGCAAGTTTGAAAAGTAGAAGCCCAGACTGGCAAAGAGCTGGAGCATAGAAAATACCTTGTAACCAAATTGATCATCAGCATTTTATTTCTACCATTTCCTTTGATGATTCAGGATGACTCTGGAAAGGGGTTATGTCTAAGAAATGAAGCACATGTATTTAAGGTTGTGACCTCAGACCTGGCATCACCAATTAAAGGACCTCTGTTAGCAGCTGTTGGGAAAGACACTTATCTGCCTAAGATACCAGAAAGCCACTGCCAGTCAGAAAAGATGGGTGTCTTCTATGACTTTAACAAAATCTTATTTCAACATAAATATTCCTGGTTCAAGGCCCACGTCTTCAGATGTACTAAAATGGATACACCAGTGGTTATTATAAGAGAGTGTCATCTGTGAATTTGGTTCTTTCTTTCCAAGCATACTAATTTCATGAAGAATATCTATTTTTTTAATCTAGATCAGGGGTAGGGAACCTGCGGCTCTCCAGATGTTCAGGAACTACAATTCCCATCAGCCCCTACCAGCATGGCCAATTGGCCATGCTGACAGAGGCTGATGGGAATTGTAGTTCCTGAACAACTGGAGAGCCGCAGGTTCCCTACCCCTGATCTAGATCTTGATATAGGCCTTTTCCGCACAAGTTATTTGCATATGAGAAACAGTCTTTATTTCTCTGCCCCACAAAACACCTGGCCCTTATCCACACCATATGTAGTCACCCAACCTCCCCTTCAGCCATCTTCTCCTGCTATTCCAAAATGATTTCTTATTTTTTTTCCTCTTTGTAATATTAAACTAGTGAGGTAAGTTGAGGAAGAGATAAAAAGCAGGGGTGATTGGATCAGCTTTGTCAATTTTACCTAGAGCTCAGGCACAGATATAAAAAAGCAGGAGCAATTTTTTGCCAATTTCTCATAGAGTTTGCAATGTTAATATTTAGGCACAGATACAAAGAAGCAGGGATTACTGGATCTGTTTTGTCAGTTCCACCTAGAGCTTGCAATGTTAGCATTTTGGTACAGATACTAACAAGTATGGGCAATTGGATCAGCTTTGACAAGGGACTGCTGCAGTGACTATGTGGTATTGCTCCTAAAATTTGGCTGAAAACTGTTTTTTTGGGGGGGAGGGGGATTACGTGTTTCTGTTCCTTCAGGTAATAGTGCTTGCTCCAGTAGATTTTTTGGCTTCCATTTTGTAGAAGTAGTTCTCAATTATAGAAATGAAGGCTGAGACATTTGTTTTGAATTGCCACTTCATTTTTTTGAATTGCCAATAGGATCACCTGAGCAAAAGAGAAAAAGGAAGGAGGTTGTTCAGCATCATGGATTAAGAATAATATGCTTTTAGCAGTAGTGTGTAAAATAAATGCAGCTGAAGAGACACTGTATTGACTAGGCCTATTTTGTTTTACTGCATAGCACAACCTTCTCATTGGTTACAGAACTTTGTCTTCACAGAATTTATCTTCAAAATCTAAATCCTGGAATGTCATTAGTTTTGCTCACATAATTTAACTATGCATTGCCCCTTAATTCAAACACACGGATGTTTCTGTAGGTGGTAGGTTCTTCTTTAAGGATAGTACCTGTACACTTCTTTTTGTGTTCTTTAATGGTTGATTTGACATTATCCTCTATAAATGACATTAATAGCTGCATGGGCAGTAGATTTTTCACTGCTTGCCAAGGATTTTGGTTTCCATCTCCACAAAGCAAGTACTTGTGTATATAGGTTAATGCTGCTTTCAATAAAATAGAAAAGATTCTGTATATCACCATGGGGGAAGGAGTGGAACCATGCCAACTAGTGTCCAGAGATGGAGCGGGGGAAAGCACTTCCCTTTCTGTTTGTCCTAAAATGTCACTGAATATCAAAGGGCAGATATTCAAGTGACAGCTTTTCTTTTCAAAGACTATTGAGAAGTAAAGAAGATACAATCATTTGGGTAAAGCAGGATGTGGTACAGGCCAGGGCCTGCGCTAAAATGCATTCACCCAGTTATTTCACTGAAAGACAGAGACAGTTGCCTGTGGCAGGTGCAGAATTCAGGCAGTGCTCTGATTGCCTCAAGAAAAGGGGGAGAAATCTGCAGAAACTGTTGGGACATGTTCTAAGCTTCTTCAACAAGTATTTGCTCTCTGGCCCCCTTCCCCGACCAAGCTCAACTTTTTTGTTTGTTTGTTTTGCCAGCAAGAAAGGCTGTAGTTGGTAGGGTTTACAGCAGTGATGGTAAAGCATACAGAGACTTTATAACTTTATAAGCATTTTGCTTAAATGAAATCAGTGATATAGCCAGGGGGTTGGGGAAATCCATCATACACATGCTTAATGGAGAATATGACTTGAACTTTATTCTTATTTTAAAAGCTATTTTAAACTGTTGTTTATCTTTGCTTTTGATGTTCTAAGGTAGATCTGCAACAAGTTTCCTAATAACCTATTTACTCCATTTTTCAAATATTATTCTGAGAAGAGTGGATCATAGAGGAAGTAGAAAAAATCTGCTTTATCACTACAAAGACGACATTTCCATGTCAGTTATCACACTATATATTCTAGAGGTGTCAATTCTAGTATATTAATGTATATACGGTAGTACTATATTTGCATTCAACATGGGTTTCAGTATTAATTGTGTGTGGTGGTACACGGTTATGCATCTTTTGTCCCATGTGACCAAGCAGAGGCATATCTAGGGAAAATGTAGCCTTGTGCAAAATCTGAGTTTTCTGTCCCCCTCCCCATATGGTACGCCCCTGCTTCAGCATCCCAAATTTGCCTCTGGCACCTTACAGTTGCCCTCCTGGGTGGAATCTCTGCATCCAAGCTGAGACCCTGCCATTCATCTGAACTATGTTCGCTCAGAAACCCTCCCTTCACTGCGCAATGCAATCCATATTCTAGATTTCTACAAACACACACACATACACACACCCCGAAAAAGGTTTTCTTGCCCAAGAACGCACCTGTCTCCCAGACAGCGAGAGACAGACTGGGGAAAGGAGAAGGGATTCTATGGTCCACACACACACCCATAGGCAGAGCAGCTCCTCCATTCCCTGGGCCAGATGTGCCAGCCCCCCCCCTCATCCCTAGAGCTCCTGCTGGTCTGCAACAAAAGATGGTCTCCCCTGCTGCCAACTCAACTTTCCAGGCAGGGAGGAGGCTTGTTGGTCACTGTGACTATTTAGGAAGGGGAAAGCTCCTGTAATGCAGGGGCTGCGGGGAGAGAAGAGAGTAGGCAACCCCAATGGACATCAAACCCCCTCCCACCAAGCCACACCCCTGCCTCCGTTCCCACCTGGCCCACTTTCCTTGGCCACATACTTCATACTGAGCGGGTTTTCCTTGAAACATTCCTGCTGTCTGCCCGTACCCATGCTGGTGCGCTCACTGCACTTAAACATGAGGAGAACTGCCCACGGCAGCTGCACAGCCCTCTCCCCCAACCTGCATACCTCTGCTTTCCTGTCCATGAACAAACAGGCGCCCGCCTGCTGGCTGCCCACTCACTGAGGGAGAAGAAGAGTCCCAGGAAGCCAGCTACACTCATGGCAGATGATTGCCTCAGACTGGCGGTGCAGAAGCAGCTTCAATGAGACCTTACAGGGTGCCCCTTATCCACAGTTGTCACCAGCAGAGTCCCCTGGGGAGAAGGAGTCCCGGGGAGAAGGAGGAGGGGTGTGGGGTGATTTTCCACCCACACATGACTACATGGCTGCCACCTGGGGACTTTTGACCCCATATGTCCCCCTGAGCGGTACGCCTCTGCGCCCAAGTCCTGCTGTCTCACAAAGGCATGACATTAATAATGGTCCCATATTTTCCAGACCTAAAAAAATTATCTGAAAAAATCCCAAACTAGTAACAACTGATAACAAAAACAGTGCCAAACCTGAAATATAGATCCAAAATTATGTTTTATATCACAGCTGCCAGTTCTTTAGCTGGTTGTTGTTCTTACATTACAATTCGAACCTCTCCCAGAGGCCTTGGAAGTTGTAATGTATCGGCATAGTATTCATGCAGATTCCAGCAGGGCTGTTTTTGACAGACGTTAATTTTGTCAATTTGAAAATGTTTCAAGTGATACCCCAGTGTTTTCGGAATGGTGCCCAAGGTACCAATTATCACTGGAAAGACCTCATCTGGTTTGTGCCATAATTACTGAAGCTTGATTCTCAAATCGTGGTATTTAGTGACCTTTCCATGCTAGTTTTCAATGCCCCTGTGTTGATGAGGGTCACTTTCTTGTCCTCGATCACTGTAATGATCGTGTATTATGCAATGATCATGTATTATGTGCCAATTCTTTGTCTGTTTGGATTCGAAAGTCCCATAGGATCTTGACCTTCTCATTTTCTGACTTTCTCTGGACCGTGTCCCATTTTTTAATTATTATACTTTTTATTGTTATACTTCTTTTTCAAGTGCACAGACATCCCAAGCTGCACTTTCTAAGATTGTGACTTCTGACTATAACTAATTAGAGTTAATATATTTTGGCTGAATTGGTCTTTAGGAGTCTGAGTGCAAGACAGGTTTTGGAATATCACCCAAGGACTACAACTTAACATTATTACTGGATAATCATGCTGTTGCTATGGACAGGACCACAGCATAGAACTTATCTCTTCAGACATCCAGTGACTGCTACTTATCCCTTATTCATTCCCCTGGTACTACTCTACAAAGGGATGTGTTATACTGCAGCTATGTTATACAACTGTGCATACTGTGTACAGCTGTGTTATATAACTGTACACACAACAATTACCAGTGCTGTATTGATTTCTTCAGGAGAAGCAGTAGTTATAAAAATGACCAAATGTATTTTCAGCCCACCAGTAGCAAATCCCTGATTTACCTTCACGTAATGCATGTCTGTGCCATCAAATCTCAGCTGATTTATGGCAATCCCATAGGATTTTCAAGGCAAGAGACACTCAGAGGTGGTGTTAGTAGTCAGACTACTCCCATGATCGTAAGGGGAAGTTATAGGGGCACCCCGCTGTGTGTGTGTGTGTGTGTGTGTGTGTGTGTGTGTGTGTGTGTGTGTGTGTGTGTGTGTGTGTGTGTGTGTGTGTGTGTGTGTGTGTGTGTGTGGTTGTGTGTGTGTGTATATAGTGTGCACAATTCTCTTGCTTCTACTCTCAAATTCCTCTAAATTAATTATTAGAAAGCAGACCACTTATTTGGGTAACAGCAAGTTGCCATAGCATGGGAAGTACAACTATTGCATCTGGTATTTGGAGCCAGATCATATGCTAAGATATATGCCCTTACCACTGGATATGCACCCGACAACCACACAGCGATGGATAGTTAAGAGATGGATAATCGTTACACAACTGTATTGTTCAGTAAAAACACTGATCTGCAGAGAAAGTAACAGCAGTGTCTGGCTGTAGAAATTTTGGCAGGAAGCAAGCCCTGCTGAGAGTTTATGGTATGAATTCATGAAAGAACATGAAAATATGCATAAACAAAACCTGAAAAGCTGCATTTGAGGCCTGGTCCGCAGATGCAGTAGTGTGAGGTGATAGGCTGTACCATTTCAACCTGCAGGTAGACAGATATTTGTTTAATGCTTCACCATATTAAAAAGGCACATTGAGGAGAAGGGCTCTATCCTAACCTTTCACATGCTGTGCTAGTGTTCCACTGACAGGGAATTATCTGCAATCTGAAGTTGTATACTCTATTCTGCCACCTCATTCTGCTGTGTGTGTTGAACAAGCCTGAGTGTAACTTGTAGATGCAGTTTTATAAACAACACATGTAATCATGGAATAAAATATTACCCTCCAGCTACCTGCCTTAAAGTGGTGACAGACCTCTCACAAGTCATAAACAGGGGCTTCAGAAGAGATACATACACACTATAAACAGCTGTCTAATGAGATTTCAAAGCAAAAGTTCTAAAAATTATTCCAGATGTCCCCTCTCATTACACACATGGGGGGAGGGAGAGGATAAATTACTTCAGGAATAAGAATCCATTTTATTAAAAAAAAATTAAACAAAGTTAGGAACTCAGTGTACCCAGCAACATGTTTGCCATCATCTACTAAAAAAGACTGAAGTAGTCAAATTTGTGTTGTGTATTATTGCTCAAACTCAGCAGCACCTTGAGGCAGGCACTGACCTGCACACATTTTTTCATTCCCTGCCCTTGATGGTATGAATAACAGTCAGAAAAACAGACGTCTTTTTAAAAAGGTTCAAAGGATTCAATATATGGCCAAATCATTATTATTGGAAAGCTACTGAATGTTTAAATTTTAATCCTGATAAGACAACTTAGCAAATTGAAGGAAACACAGGTTGTGTATCCAGCACAGTGCCTTAATATAATTTCCTGGAATAAAATTCCCTCAGGGTAATAATTTTGTGTTTCCCTCTCTGTCACCCACCCACACAACCTGATGGTGCACATACTTGAGAGGTATTTCCTAAGGTAAAACAGAGCAGTTATCAGACGCTGTCCCTTTATCAACTCCTGGAATAGTTTTTAGTTCATTAGGTAAAGGTCCTGTGCAAGCACCAGGTCATTACTAACCCATGGGGCAATGTCACATCCCAATGTTTACTTGTTTTACAGGGTGGCTTGCCATTGCTTTCCCTTGTCATCTACATTTTATACCCAACAAGCTGGATACTTATTTTACTGACTTGAATGCCTTGAACTGGCTACCTGGAACGAACTTCTGTCAAGATCAAACTCGGGTCATGACTCTGTGCCACTGGGCTCCTTTTTTGTTCATTACAACTGCTATAAATTGATTAAGAATTATTACCAAGATATTCTCACACAGGTACCACCATATGGAGAGGATGGGACAAAGGTGATATGCAGTTTGACCTGCTCTGCTTCTAATAATCTTTTAACAGCTAGAAATGTGTGGTGCAGTAATTAGAAATCTGGGTTTAGAATATCAAGTCTGAATGTGGGATAGGGACTGGATCCAGACTTGGGTCAGGTGGCAATGATGACCATATGCCTCACTTGTCACTTTCTCCCAAACTGCTGGCTTTAGCAGGGTCACCAGCACCTCAAGGACATACATCAGTTCCTAGACAAGAGCCCTGCATACTAAGTGAAAAATTTCTGCCATGCTATTGTTCATCACGTACATGGCAGGGGTTGCTTGCCCCTGGTTTAGATTCTCATACTAGACCTAGGCTGATTTTGTACATTAAAAGTGCCCCGTTGTTGGCATGGGGAATGCCCCTGCGCAATGGGGAGTTCCCCACAGCACTCGGCGCTGCAGCATGTCTGGCACGTTGTTGCCCGGTGCCACCCTGAAGCAGTGGCGTTGCTACGGGACTTTCCAGAACAGCAAAGATTGGGGACCTTTTGGAATGCCCCTCTTGTTGCTCTGGTGGCTTCTGCTGCTGAGAAACCTCCTCAGGAGCAGAACGAGGCCATTTTTCCTTCCTCGTCACTCTGGCCAAAAACCTTGAGAAACCTTGCAGAGAAGTGGAGTGTGGAAGCACTGTGAATGGGAGGGCAGCGATTCCCTTGCAAATGCAAGGAGTTTAGAAGAGGGAGCGGGTTCAGTACCATGATTCCCTCGCACATGCAGGGATTTTAGACGGGGGGGAGTGCGCCGATTCCCAGCGCCTGTTTTGCACAGAGTCAACAAAATTGGTGAAAGTGAGTGGGGGGAGCAAGGGGGGAGATTCATAGAAGACACTGCCGAAGACCTCGCAGTGCAAGTGGAGGAGGGCCAGGGAGCAGTGCAAAGTCAACAACAGGGTAAAGAGCACCACTGCAGCTGCACTCCCAGATATAGCACGGGGCGTTTTTACTGTGCAAAATCAGCCCTAAGTCCTAAGAATTCACGTGACTCTCTCAAAAAGTGCTAGATAAATGCCTATTGTTGTTGCCATTGTTGTTACTATTATTGTTTTCCTGCTATGTGGGCACAGATATAGCTTGATAAATACTGAAAGAATCCAATGCATACATCTTTTGAATATCTAGCTACAATGTAAGAGTATGGATTTTATTAGAACACTCTATTTCTGATCACCATTCTGTCAGTCTAGACCTGTTTAGATACTCATGCTGATCAAGGAGCTTATTTGCAGGAATTCAGAGATTATTCAACATGCTAATACA